>NC_134579.1:42162833-42469666 GCF_037038515.1 Microtus pennsylvanicus
AAATGCTTTAAAAAAAAGCAGAAGGCTCAAGTCTTTGGAAAATCTGGTGAGAGATGATTTGTGTTCTTTCCTAAAGTAGGCCCATTTCAGATCCAAAGCCCCAGAATTGGTCTCACATAAGGCACCAGAGCCCTTCCAGCCAAATGACCTTTCTGCAGGGCAGTATACACATCTTACCTCCCGCCCCAGCACTGTCCATGAATGAAAAAGAAGCTGAAACACTTCATTTACTTTTTTTAACATATCTTAATCCACCCCCAGAAAGCTGAGGTTTCTAGGCTGAGAGCTGCTGCTTTAACAGAGAATTCAGCACTTCTCTGAACTGAAGGTAAACACTCTTGCCTTGAGTGTAACCGGCCCTGATGGAACCCTTCACCTACTCAGTCAAGGCTGCAAATTGTCCCTTCATGTGAACTGACAGCACCTCAGAGCATTAGATCGTTTGGCAGCGAGGCAGGGAAAACTGTGTCGAAGTGAAAATAATCTGATACACAAAAATGTTCTGAATTTTCATAATGGCAGAGAAATGTTATGGCCGGTGCCAAAGCAAGTCATTACGGAAGGCAAATGAGTGAAATAAAGAAATTTGATTTCCCCTGGATTCTAACTTCATGGGTGGCTGCCTACAAGAAAACTCAGTATGTCTCTCCGACTTTTGACTCTTTTTCAATTTGACTGAAATGAACCTATGAAATCAAAATGATTTCACTCCACGTGGGACTAGGAAAACATTGGAAGGAATTTTTTTTTAATTGGAATTTTCAGAATTCATCCAAGCCTATAGTCTCTATGTCAAATCTGTTTGTTGGACCACAGAAATTCCAAATTCCTACACGTGGGCTAGAGTCTCTTCCCAGCTGCTGAGGTCAATTTGAAGTGGGCCCTAGACAGTAAGTCATTCCCAATCACTGATGTTCTAGGGTTGTGGCTGGCCAATTGGAAAGCACTTGTTCTGGAACTAGCAAAAGATATAAAATATAATAAGAAAAATAGACAAACTTCCCAGTGTCAGTCTTGGTTTTGATTTCTGTCCCAGTTTAGCAGAAACATTGAGTCACTGAATCTAGAAGAAAGAATGTACCTAAAAAGGCTCATGGATCAAGGAGACCATGAAGTCCTTAGTTCAATGAGTGGGATTAACCATTCTAAAGGCAGAATAAATAGCATAATAGGTTAAGATCCTGATTTGTCCTCTTGTCTTTATTTTTCTTGGCCTAAACTAATGCAGTTTAATTTATGAATTTATTATAGATAGACCCAAAATCAAGCTTAATAACATACCCATCACTTCACCAATGAATCGGTTTTTGTGCTGAGAAAGAATATATTTTAGTATTTTTTCATATAGCTTTTGTAATATATATGTAAATCAAAGTACAGTGTAATATATATACATATATATATATAATTTGTTAACTAAGGATAAACAAACAAGAAAGCAAATGTATTGAAGTCATAAGCACACCTTTCTTTTGTTACTCTCTATTCCACAAAAATCAGTGTCGTGATTACTAATACACTATTCCTAAGAATCATTGTCTCTCAACAGCTATTGACTTACTGGCAAGTAGGCAGCTTGTCTGCTTGAGGGGCCACTAAGAAAACAATTCACTAGAAAACAAGTAGTCTTGGCATTTTTCATGTCGATTAAGCCTACATGCATCTCAAATGCTATCCCTACTATTGATCTCACAAGGATATCTTTTTAAATGAAGGATCTTCCTTATGCTAAAAGCTGGTCATGAAGAATGATTAGTGAAATTTAGTCATATGCAAATATTAATAAAGGTCATGATAGAGTCCTTTAACAACTAGCTTAGGCTTAAAAGACTCAGGAAATAAATGGAATATGGGAATAAAGTACAAAAATTGTATCTTCATCCAATAAAAGGGACTTAAATTAAAAGCTCATCATAAACACCTACCTTGAATTCTAGAATGAGGTGCATGAGAATGACCTGAAGTGACTTGACTTCTCTTTTACTCTGTAGTTTCTATAATGGAGAAGCATCTTGATTCTCTCATGGATAAAACAGTCTAGTGGTTCCCAAATCTTTAGCTATATACCACAATGTCCTGAGCAGAAGTGAAAATGTTCTCATAACAAAATTCTAGGCAAGTGTCCTGAGACTCCTGTCGCCTGGGCTGTTTATGTGATTTGCTCGTTTCTGACCAGTGATTATGGATTGCAGAATAGAATGGTCTGATTAAGCTAAGCAAGAAGGTCTTCCCTTGCAACTGGGAGACACTATTTTCTTGAATTTTCTAAATGATAGAGCACTAGCAAAATTCACATTAAATGAAGCAATAGCCACTATCAAGACTTAGGTGTCACAGGAAATAGAGAAATTATTCTTGATAGTCAAACCAAAATAAGGAGGAATAAATAATGTACAAAGTGAAAAAAAATGAGAGATGTCTCTAAAATTTGCAATTGTATTAGATCACTTGGAAGCACTCACAAATCTAAAGGAGCAGGCTAGGTTATACCCTAAATAACTCAGACCCCATGGAAGGGAAAGAGAGGGCATTCACACAGAAGATCCCAGCATTCACCTTGGTAAGACTGAAGCATTGCATGAAAAGGGTTTATTACAGGAAGATCAAAATGTCAGTGTCTCTCCTCACGTGGGGATATGGAGGAGCCATGAGTTGGTTTAGTCACCCAGCTCTGACAGCTTAAAGCTACCTGAGCTGACAGTTGCATTTCCCCTTTCAAAGCAGCTTAAATGTCAGGGAGTTGTACTTTCCAGCTTCATAATGAACAGCACAAGGTTACAACAGTGGCTAAATCCCATCTGGGAAGCACAGAGCGAGCCATTGTAAATACTGCTTTCCCAGGACAACAGAAAACAGAGGGATTACAGTGGGTTTAAAATTCCATTTCGTTCCCTCTACCAGCAGCACTTTGCTGTGTACAGCCACAAGTCTGGAGGTCTGGAGTGGTCAGCTGTGGCCCAGGTTCAGATTTACTTTATTCTGGGAGCCTTCATACTATTATTCCATCCACTTAGTATTCCCTTCTCTTTCTGCTTGCAGCTCTGGATACCATACTTCTCCCGGGAATATGTCAGATGAATCTGGCCCAACAACAAATTGCAATAGAGACATCAAACCACACTTGCCCTCGTTTCTAGTTCCCTGCTTTTCTTTCCTCTCCCTCACCATCCTCCTTCTCCCCTTCCTTCTCTTTTCCTCCTCTGCCTTCCACTTCTTCCTCATTGCTTTTCCTCTCTGATGTTTAAACCACTTTAGGCTTTTTTCCCTTTAGATAACCTTATTTTGATTTTTAAATTTATGCATTTTATGGAAAGAAAACATTCTAGAAAGACATCTCCAGGCCTGGGCCATTTGTGCAAAGGATAAGGCATGTAACTGTAGATCAGAAAAAAATACCGTCTATGATTGTCTTCCATTTTGTCTAAGATGCATTCATTCATTAGCATACTCAGACACAAAATATGATTCAGTGCCTAGCATGTGCCACCATTGTGCCAGAATCAATCAGTAAATCAATTGTCTTATTTGGGGTTACTTGATTTGTATTGAAACACCATGGCCAAAAGCAACTTGGGGTAGAAAGGGTTTATTTCATTCATAGTTCCTTATAACTTATCACTTCATCATCAAAGCAGTGAAAGCAGGAACTAAAACAAGGCAGGAACATGGAAAGAGGAGCTGATGCAAAGGCCTTGAAAAGGGTACTACTTACTGGCTTGCTCTTTATGGCTTGTTCAGTATTCTTTCTTACAGAACTCAGTATCACAATGGACTGGGTTCTACTCTATCAATCACTACTTGAGAAAATGCCTTACAGGCTTGCCTAAAGCTCAATCCTGTGAGGGCAGTTTCTAAATAGAGGCTCTGTCTCTCAGATGATTCTAGTTTCTGACAAGTTAACATAAAAGCAGCCAGTACATCAATATTATCAATCAATCAATAAATCTTTGTTGCTATAAAGATAACATTCTAATAAGGGAAAGTTCTTTAAACAAATACATAGTAAACTTAGTAATAAAAAATTATACATTATAATAAATAAGCTTAAGAAGGAAAGAAACACCCAGAGAAGGACACAGTAGAAGGACATGGGGGTTTTAGTGATTTTATTCTAGATATAGTCACTTCATTACTCACCTCCCTTTCTTCCCTTCATGCCCTCTCTTATCTAAGTCTTACTCTTAGATATGTAACCTCTTCTTCTTTACTCACTGTTGTTACATATACATACAAACGAATCAACACATACATACAACCTACTGAGTCTTCCCAGTGTTGCCTGCCTATACATGTTTGTAGGGCTGAACACACGAGGTATTAGATAGCCAATCAAAGGATTCATTTTTGGGAAGATTAATTTTCCTTTTACTCAATAGTTGTTCATTTTTTCTGTAGTTCTTCATCTTGTAGTAGGGCCCTGTAAGATTTCCCCCATCGATATCGGTATGTCTGCTCTTGGAATTGTTCTGAAATTGTTTAGGCAGCCATGGTGTTGAGGTTGCATAGGAATGGCTTCCCCATCATAGCTAGAAAGTACAATCTTATAGCCCTCTTTCTCCTACTTTTCACCCTCTTTTCTTGAGCCTGTGGTATGGATGTTGTTTTATAGATGTTTTGTTGGGGTTGAGCACTGCATGGAGAGTTGTGTTCTGTATTTTGACTAGTTTTGTGGCTTTCTATGAAGGTTTCCAACTGATGCAAAATAAAGGTTCTTTGATGAGGAGTGAAACTAACATTTATTTAGATTTAGAAGACAGACTTATATTGGTTTAAGACCATGGAGGTATCAGGTCTTCCTCTACTGACTATTTTAAATGTAGTTTTAAGGGAAAGCCCTTTGGTATTTAGTAGAGACATGAAAGAACTGATAGAATAGTTCATTGGGACACTATGTGAACACTACATAGTGGGTGTCAAAAAAATAGTCAGGACAACTTAATATGAAAAAAAACAGGTATCCAAAACAATTTTGTACAATAAAGGAACTTCTGGATGCATCACAATCCCTGACTTCAAACTCTACTACAAAACTACTGAACTGAAAAAAATCTCATATTGGAATAAAAACAGACAGGAGAAACTAATGCATGAAACAATTCCACACCAGTTTGGATTCAAAGGAGTATTCATTTGAGGGGATAAACTTACAGAACACTGACAGCCAGGAAAGGAGTCTAGTCACTGGAGCAAGAGCTAGAACCAAGAACGTGAGCAGAGGGCTGCCATTCCTTTTTAAAGAGAAATAGACCATGCCCAGTGGGCTGGTATCTTAGTGGCTATTGGCTGAAGGAGAAGAAGGTGCTCCTTCAGCAAGAAACAATGGAACTGAATCAATGACGTAGATATTAATCCACACACCTATGAACACCTAATTTTTGACAAAGAAGCAAAAAGTATAAAATGGAAAAAAGAAAACAAACTTAACAAATGGTGCTGGCATACCTGCGTATCAACATGTAAAAGAATAAAAACAGATCTATCACCATGCTCAAAACTCAAGGCCAACTGTATCAAAGACCTAAATATAAACCAACCACACTGAACTTCATGGAAGAGAAGCAGGAAGTATACTTGAAAGCATTGGCACAGGAGACCACTTTCTAAATATAACCCCAGTAGCACAGACTCTGAGAGAAACAATCAATAAATGGGACCTCCTGAAACTGAAAAGCTTCCGTAAGCAAAGGACAGTCAACAAGACAGAACAGCAGCCTACAGAATGGGAAAAGATCTTGACCAACCCCATATCGAGAAGTCTGGTCTCCAAAATATAAAAAGAACTCAAAAAATAGGTCATCAAAAAACAAATAATCCAATAAAAAAAATGGGTTACAAACCTAAACAGAGAACTCTCAACAGAGGAATCTAAAATGACTGAAAGTCACTTAAGGAAATGCTCAACATCCTTAGTCATCAGAGAAATGCAAATCAAAACAACTTTGAGATTCCATCTTATACCTGTAAGAATGGCCAAGATCAAAAACACTGAGGACAACTTATGCTGAAGAGGTTGTGGGGAAAAGGGAACACTTCTGCATTGCTGGTGAGAATGCAAGCTGGTACAGTGCCTTTGGATGTCAGTATGGCGATTTTTCAGAAAATTTGGAAACAACATTTCTCAAGACCCACAACAATACCACTACTGTTCATAGCAGCATTGTTTGTCCTATCCAGAACCTGGAAACAACCTAAATGTGCCTCAACTAAAGAATGGATAAGGAAAATGTGTTACATCTACACAATTGAGTACTACACAGCAGGAAAAATAATGTTGATATCTTGAACATTTGTGAGCAAATGGATGGATCTAGAAAACATCATATTGAGTGAAGTAACCCAGACTTAGAAAAACAAATATCATATGTACTCACTCATAAGTGACTTCTAAGCATAAAACAAAGAAAACCTGGCCTACAATTCACAATCTCAGAGAACCTAGACAATAATGAAGTCCCTAAGAGATACATACATGCATCTAATCTGCATGGGAAGTAAAAAAAAATAAGATCTTCTGAGTTAATTTGGAGCATGGCTACCATGGGAAGGGGTAGAAAGGGAGGGGAGAGTAAGGAAAGGGAGCAGAGAAAATGTATAGCTCAATAAAATCAATAAAAAAATGGTGAGGTAGTGGGATGTTGTGTGTCTATGTGAGGGGGTGGCAGATCTAAACTAGAATAGAAAGAAAATGTAGATGACAAGATATTGCAGGCTTCAGAGTTCAGAATATGTAATATTTTAGGTATCACTTGAAAGTTTTGACCTCAACTTGAAGGAGATAGGAAGTCATCAAATATTTAGGTTTTAATAATGTTGAATACCTGTTGAGTGAAAGTTTTTTTTTTTTTTTGGTTTTTCGAGACAGGGTTTCTCTGTGGTTTTGGAGCCTGTCCTGGAACTAGCTCTTGTGGACCAGTGTGGTCTCGAACTGACAGAGATCCGCCTGCCTCTGCCTCCCGAGTGCTGGGATTAAAGGCGTGTGCCACCACCGCCCGGCTTTGAGTGAAAGTTTAAGCATGCAAGTGTCGTATCTTACTTAGAATTTCTATTGCTGTGATGAGACACCATGACCAAACGTAACTTCGGGGAAAAAGTTTACTTCATCATAGAGCCTATAGTCCATCATCCAGGGAAATCATGACAGGAACTCAAGACAGAAACCTGGATGCAGGAACTGATGCAAAGAGCAAAGAGGAGTTCTGTGTCCAGGCTTATTGCTCTCATAGCTTGCTGAAACTGCTTTCTCATATCATCCAGGACCATCATCTGACCAGGGTTAGTGCGACCCACAATGAACTGGTCCCTTCCACATCAATCATCAATCAAAAAAAAAAAAAATACTCCACAGGCCAATCTGTTGGGGTCATTTTTTTCAAATGAGGTTACATTCTCCCTGTGTCTCTATCTTGTGTCAAGCTGACATAGAAATAGGCAGTGAGGATAGATAGACTGAAAAACAATTTAGTCTTTATATTTGTAAAAAATTTTGCTCTTAATATTGGGTTATGATATGAAGTAAGGCTAAGCCCTAGTTTGCTGAACATATTCCTTAATTTTTTGGACTTCCTTTGACGTATGTCAATTTTCTAAAAAAAAAAAAAAAACGTAACTCATTTCAAAGTCTTGCATTCAGTTCATTGAACAAGATATCGATTTTGGCACCAATATCATCAGTATTGAATTTGTAGCTTTTATTGTACAGCAATAAAAACATAGCTTCAGTGAATATTTGATCAATTGCACAACACTCCATCAAGTTATATTAAGTCACTGGGAGCACATTCATAGAAAGATGAGCAGCCATATTCATGGGATATGAGAATTACCATGAGTTTTTCTTTATCTTTATTTATCTCTTCTAAATGTATAATGGTCATCCATTGTATTATTAGGTACAAATGCATACAAATTCAAATCAGAGGAAAACTTATTTTTACAACAATCTTTCCCTTGTAACATATTCTTTCAATAATTATAGTCATAATATTTGTGCTGTTTTGGTAAACACAAATACTGCCAAAATAAGTTCAATTTCTCAATACATTAAGGAATCTAAACACACATATCGCTGTCAAACCAATATTTTAAGTTAATTATATAATAGACAAATATAAAACTCAAAATTGTTGGGAATATAGTCAAAATTCCTCCTCTTTCAAAATGATGTTTTTGCAGGTTAAAAAAATCAGCTAATGACAGTTATTGTTACCTACTTACTCAAATAAAAGCTGCATCTGTTTTTCGGCATCTGCTTGATCTGTAAGCGATTGGCAAAAGCTTTTTGTTCTACTTGATTTTGTTTTGTTTTGTTGCTTTGTTTTTGCTGTTGCCATTTTTTTTTTCTCTTTACTTTTTTGTCTCTTGGGGGCCCATCACCCAGTTCCCAAATAAATAAATCACAATGGAGTCTTATTTTTTTCTTAGAAAAGTCCAGCCTTAGCTTGGCTTATTTTTAGTAAGATTTTCTTAAATTATCCCGTCTACTTTTTGCCTCTGGGTTTTCCCTTTCCTTACATCTGTAGTCTTGCTTTCAAACTTGCTCCATGGTCTGCTGTGTGGCTGCGTGGCTGGACCCTTGTTTTCTTGCTCCTCCTTCTTTTCCTCCCAAATTTCTTCTATTTATTCTCTCTCTACAGCCATGCTCCCAACCATGATGACAAAGGACTGAACCAATGAAATTGTAAGTGACCTACCCAATTAAATGTTTTTTCTTAAAAGATTTTTTTGTGTCCATATTGTCTCTTTCTAGCAATAAAAACCCCAACTAAGACACCAGGCAACAACATCCACATGCAGTTTCTCATCATTGCTAAAAGCATTTCTCGATGACGGTTTGGATTTCCTGTTCTCTCTCTTGAAAGACTCTTCTTCCAAACACTTCCTTGGCTTGTCCCCAGACCTCAATAGTTCCCTCATTACACTGCCACTGCTTCCTAGAGGTCTTCAATGACCAGGTTATTTAGCAGCCTGGATTACATCTAACTTTTCCTCCAAGCATATTTTTCCTCAAAGCAACCCTTTATAGCTATGTGTGTGCTTTGTGCTGTTTCATATTTACAACTTCCCACTCTATTTGATTAAGAACACCAAAATTCTCAAAGAACAGCCTTATGTAACAGAGGAAAGCAATACATTGTACCTGAAATATATAGTAATTAGAAACAACCTGTGGAGAGATATTTATTTAAAAACCTATTCATAGCTGCATAGCAAACATTTTCTTGTATATATTTAAATAACAATTGAATTATTTTGCTTTGGTTATTATGACAAAAATAAATTTAGGATTCTAAGATATTTAGGAATTGTTTATTTAAATTTGGAGCTATTTGCAAATCAATAGAAAGAAGTCCTCATTCCCTGTCTGTAGTTCTATGTCATCTCCCCTAACTCTATTTTCATTGTTCCTGAAGATGATTATACAAGTCTTATCAAATCAAAATTCATATGAGCAATTAACAGGAGCCCAATACATGAAACTCTGAACCACACATGGTATTTAAAGCTGAAAATATGTAAGAAAGTGAATTAATTTCTGTAAAATTTACAGAAGTTCTGGAATGGAATAAAGCCAGCACTGGATTTGTGGTTTCAAGTGCCATTTATACCTGGCTGAGGCATAGAAGTCCAAGATTGCTGAAATTAGTGCTGTTACCATGGCTTTTGCCAACAGTGAAAGAAGGAGAAGGAGGATATATATAATATTAATATGATACATATATTAATATATATATATAATATTAACCCCTACAGTGTTTATATCAGTATGAAAATGAAAATACTGAAGTCAAAGAGAAGTTTAAGTGATTTATTTTAAATGGTGTTTTGTGGGGATGTGTATTTATGTGTGAGTGTATGTGTGTGTGTGTGTGCATACATGCTATGCAATTTTGGTAAGGTCAGAAGACAACAGGTAGGAGTCAGTTTTCTCTTTCTACCATGCAGGTTTCAGAGATTGAACTCAGTTCATCATACATGGTGTCAAGTACATTTTATCTACTGAGTGATCTTGATGGTCCATGAGCAGAGGGCTTTTGGAAAGAAAGAGAGAAGGAAGGTAGGAAGGAAGGAAGGAAGGAAGGAAGGGAGGGAGGAAAAAAGAAAGAACAAAAAAATTCACAGAGACCAAGTAGGAAAAAGGTTAGAGACTGAAGTTGGTAAGATACAATAAGGTAAACGCTCCTCCTTTTGACCATGACTTTTGTATCAATTACTTTTTGTATTATGATAAAATATGAGACAGAAACAATTTAAGAGAGGAAGGTTTGTTTACGCTCACTGTTTCAGAGAGTTTTCAGTGTCTTCATTAGGGACAGCATTGGGTCTGAAACAGCTCTACATATTATGGCGGTTAAATGAGGCAACAACTTATTTACACCAGTAAGCAAGTAAAGAACATGAGTAGAAGCTTAGGTAGGCTACAGCTCTCAAGAGCTGTCCTACACTGCTCCAAATTCTCAGGCAGATTCTACCTCCAAAATGTTTCACAACTTTAGAAAGCAATCATTCAAGCTGGGAGTCATAGTGAGATATGTAAGCACCTGGAGCACATGTACGATTAAATTTTAACCTTATGCCTATTGATTCCTTAGGTTCAAGGCCATATAATAATATGAAAAGCATCCAGACCAACTTCAAGAATCCCCATGGTCTTGAGGATCTCAAAACTGGTCAAAAACTCAAAATCAGTATTGTATCCTGCAACATTACTGAAGGTGTTTATGAGTTGTAGAAGGTCCTTGGTAGAATTTTTGGGGTCACTTATGTAAACTTTCATGTTATCAAGAATAGTGAGAGTTTAATTTTTTTTCCAATGTGTATACCCTTGATCTCCTTTTTTGTCTTATTCTCTAGCTAGAATCTCAAGAACTATATTGAATAGGTATGGAGAGTGTGGACAACTTTGTCTTGTTCATGACTTCAATGGGAGTGCTTTGAGTTTCTCTCTATTTTTTTTGATGTTGTCTGTTGGCTTGCTGTATATTATAACCTTTATTATGTTTAGGTATGTTCTTTGTACCCCTGCTTTCTCCAAGATCTTTATCATGAAGTGATGTTGTATTTTGTAGAAGGCTTTTACATCATCTAATGAGATGATCATGTGGGTGTTTTTTTTTCAGTTTGTTTATATGGTGAACGACATTGACAAATTTTTTTTTGTATTTTGATACATCTTTGCATCTCTAGGATGAAGCTGACTTGACCATGGTGGATGATTTTTCTGGAGTGTCCTTGAATTCGGTTGGCCAGTATTTTATTGAGTATTTTTTGCATCAATATTCATGCGTGAAATTGGTCTGTAATTCTCTTTTTTAGTACTGTCTTTGTGTGGTTTTGGATGTTTGGGTAATTATAGCCTCATAAAAAGAGTTTGGCAATGTTCCTTCTGTTTCTATTCTGTGGAAAATTTGAGGAGTATTGGTATAAGTTCTTCTTTGAAAATCTAATTGCCTTCCTTTACACAGATGATAAATGGGCAGAGAAAGAAATCAGAGAAGCATCATGCTTCACAATAGCCACAAAAAGCATAAACTCTCTTGGAGTAACTCTAACCAAACAAGTGGAAGACCATATGACAAAATCTTTGAAGAAATAACTTGAAGAAGACACCAGAAAATGGAAAGATATTCCATGCTCATTGGTAGGTATAATTAACATAATAGCATACCAATGGCAAACTTACCAAAAGCAATCTATAGATTCAATGCAGAGCTCATCAATATCCAAGCAAAAGTCCTCACAGATCTCTATAGAATGATATTCAACTTCCCAGCATAGCAAAAATCCCAATATAGTCAAAGCAATCCTGTACAATGAAGGAACTTCTGGAGGCATCACAATCCCTGACTTCAAACTCTACTATAGAGCTACAGTATTGAAAACAGTCTGGTATTGGCATAAAAACAGACAGGAGGAACAAGGGAACTGAACTGATGACCCAGATATCAATCCACACACCTACGAACACTTGATCTTTGACAAAGAAGCAAAACATATAAAATGGAAAAAAAGAAAGCATATTGAACAAATGGTGCTGGCATAACTGCATATCAACATGTAGAAGAATGAAAATAGATCAATATCTATCACCATGCACAACTCAAGTCCAAACAGATAAAAGACCTCAACATAAAGCCAGCCACACTGAACCTCATGGAAAAGAAAGCAGGAAATACACTTGAATGCATTGGCACAGGAGACCACTTCCTAAATATAACCCCAGCAGCACAGAGAAACAATTAATAAATTGGACCTCCTGAAACTGAAAAGCTTCTGTAAAGCAAAGGACATGGTCAACAAGACAAAACAGTAGCCTACAGAATGGGAAAAGATCTTCACGAACCCCATATCAAACAGAAGGCTGATCACCAAATTATACAAAGAACTCAAGAAATTGGTCATCAAAAAAGCAAAAATCCAATAAAAAATTTGGTACAGACCTAAACAGAGAACACTCAACAGAAAAATCTAAAATGGCTAAAAGACACTTAAGGAAATCCTCAATATCCTTAGTCATCAGAGAAATGCAAATCAGAACAACTTTGAGATTTCATCTTACACCTGTAAGAATGGCCAAGATCAAAAACACTGATGACAACTTATGCTTTAGAGGATGTGGGATAAAGGGAATACTCCTACATTGCTGGTGGGAGTGCAAACTTGTTCAGCCCCTTTGGATATCAGTATGGCGATTTTTCAGAAAATTAGGAAACAACCTATCTCAAGACCCAGCAATACCACTTTTGGGTATATACCCAAAGGATGCTGAACCGTGCCACAAGGACATGTGCTCAACTACGTTCATAGCAGCATTGTTTGTCATAGCCAGAACCTGGAAAGAACCTAAATGCCCCTTGACCAAGGAACGGATAAGGAAAATGTGTTACATTTACACAATGGAGTACTAAACATAAGAAAAAAAATAATGATATCTTGAAATTTGTGGGCAAATAGATGGATCTAAAAAACATCATATTAAATGTGGTAACCCAGACCTAGAAAAACAAATATCATATGTACTCACTCACAAGTGGCTTTTAAACATAAAGCAAAGAAAACCAGTTCACAATCCTAGAAAACCTAGACAGCAATGTGGACCCTGAGAGAGACATACATGGATCTAATCTACATGGAATGTAGAAAAAGACAAGATCTTCTGAGTTAGTTGGGAGCATGGGGACCATGGGAGAGGTAGAATAGGAGTGAAGTAGAGAAAAGGATACAGTTTAATAAAAGCAATAAAACTAAAAATACACAATTAAATCAAATATTTAAAAAATAATACTACCCAGTCAAGTAATTTGAAATTTTAAATCATATTAATATATATAAACTGACCTTCTTTTTAAAACTCAATTACCTTTAATAAATATTATGTAGAAATCGAAAATACAATCTTCAAAGTCTCTTCTCTGAAACAAGGCAAACTGGTAGCTACAGAAAGGAAAAGAGAATGTTTGGCATCGATTAAAGATAATTCTAACACAAGCAATGAATCGAGATATAGAAAAGAACAATAGGTTGAACACTAGACTAAAAACTAGCACAGTGCACATTAAACTTTGGGGAAGTCCATGTTTTTCATCTGAGGCATATGATTGTCATTTGAGCTTCATCAAGCCTGATCTATAACTCTGCCATTGGCAGCCATGTGACCTCTCCTGGATTGTTCCATTCAGCTCCTCTAACTTTCATGGGCAGGTATCACATGTTTCTGCCTTCCTGTTCATCCTGACATCTGCATTGCCATCAGTTTGCCTTCAAAGCCTCATATTTACGTTACCTATGTCCTTCCTGTAAGGAGTATCTATTGTTGTCCATTGTCTGATTTCACACTCTTTTGTGTATGGAATTTTGGTGGAAGCTCATGCGACCCCATAACTCTTACATTTTGCAAGCTTGACAAAATTTTCTCCATGTGATTGATACTGAATTCTCCTATCTGCTTGAAATGTAGTGGGATTTGCTTATTTGTTTTTTTTATGGCCCATTAATAAAATTTGCTCTCTATTTTCTGAGTCTGATGTAAGAAACTCCTTTAAACAAGACAATGCTAATATGCACAAAATTTCTGCCATTTTCCAGAAACATCCTGTTAACAATAAATCTCATTGTCTTTGAGTATTCCTAACCACAGGAAACTCGTTTTATAAAAGTTTTAAAGGTACATATTTTTTGCCATTAGAGAAAACATTAGTGGCTTAGGTCAATTGCTACTTAACAAAAAAGGTAATATTTGCCCTAGTACCTCTTTTAGAACCTCAGTTATTCTGTGATTGGCATTTTTATGTTTTTGATCTTTAAATGCCTTTGAACTGTTTGTAGACACCTCAATGAATTTCTGAAATATCCTCTTTCTAACAAAACAGTCCTATATCTGTCAACTGCTTGATGCTGTTTTAGCCGTTTCAAAACTCTGGATGCTTTTTCAGACCATAGTCCAGATTTCTCACCCAGATTTCAATTCTTTATATTTCATGTCTAAATATTAAATATGTCAGTAATGGTCTGACAGATGTGGCATATTACTTCCTTTGCTCTCAGCTCATTATCCCTACTAGAGAAAGTTGGAATTATTCTCTATTCCCAGGCCTACTTGTGGTTTATATGAACTGATGTCACAGGTAAGTCCTGAGACGATTTCTTAACAGGAATATGTTATCTTATATCTGTGCATATTACATATAATTTTAGGACTCCACCCATTATTACAATCTGCCAGAATTTCTGAGAGCTTTATTCTGTCTTTCTCCTTACTAGCTATTCCTTCCATATATCTGTCATCTGCAAATATTTTAATTTTGCTTTTATGTTGATAATAAGTTTGATAGAGCAGATACTGATAACAGAGCAAATAATACCAGTATTTTATATTTTCATGACACTTAAGCATCCACAAAGTACATTTATACGACTCTTAAACAGCAATGATTTTATGTTTGCAAATTAAATTAGTCTACCTGCGATCTGAAAGGTCTTAAGAAGACCAGTGTAATAAAATTTCCTAAAAGACGTATCGTATTTTAAAGGTATTAAAAGTGATTTTCTTGTGCGTTATTTTTAGGACATTTTATTATCTTATTTCAATATCCTACTAGTTAAAAAACGGCTGTTCTATTCTATTACATAATTATTAGAAAACATCAAAGTTATCCAATCAAGCAAATATATATCAAGGAATTTCAGTTCATCAAGCACTGTAGGAGGTACTACAAAAAATGAGTAAGTTAAAATTACTAACTTTAGATTAAATTTTGTAATATAAAAACTTAATTCCAGATGAGATATTTAAAAACAAATGGCATGTTTAAGAGATTAGAGTAAGGGAGATTTTTAGATAAGGGTTTTTAAGACTAAATGAGAGACAGCTGTGCAGATATGAGAGATAGAGGGCATTTCACAATGGAAAAATAGGTATTTGTACATGAGCTAAGGGACAGTGGAAAGTGGTGAGAGATTATATTTATTCTCTAAAATAACAGAGCAGATAAAGTGAATATTTATAATTAAAGGGGGATTTATTGAAGTGGCTTACACACCGTGGTTCTAGTGGTCCAATGTCTATATCCTGGTCAAAGGTGAGAACCTGGCAGTTTATCAGTTCATGAAACTAGACGTCCCAGCAGATCCAGTTTGGTGATGGAGTCCTGGACGACTTAGAGAGCTAATGGTCTTCAGTCTACATCTATGTTGAAATCCAAAAGAAGTAGGTTCTAGAACCAAGCAATGTGTTAGTGAAGGAATGCCTCAATAACAGGATAAATAAATTTCCCTCGGAGAGTGGGGGCAAGGAAGCAGAAAGCAAAAGCTTCTTTCCTTTATGTCTTTTTATGTGAGCTGCCTCCAGAAGGTGTGACTCAGAGGGAAAGTGGGTTTTCCTACTTCAAATGATCCGCTCAAGAAACTCCTCCACAGGCAATACTCAGCTGCTTGGCTTTTAATTGATTGCAGATGTAGTAAGGTCAATAACTGAGATTAGTCCTCACTGAGATGATGGAGAATTTGATAAAGATATATTTTTTGAAAAATATTTTAAAGATGGCACTCTTTCTGTCTTTGCCACCATTACCTACTTATGATGGTAATTAACATTTTCTTAGTGAAAACTTTAAACATATTTTTAAATACTTTAATCTTCCCTTATGCTTTTCATTGGATGTTTTTGTGTTTAGATTTAAGAACGTAACTTTTTTTCCCTTGAAAAAGCAAAGTTATGCCTTGACTAAGTTACTTAATATCATTTGCATAGCTATATATGTGTTAAAATAGAACACAATAAAGAAACAAACAACAATATGCTGTCATGTTATGTGGAGGTATGATTGCACACTTTAAAACTTGACTTTATTGTGCATATATGAAGACTGGTGTTTGATTGCTTAGGTTATGTTATTTTTATGAATACATAACAATTCCATTCTTCATTTTGGAGTTCTAAGGTTCACTATATTTGAATTAGCCATAGAAATCCTGAGTATTTCCCTTTATGAAAATTTCCCCACACTTCATAACTAGAAAATGACTAAAGCGATTTGTATGCTAAATCAAGGAAGGAGAGATTCTTTGTTCTCTGACTAGGACAAGAGAGTTTGAAAAATCAAAGGATAATTTCTTGAAAGGGAAGGGTGAAGAGGTCAAAGCAGAAGGTGATACTGGATGTTGTTCCAAAATGGCAGCAATAGCATCCTCTCCTATTTGCCTTCCAATGATCCTCTGAAATAAAGCTGTCAAGGGCTAGCACCCCAGGGTCTCTCTGCAGATTCTCTTTCAAATGTCCTAAATTCTCCATCTACTCTCTTTTACTTTAGATTGGGAGAAACACAGAAGATTGAAAAGAAGGTTAAAATCTAAGCCAGACAACAAGGAGACGGCTGAAAGGGCTTGTTCACCCTGCCGGGTAATGAAACCTATTGGTTCTGAGGTGGAAGTTGTGCTTTGTTGGAGACTTCTGGTCACCTAGAAGTTTGCAATCAAAGAAACGTTAGAGTCTGATGTGGTTGAGAGCCAGTGGCAGGCAATTGCTCAGCTCTGATACAGAGGCCATACACAGGCATGTGTATTGAAATGGAATCCCTGGGAAGTTCCCAACAGAAGGCTTCCAGTTGTGCGCTTCCAAAGAAGAACAACTGTAAAAGGATCTGCAGTTTCTACTATAAAGGCAGTGTGATAAACCTGTGGCCTTTCCTGCTACTTCTGTTGCTCCTACCTATTGCACTGCATGCTGGCAAGCTGTACTGGTGAATGCATGTTGTTTTATGACATTGTTAGGAAGTCTGAGTCTAAACTGTTATTGTTATCACCTAGTTAAAGTTATATAGACTGTCACATCACCATAGATGGATATATTTATTTTCTATGTTTCCATGCATCTATATATCTATATCTATCATCTATCTGTCTATCTATCTGTCTGTCTATCTATGCTGCAGTAATATTTTTGAGTATAAGGATACATTGGACATCAGAGAGGAGATGATGTGTTAAGAAAATATAGTTTTTTGAAGAAATGGATGGAATTTAACATTTGATGCTGTCTACTAAGATGCTGACAGACTCAAAATGAAGGAGGCAATGGGTTTAATAGAGGGGGGGAGCTGAAATAAGGATGGAAGAGGACTTAGCAAAGGAGAATAGAAGCTTATACAATCATTGGCTGAAGGCTTGGCATAGCTTAGTTGGAGAATTGCTGCAGATCAGCATAAGTTCAGGATGCAGGGAAATGAAGCAGTACTTAAGTAGGTGGCTTATATTTGGTAAATGTGATGATTTACTGCTCCTAAGCCGACTGAACTATGCTACATTATCTTTTGTAATCCATGTGCTTGGCACCGTAGTGCGAGTTTATTGTGCATCAAACTATCTACCTAAGCTAAGCTTTGGGGGTTGTGGCAATCTTGGAAGGAAGGGGGCAGTTAAGAATATTATATCAATTAAGTAGACTGAGACAAGTAATGAACAAGCAGTACCCACTGGAGCAGCTTTTCTTAACCGGAAAAAAAGCAAAATTCTTCCCCATCACTCCTTGCTTGCTGTTTGAATGAAATAACAGAGGAATAAGCCAAACTTATGTAGAGTAGACGTAGCGGAACTGAGGAAAACTGCAGAGTGACCCCTTGTCCACTTGCGTCTTCCTCTAGAATAATAGTCAAGGACACCATGGGAGAGTAAACTACATTCATTTTGTTGATCCACCTTTGGCTGCCATTTCTGTTTTCTTATTTCAACATATTTCTTTTATCCAGTTTAATGTGTGTGTGTGTGTGTGTGTGTGTGTGTGTGTGTGTGTGTGTGTGTATGAGTACACATACGTATGGGGACCCAATTGATGTTAGCAACCATACTTGATTTCTCTTTTACCTCTTTCACTGAGGCCTAGTCTGTCAATCAGAGTTCCTGGGAGTAACTAGTCATCTTAGGCAGCTTGCTCTGGAGATTCTTTGTCTCTACCTGGGATTACAGCAAGGCTGTCATGTCCCCATAACCCAGCATTTACATTGGTCTTGGGAATCTGAACCCCAGTCCTTGGGCTTATTCAACAAGTACCTTAGCCACTGAGTCATCCCCACAGATATTTTGAGTTGCACAGAATTTCAATTCTCCTGGAAACGTGAGCGTTCTCTGAAAAGACTTTCTGATCACTGGGAAGAGATGCAGCGCTCTCCTGCGCAGTCTTCCTTTGCTAACTGTAATTCTCTAGAGAAGCCCGATGTGGCTCTTTACTTTCCTTAGGGGAAGCTTGGCTTCCCAATGTTCACATCTGCATGCTATCCCAGGACATTTCCCAACTTCCCTTCTTGGTCTTTTTGGGCCCAGTGCACTCAGCTCATAATTATCTGACTCTCTGCCCTCTGAATGCTGGATTCACAGCCGTGCCTCCCTCACCCCACCCAGCAGTTTCCTAGGCTGTCAGTTTCCATTCTCAGCCCCCACAAACCTCTCTCCACAGGATGCCCCTCCCATCTGGAAGCAGTCCTCCCCCAGTCACATTAATATTTAAAAATCCTCATTCAGTCCACACTTCTGACCTAGTACTGTATCATTTTCTCTCCCACTGGAAACTGCAAATTTGCATTTTATCACATCCACCCAAGCACATATGGGGTCACCCTTCAATCCTCCTATATTTTTAGAGGAAGATTTTTGCTACAAGCATTTAGTCTGATATTCCTGGCTTTTCAACAGAAAGTTTGGCTTTCTAGTGACAGGTTGCTGCCGAGATTGAGAAGAGGATCGTCATACTGCAAAGACGAGAATACATCGCTCAGGGTTCTGGAAATGTCTGTATTTCTGTTTCCACCTGTATGTTGAAATGGCAGTCGTGTGAATTAGTGATGAGTATGGCTGAGAGGAGGCACTCTGGCTGAAAGGAAGGCACCTCAGGTGCTGATTAACTTGCTAATCAATAAAAATTCTAGGACACAATTGTTGAGTATGGAACACACATATCTTTAGTGCTAGAGCATATTCAGTTGTCTCTCCTGTACTGTTCAATCCAGACACTTAAATGACACATCGAAACTGTGGGGAACTGTGATATTAACAAAGCACTGTTCTGTCTTCTCTTTCAATAGCTCTTACAATGTAGGTGCTGTTCTGGCCATTAGTTTACTTGACTGAAAAATAAGATAGGGGGTTTGATTTTTCACAAAGTCTGTTTAATTCTATTTTTATGTGTGCATGACCATCAAAAAATCTACTTGAGGGTAGGTTAACTCTTCCTTTGGCAGAGCAAAGTGATCAAATGTGTCTAAAAGGAGAATTATGTGCTTCCTGTTTTTATCAGCAATTATTAAATTATAATAAAGAGATGAAAATTACTACTTAACACTCAAAATGACTATAAGTGCTTTTACTCTCTATAGGAAATTGGACAATATTATCTGTGTGCACTGTTCTTTTCTTCCCATGGAAATTGATTGAAATGGTATTGAGGAGGGTAAGCTGGAGGTTTGTGCAATTCATCTGAGTGCTTTGGCAGAATCTCACAGGATGTCAGCTGACAGAAACAGCTCATGCATGTTAGAATGTATAAGGTGATTTTCTGGGCGGGTTTACTGATGGTGGGGCCAATTAATGTATAACAAAAGGGAGAGTTATGGTTTGAACGAGTGGCTAGTGTGCTGCACATGATCAGGTGCTGAAGACTCAGTACCACAAGTGGTGCATCTGGGAGGTGCAGTCTGTAAAAGGTAGTACCCCACCAAGGTCTTTAGGTTTGCTTGTCACACTCTTAGGGAAGCTCTTGGTACCCTGATTTCCAAGTCTTTCTCTGCATCTCTCAGATGTAACAAATTGGCCTCATGTGTCCTATGAATGATGGATGGTCCTCACCAGAGAGTCCCAAAGAAAAATGGACTTCCTGATCTCAGACTAGAATAAAGCCAAGCAACATATTGATGCAAAATATTATCTTCTTAGTTCATCAGGAAAGTATTCTTCATGAAGTCTTTTGGGGTTACAGATTGTTTAATATAATACAAATCAATTAATAGCAAACAAAAAAGACATAATAAAGAATAAAGTTATTGAAAGATAGTGGATGAAGGAATTATATTAAATTAATTTTAAATATTAGTATAATCTAATGAAGATTCGTCAGTACATTGTTTTATTTACTTAACTGTCTTTAGCTTCTAAGTAGAACTACTAAGCAGGTGAGAGCTGCTTGAGAGCTGCAGGTAAAGGTGCTTGCTGACAAACCCCAGGACCTGAGTTCAATCCCAAGAACCCACATATGCTGCAGGAGCTGCTTCAGCTCCTTCAGCCAATAGCCGCTGAGATACTAGCCCACTGGGGCATGGTGTCTTTCTCTTTAAAAAGCAGTGGCAGCCCTCTGTTAGCTCTCTTGCTCCAGCAACTAGACTCCTTTCTTGGCTGTCGTGTAGGACGGTATTCTGTAAGTTTTTCCCCTCAAATAAATAACCCTTTAAATCCAAACTGGTATGGGATTGTTTCACACATTATCTGGCGCCCAATGTGCGCTTGAACCCATGACCCTGAGATTAAGAGTCTCATGCTCTACCGACTGAGATAGAGAGCCAATTCCTACAAGTTGTCCTCTCACCTATATAAGTGCACCATGACTTGCATGCATGAACACACAGGAGATAAATAAACATAAAGAGAATAACCACCCCTGAAGCACACCTTCACATACCTTCTGTTCCTTGCTAAAAACCATAAGAAACAATGGGTCTGTGAGCATCCTTTCCTTCTAAATGTGGCATACCATCTGCAAGGCCTCCCCATACCAGCTTGCAAGCTATGATAATAATTAGTCATAATCCATAACATGCAATGAAGCAGCCAGCTAATCGTTATAGTTTCTATGTACAACTTAGGCTTCTTCCCATGGGTCATAGTGTTTCTCCAGGGTTGACACTGGAGTAACAGCAGTGAGCATTATCATCCTATGGCTCTCTCACTCAGATCCTGTCCAATCCCTTGGAAACTTGGGGGTTGTTTAGGACGATCGTCAGCAATGAGTAAGATCACTCAGCTGTTGGATTACTTAGCTTCTGAAGAAAAACAAACCCGTCAATGTTTACTGAAAACAGTGGCAAGATGCCTGGCAAGCGGCAATTGTGCAGTGCACATTAGTTGTCAATGATGTTTTATTTATTATAAGCCGCTGCCACATATGTATAGGATTCATTTTATAGCTCTCAGCTCATTAGAAGTAGCAAAGAGACTACAAGGTGACCACCATTATCTTATTTGCAAAGAATGTGTACTATTCAAAGAACAAAGTATTTCATAATTGTGTTTCAATAAATAATTAAGCACAGCAAGTCACTAGTATATGCTACTTCATTAATAAGATTTTTATAAATTCTGTCTACCTATCACCAGTGACCATGCAAGTATGGGTAAACAGACAGACGTGAACAAGCTTTAGTAGATTTATGTCAGTTTTAAGTCACACAAGGAAACTACTCATGACCAGGAATCATAGATTTCTTGTTGTAACAGTGAATAGAAAATCTTCTTGCACTCAATATTTCAGAAGTAAAGCTGGATATGGTAATGTATGTCTATAATTAGAGCTCCCAGGAGTCAGGAACGGGAAGAAGCTGTCCTGGATGATGTAGTAGATTCAGACTCATAGACACGTATAGATACACATAAACGTATATGCGTGTGGGGGTGCTTTACAAAGTAAAATCTGCATTATTGTTTCAAATGAATCAATAATCATAAAGTTTTGGAAAAAGTCATACACACACACATGTGCACACAGAGATTCAAATGATGAAAATTAGGAAATAATACAATACCCTGCATTGGTTGGGCTTCTCAAGCCTTCCTATTTAGGAACTGAGTAGCTATGGCTAAGAGACTTGAGAAATCCACCCACATGCTCACAAAACATTTTACATGAAAATAATCTGTGAAATGTTGCCCAAAAACCTGTTAATGTGAAGAAGTGTGTTAAGAGCTATCTCAGCTTCCTCTCTGCTTTAGCCTCACCGGTCTTTCCACAACTGGGTACTTCTCACAATCTTCCCAGTTCGAGACTACACTTTTTTAAAAATTATTTCTGCTGTGGTTTTGTGTCATTTCCTCCATCTTAGAAAAAGAAAATGCTGCACCCAGGGCTTGTCTAGTTCACAACTCACTGATAACTCCAGGCACCAGAAAGCAGCAATTGTCTGAGCTAGAAGTTCTTAGGGTTTACCAGCATTTAATTTTGTTTAGGCTATTACATTCTACCATAATGCAGTCTCACTGTGAACTGATATTTTGCCCACTGTACTTACTGTCCTGTCTATAGCAGACAGACTTTTTGGCTTCTAATGATATACAGAACCCTACACCATAGCTGTCTGCTCAATGTAGGGTAGGTCTGGAGTGTTTCCAAAGGAGTTTGACTGATGTGATAGGATGCCACGTCTATAACTAGCCAACAATAAACAGGACTGCACCTTCCACCTTGTACCTGGTATCATCTGACTTTCCCACATGCTATGCTGGGGAGGATCGCTGGCAAGGGATCAAAGTCATCCAAAAGCTCTCACTACACCCAGGCTCTCAGTTCAACACCCACAATGGATGTTGAGAAGAATCGTGGTGTGTATGCACGCTCTCCCTAGCTTATAGGGGTCCAGCTGGTAGCCCGAGGACATTCTATGGGAGGCTCTGAGGCAAAAGAATCTAAGCTCAGATACTTTCCTGGCCCATGGAATCTGGGAAACAATAAATGTCTCAAGCTTCTAAGCTTGAGGGTAACTTGTTATAAGGTAATAGGTAACTGATACACTGTCTCTCACTTTAAAAATAATTTCTTTGCCCCACTCCAGCGGACTTTGCCACACAATTGGGGCCCCTTTTGAACATCACTCTAAGCTACTCACTCATAGAGAATTTGACAACAAGTATGTTTTACTGGCTTTTAATTCCCAGCAAGTTCATCTCCACATTTTACTCTACCCCACCTCTATCATTTCTGGGAGAAAATTCCTGGTTGTATTTTCTCTCATATTTACTTATAAATAAATCCTGTCAACAACGAGGTTTTTGGCGCTCCTGTTTTTTTCCTGTCCATAGTCCTTCTGCTGTGCAATCTGCCATCGAGTCCCCGTTGTCTGTGAAACTGCAGCAGATTTTCTCCGCCCTTCCTTTAATGAGAAAGAATTCAGGAGCTCTACTCTAGGATTCACTGCACTGTCTGGGCACTGAGGAACTCTCAATGCCTTGAGAAATTAGTGAAACAAGAAAGCCTCAGGGGTTGTATATAAGTAGAAACAAGCCCATCTTCTGAGCAGGAGAAAGGATCGTCATTCTTCAATTTACAGTTTAAATGTTTCTACTTTCATTAATTGTCTTTTGCTGGGTTTAAAGTTTCAGCTTCTCCTCTAAACAAGGCTTTAGTTGCATCTCATGAATAATGTATATTATGTGTTCCATTAATTTTATTTTCACAACGTTTTCCAGTATTCTCTACAGTCTTTATAACTCTTTGACCCAAGGGTTATTCAGAAATGTGTGTCTTAATTTTTAATTTGGATGTATACTGATAATAGTTTACTATGATTTTGACTGTAACACTACAATTAATACAAAATGTCCATATATAGCGTTTCAATTTATCAGATTTATTGGATATTCAGAACACATTATAAAGCACTAATGATTAAAACAGTGTGAAAATGGTAAGCCAACAGACACATTGAGCAATGGAATTCAAATAAAAGTCTCCTAATGAATCCACAGGTGTATGCCGATGCTTTTATAATAAGTGGATTTGTGAAAGCTGGGTATCTTCATAACAAATAAAGAAACCAGAGCCTTATTTCATCCAGTATATAGAAATCAGATAAAACTGATAACACTAACATAAGACCTGGAACTGTAAAACTGCTAGAAGAAACCAAGGAAAGTCACATGACATTGATCTGATCAATGCTTGCTTTTGTTTTTTTTAAAATTGGACTCCAAAGTACACGCAATTACAGGGGAAGTAGACACAAAAATGCCAAAGAGTTTTGCAACAAATTAAATGATAGAGTGAAGAGAGAATACAGGGGCCAGAAGAAAATATATGTGAGTCATTCTTTTGATTAGAGGTAAACATCCAGATTAAGGGAATCAAATCATTGTAAAACTAAATCATTTCATTAAAACTGGACAAATAATCTGTGCATATCTGTTTCCCAGAATAAAACATGTCCATGGCCAAAACAAACAAACAGAAAAACCTAACAACACAGGGAAAAACGTTCAACATCACTAGTCTCTAGGAAAATGCAAATCACAGCTACAATGAGATACTTTCATATTAGTAAGATTTTACACACACACACACACACACACACACATATATATAGTGTGTATAGATACACGCATATATATAAACAATAGAAACCAATGAAACAAAGAGCCATATGTGTTTCTTAAGATTCTTTTATTGATGAGAACATAAATTATGGACGCTTTTATAAAAATTACATGATGATGCCCTGAATACTAAAATAACATAATCATATAATTTACCAATCTTAACCCTAGGCATTTACACAAAAGGTATGAACTTGGCATGTGAAAAAGATTTTTGAATTCAAATATTCACTACTTCACTATTCACAATGAATCAAGGAAACAATCAGTATATACCTAGATCAGGAAATGTAGTACACACATACACATCACATCACATCACATCACATCACATATGCAGGCATGCACACATGCTGAGGTCTCTTCAGCCTTTAAAAATAGTAAACATTCTGTAATTTGAAAGATATGAATGGAGTTGAAAAACATTAAGCTAAGTAAAATAATCCAGATGAAGAAAATTAAACAACACTTGTTTTTATTTTCTGTGGAATCTAAAACAACTGAACTAAAAGGAACAAATCATAGAAATATGAGTCTAAAGGGTGAGTTGGAACGAATAGGGGAATATTGATTAAAGTGAATCAATTGCCAAGTTTGAGAATTCATTTCCTTTGAAAGAATGTTTTTGGTTGGGCAGTAAAACTGGTACGCAGTGTAGCTTTACACTTTTAAGCCTCGTTTTTCATCTTGGGCCCTGCTTGTTAGTTGAAGCCTAGGCTGTCCTTTATAGCAAAGATGGTGCTGTCTGGCCTTATCCTCTGGATGTTCACCCTGTCTCCATGTTGTATAAGATGATGCGTTAGTCAAATAGCCATGGCCTTGAATTAAACCAAATTAAAAACTTGGGCTTTTGTGGAAAGTGTCTTTAGGAGGAAATCTTAGATTCTGGAGGGTGCCAGTTCCTCTGGGTATGGCCAGGATCTAGCTTTGCATAGTGCAACATTGTCTGAAAATAACTGTTATGTGTAACACGAATTCTAATTGGTCTTAATAATAAAATCCCAGAGTCATATATAGGCATTAACACTGAAAGATCAGAGAAGCAGAGCAACCAACCATTAGCGAGTACTTACCTCTACCATGCTCAACAGAGGGAGTGATCCCATCTCTATGAATCCTCAGACTGGATACTCAGAAGACATTCTCAGACTGTATTCTCAGACTGCATCTGAGTTCCTGTCTCCTCCTGCCTTTTAGTTCTCTCTCTGCCCAGCCATATGACTCTACTTCCTTAGCGCTGGGATTAAAGGCATTGGATCCAAAGTGCTGGGACAACCTTTGTGTGAGTTTTGTTTCTCTTTTAGACAGATTCAATTCATCCTTGTAGCCCAGGGTAGCCTTGAACTCAGAGAGATCCATCTTTGTCTCCCAAGGGCTGGGATTAAAGCTGTATGCCACCAGTGCCTGGCCTCTATGGCTAACTAGTGGCTTAGCTCTGCACTCTGATCTTCACGCAAGCTTTATTTGTTAGATTACAAATACAGCATCACAGTCATGCATTTTGCAAAGTGGTAGAGCTGTTTACAGCAGGAACACATGTTTCCATCTTTACCTTTTGTGTTTTCAGAACAGAGTTCTCTAGTTTCCTAATCAGCAAGAAGGAATCAACAGAAATTATCAGTCACCTCTCTAATCCTTAGGATAACATACGAGCCTATTGACATTTATTTTGAAAGAAATTCCCAGTTTCACTTTTCAAGTTATAGTCAGACTCAGTTTCTGCAGTTAACAACCAAGAGCAGATTTCCCCAAGCATTCATCCTGCTCCTTTCGTTAGAGTCAGTATGCATAAGACACTACTTGAGACTTTATTTGCAGAATCCCAGAAGTCCAGTACCACCAGACCATCAGTAAAGACTACACATTTCCTAATTATAAGCAATGAATATGACTCAGGTTTGGAAGTCCTGACCTAACTTTCTGCCCTTCTATACATCCATAGGTTCTTTTGTTTGTGATTATTTCATATACATAGTAATATCTTGATGATGTGGGATTCTCCTCTGTATGCTGTGAATATGTTTTATTGCCATTGGTTAATAAAGAAGACGTATGGCAGGGCAGAATAGAGCTAGGCAGGAAAATAAACTGAATACTGAGGAAAAGATGGCCAATTCAGGCAAGACACCATGTAGCTGCCAAAGGAGACAATGCCAGAACCTTACCAGTAAACCACAGATCGTGGCGATACATAGATTACTAGAAATGGGTTAATTTAAGATGCAAGAGCTAGCTAGGAATATGCCTGAGTCATTCATTGGCCAAACGCTATTATAATTAATATTGTTTCTGTGTGATTATTAGATTCTGGTCAGCAGGGAAATGAATCATCAGTCTCTGTTTACATCTTGATTTGACTTTCTTCTTATTTTTATATACAGTTTCTCATGCATGTGGATAAATCCATGAGGTTATAGTTGTTTCCTTAAAAAAATATCTTAAGAACACAGCCCTTGTTTAAGTGGGTCAATTCTTCAACAGGCTTAATCGTTATGCAATTTTAATTGTTTGGCCTCCTGGAGACTTTGGCTCAGTAGCATAATCTGAATGCTGATTATCACCCTCTCTGCAGTCATAAAGTATGGCTGGCATGTTGTTCTCTCATGAAAGTTTGAAAAGGTTGCATACAACCACTTGGCAAACATCAGATGCTTTATCTCTGGCCAAAACGATAAAATAATAAGTATGCAAGTTTGTGTGTGTGAGTGTGTATATGAGGGAGAGACAGAGGCAGACAGAGGGAGAGACAGAAAGACATAGAGAGAGATTCCATTATATGAGAGACCAAGTAGACAAACTGTTAAAATTTATAAAGTTATTGATTTGGAGTGAACTCTGTATTTGAGAAAGAGAGAGAGAGGTAGAGAGAGACAGAGAAACAGAGAAATCTCCATGTAGGCCTGTTTTAGCTGAAATGATAAAATATTTTCTTCAGCTTTCACCCTATAAGTAAAATAATTTTGAAATAACTAATTTGAATGTGTAATTATTCTTTGAGCTTCCTCAGGCCATTTTCTGTCCACAAAGCCCCGCTTTTTTGTTCAGCTCATCATAACACTTGTTCTGTTTTTTAGACTGAATGGCCTTCCATCCTAGAACCTCCAATAAGTCAATTAAGTCTTCAAGCTCAATTTGTTGAAGGTTTTCTGTTTTGACAGTAATAGGCAAAAATACTCCTTATATTATTTTGTTTTTTTCCTCTGTAAAATTTGCATATAAAGCCTGCTCACGTTTCATGTTTTTTTCTGGTCTGTATTATAATAAAAAATATTTTGCTTCAGACAATGGTTTTTAAATGTTAGTAGGCTATCAAAGAGTCACATGTAAGTAGTATATATTTTCCTAATATCTAATCAAACATATCAAATGTCTTCATTTCCTAAAACAAACAATAACTTTATTTTCTGTAATTAACTGAAATTCTTCATATTAAAAGCATGAAAAGATCCCAGGGCATTTATGAAAAGCTGAAGTTTTGGGGAGAGTTCTTTAGATTTTGGTGTAGCTCCTAACAGTTCATAGTCCCTAGAGGAAGATGGGTTTCATAGTTAATGTTGTCAACTTGACAAGATCTAGAATCATCTAGGAGACTATTCCCTGTGAGTGCTGATTAGGTTAGTCGCAGCCCAATCCTGTAAGAAATTATTCAGACTGGGTTACTGAGTTGGAAACACATACATGAACTGTGGTTAGCACCATTTTGTGGGCTGGGGCCTTGGGCTGAATAAAAATGAGAAATTGTCCTCAGTGCTAATATTTATCACATTCTGCTTTTTAACTAAAAATGCAATGTAACCAGCTAACTCAAGTCAATGACACTTTGAATTTCCCATTGTGAAAAAACATACCCTCAAAATGTAAGCCAAAGACCTTTCTTCTTTCTTTCCTTCCTTCCTTCCTTCTGTCCTTCCTTCCTTCCTTCCTTCCTTCCTTCCTTCCTTCCTTCCTTCCTTCCTTCCTTTCCTGTTGCTTTTTTCAGGATATATTATTTCAGGAAAAGAAATATAAACAAGACAGAAAATTATTATTGAATACAGAGGTTATTGCTCTGATAAACATGATCATGTCATTGTTAAACCTTTGAATTAGTTTTGCTGGGATCTGAGTATTTGGAACTTAATGCTAGAAATATCCTTGGATATTTTAAGCAAAACTTAATGCAACAACCTGGTAGAAGCTTAGGAGAAAAATTAATATTGAGAGGAACACTACTATGGACTGGGGGGAGAGTGTATAATTATGTAATATTTTGGCACAGAACTTTATTTTTGAAAATTTTTGGTTGATTTTCAAAGGTATAGATTAAGATATTTTACAGAGGAAATTGAAGAACAGCACAATATTTGGACTGTTGCATAGTTACTGTTCACTGCACTTACTCGTATACATAAATACAGTAAGAGGGAGCAGAAAGATATGAAAAGTTGCAAAGTTGTGTGAAAAATTTTAAAACTGATGACAACCACAGTGCAGATGATCAAGCATCTCTTTCAGTAGAAAAGTAAACCCATGCCGTTATTGATACAATAGGAAAACTGCCCTGAAGGCAAGACCCTAACCATCAACAACTCTGGCAAGTGAAACTCAAATTAATTTGAAATGAAAAAACAGAACAAAGACCAGAACAAGGACTTCTCTGCTCAAATCAATAACCTAGGTAAGTAATTTTGCAGTTTCACCAACAAAGCATGCAAAGTCTACTACAGTTGTTGTTCAAGTGGGTGGGGGGGGTGGGCTGTTTCCTTAGCTGACAGCAAAACTTGTCATTATCTACCACATAATACTGGTTTTTGAGGCTCTAAAGATACAATACTAAGGGGTCATGGAGTCTTGTGCCTGATTTCAGAGATGCGTTGAGGACAGGCAGTCTGTGGCCTAGTCAAAGTCTCTGCAAACAGGCTCTGAAAACTACTATGTAAAGCTATGAAAATAAATCCTAGTTGCAATGTAGATCCGGGTTGTTGGGGATGGTGAAGAATTTACAGGCATCGAGCAAGCTGGCCCAAGAGAGAGGCTATGTGCACTGAAGGAATTGAAGCCATATATGTGGGGCCATCTAGGCCCTTGGAAGCCCAGGTAATTTTGTCACGAGCCCAACATGCTGACATGAGCTGCTGACTTGTGCTCCCTGACAGATGCTTTGTTTCATTTTTGTTTTTGTTTGTTGGTTTGTTTAGTTAGTTGTATGGTTGGTTTTACACTTGGTCTAACTAATTGGATGAGCCCAATTCATCCAGTTTGAAATGGAAATGTTCATTTTATCCTGTTGTTTGTTGGAAATATGAAACTGTTTTTTTAGATAGGAGTTCAGTTAGGAGATTTTCCATGACTCAGGAGACTTTGACATTAGACTTCTAAACAAAGTTGGAGCTTAAGAAGACCCTGAAGATTTTTTGACATTGGACTGTACATATGCCTTTTGTGTTATGACATATATGAGACTATGAGGTTAAGGAAAAGAAGGTTATAGCTTAAATAGTATGTGTTTATGTGTTTAGTCAACTGATAGTGTCTAAACTCTCTTAAGAGACAATACTATGGAAATGCCTGTGAGAGACTATGTAGATATGTTTTATTAAGATGGAAATACCCATATATTAACCATAAGCAGTACCTTGCTAGGCTGAATTCCTGGACTAAACATAACACAGAAAGCAAACATTTTAGGCTATGCGAAGGGATAGGACAAGCATCCTAAGATTTTATAACGTCCCTTTTTTCTCTCGACTGATATAATCTCTCTTTCATTTTCTTCTCTGTGAACTTGTCTTTCTCCAAAGGTGTTAGATTATTTCCCATCTTCCTTAGGATTAAATGCTGGGCAGGTTTTATGAATCTCATGCAACACTATCATCTTCCAGTTACGATGGCATGGTAATCTGGGTATCTCATTGAAATAGAAACACAAATTACATAAGAATCATATACATTCGTTCACACAAATGAGTGTCTGAATAACTTACTTTGTTGCACATAATTGTTTGTTTAAGCTCAGTCAGCTTCTGGATTTGGTGTTCACACGCAGTTAGTACATTGGAACTTCTAATTAATTTTAACACTTTGTGAAGTCTAGTACATATTATTTTGATGTGGATGTTTTTAACCTTTGCAATATGTATGTTTATATCTTGTTACACTTCTCACAGAAACCGAATTCAATTTACTCTATGGGAATAGAGCCTGAAGGAAAGAGAAAGACAGAGTAATTTTGTGAGAAATTGAAATGTATCTCTCTGATGATTTTGGCCAAAGAGCTGAAAGATCTCCTAATGTGGCAAGTTTTCTTATTTCAGCAAATAGGAATTGAATGTGTACTAGGGGAGCAGCACATAGCACACTATTTTAGGTTTTGTAGGTGGAGTTAAAGATGGTTTTTACCCTTCAGAAACCTGCATTCTGACAGACTGTTATACCATGTTATGTGCCTCCTACTCACCTCTCCAACTTTATGCTTCTCTCTTCCTCTCACGTTCCATCTTTCTGCCTCGCCCCACGCTGGCTTCATTTGGATGCTTTTCTGGCACCTCTGCTTCATTCGGCTGCTCTGTCCTTTCCTCTGCGCACAGTCTTTTCTCATCTTATGAAGTGTTTCTACCACCAGATTTGGTCCTTAGCAAAAAAAAAAAAAAATGTCCATATGTCCCTTACCAGTTACTTCTTATGATAGTTTGCAATCATAAAGACTTCTATCCTTTACTATTATTTTTATGTTAAGAATGAGGATATTAAAGTCCAAATAAGCATTGATTACAATATAGCTTACTATGAGAGAGTAAAGAATAGAACAAAGACTTTCCAACTCATATTCTAAAGTTCTTTTCAATTTTATACATTGTCTTTCAACATTCCTTGGTGATTCCAGTGCAGCACTTCATCATATGGTCGGTGATAATACCCAGAGCCAGACTATTTTAAGCATTCATCTCTTTAGGATCAGGAACTATGCCATATTCATCTCGCCTCTGTCATGGTGGAGCATTCTGAGGACTTAATTGGTGCCTCCATGCTAGCTGATGCTAATGACCCCCACATCATACACTGACAAAAGATAGTGCTTTGGGGCAGGGCAGAGCAGAGCAAGGCAGATGACAATGGAGGAGCAGGTCCTTCTGGTAAACCTGTCAGCAGAGTTTGTACATTTTGTAAATTTCTAGCTGGATAAAATGTGGTGGATGCTGCCAATGATATGCCAGTATCGCATCTCTCATCACTCTTCTATGCTCGACATTTTAGGCGGTAGACTTCATTCAATGAAGATGAAAATGAAGTTCCGATTGTGGGAGGAAATACTGCCATTTCTTTTAAAGACTGATTGATTAGGCCGTTATTGCTGCTGTTTAAGGGCATATGGGATCTTCCTCAACATGCAGAGCTGCTCTTTGTTTCTGGAAGGGCATTGGGTTTTTGTTTGTTTGTTTGTTTGTTTGTTTATGGTTTTTTTCTTCAGCACCTGGGCATGCCTCACTGCTTGGCTTGTATTGCTTGGAGGATGTGCCATAGAGGTATCATGCTAGCTTATAGATAGTGTTGTTGCTCATTGAATCAGTAATGTGGGCCTAGGTTTTATGATGATGAAAGAGTTTTGAATTTACTTAGACTTTACTTTTCACTCTAGAAGGAAGGGTTTTAATTCGGTTTCTTGAAAATTCAAATTCATTTTCAAAGACGTGTGCTGGAAAACCATGTTAATAACACTTGAGCTTCTCAAAATAGTCACCACAGATTAACATGCTACCATTGTGTTCCACCTACATGTGGGGGCAAGGAGAGTAGATGGATAACATGGCATGTTTAAAGTTGCATGCTTATCAAATGCAAAGTTGTCAAAGCTAAAGGGAAGGAATGGTCACAGAAACAATTTCCAGACAAATAGTGAATTTCATCATTCAAAATTGGTTCTGAGGAATGAATAATTAAAAACTGTTCCTGGATTTAGTGGGAGATTCGGTTTTTGTTTGTTTGGTTTAATATTGACAGTGAGAAATGGAGGAGGGGTGGATTAGGGGTGGAATCAGAGGGGGTGGGTGAGGGAGTGAGAGAAGAGGAAGATGAAACTGTGGCCATGATTTAAATCAAATAAAAAATATATTTTAAAAAAGGATTAACAGTGAATTGGAACATCCTCTCTGCTTGTATGTTGTCTTGCTATTGTGCATAGTTTACTTCCCATAAAGACTTATTCTAAACTCACTATCTTCAAGATTTATCTTCAGTCTTCTGATCCTGAAGGCACCACATCATAGGAGACACGAGAAAGGCTTAGGGTCCTCCTGTTGTCACAACTATGAAAATCTCTATCTCCCACTTTAAACAGTGGTAACACGGGGATAAGAAAACATTAGCCATTTATTTGACAGCGTTGTAACAAATGAGCTCAAGCAAGGGAGGTATTTGTAAATTAGAAACTATGGTATAATTCTAGTTATTATTTTTATTATCCTTCCTTGGCTCTGGATTCTGACAGGCCTTAATATAGTACTCGGTTTGCATTATATTAATGTGTCCATTTGCAAATTGCTTTCTAAGCTTTCCCAAGCCCTTTTCATGACTTATAAACTCTCCAAGGACAGGACTGTATCTTCTGTTTCCTTTGTGTCTAATACCTCCAGGTTTCAATTTAGTACACACAATAAGCTATCACCTGAATATAAGGCACACTGGGAAAAACCGAAGAAAAAAGACAGACTATGATAACAATAGACAGGGTAGCATGATTTAGTCAGATGAGTGAGTTTAGGGACTGGACAATTCATTTACAAATTACAACCTTGAGATGAAATCACTGGGCCAATAGGTTAAAAAAAGAACATTAGCAGTAGACTTTACAGGTTATGTGATAAGAAGAAAAACAACAACATTGCTTCTAGACAGGGTTATTGGTTCTTTTCACGTCAAAACATGTGGAGCTCAAGGCCTTACCAGTGGAGACTTGCTCCACCATGGACCCCCACATCTTTCCTATTTTGTCCTCAGGATTACTACTGGATATGTATTGCCTTTGGTTAGACGAAGGTAAAAAACTCAGGCCACAAAACAGATAACACATACTATAGAGCTAAGAACAGCAATATATTAGGAAATCATTTAAAACTAACAAAAATAAACAGAAAAGATACAAGAAATTTCAAAATAGAACATTTTTGAACTGTAGTCTCCTGTTCATAATCGAAGCCAATGTCTTCCGCAACCTCCTTGATTGCGTCAGGTCGGAACACATCATTTCTTCTACCAAGAGATGGCCCAATATTGTTTCTTACTCATAAAATCCTCATATGGTTACAAATGAAATCGCCAACTCAACTTTGTTGATTTCATTCTTTCTATTTTTAGAAACAAAAATTGAGAAAGGGAAAATAGATAGAAATGAAGGATTGAATTCCTATAAATAGAGAGAGAATACGAGCTGGGAAAAGATATATGCTCAAACTGTTGCATTTACTTTAAAATATTTATTTTTGTTTTTAAATATAATGTTTTTATTAATTTTCTGATAATTGTATACGTGGTTAGAATCTTTTATATGATCTCACCACTTCCTCCCAACTTCTTTCAAATGCCCCCAATTTCCTCATTTACTCCCAAATTTCTCTCTATCTCGTACTAAACCCATTAGGTCCAATTTGTGCTATTTACTTACTCATTGAATGACCTTATTGCAGCATGGATAACTTGCCCCAGAATACCCCCAAAATCAAATACAAACAAACAAACAAACTAACTAACTAACTAAGTATTCTTCTCCTATAAACTTCCCACTGCCTACAGCTTCTTAAATGTGGGTTGGGTCTTTGAAGGCCCTTCCAAATCCATACAGGATGTTGACTAGATTGATCTTGTTCAGGTCCTGTGCAGGCAACCAAAGTTCTTTCATAATTACATAAAAGCATTTACCATGTTCTGGCCCTGCTTGTCCTCCTATCCTCTATTCTCTTCTTTTCCACTTAACCGCACCAGGACCCACTGCCTGGGCATGGCTGTGAAGTTATTGACTGGAGCATGAGTGACTCGCCAGTGGCTACATTGTGGGAAACATTGATTTCCTCTACACCCAGCATCCCTGGACTGCTGTTATCTACCTAAGAAGGATGAGACACAATGAATCCTCCCTCCATCTAGGATGTGTAGTGACTCAGGTTTGTATAGACTCTGCTCAGCCAGATGTATGCTGGGAGCTTAGGAGTTTCATGGCAGTCTTGAACCACTGAGATGTCATTTCATGGTCGACCTTTCTTCCCATTTTCTATCTTTTACTTTCTTTCCATGTCCTCTTTCTTAGCATTCCCACAGCGTTGGAGGGGTAACTTTATGAAAACAATGACTTACTCTAGCCCTTTATAACCACATCTTCCTGATCCCTGTCTCCTGTTATAAAACCCCTGGCAATTACAAAATATACCATTCATTTCTAAAATGTTGCATATCAAAATTGTTATACAACAGAATTATAATATTTGGTGGTATGAACTTTATCATTTAACATAAATTCTAGAGATCCATCTACCATATTGATGATATCATTTTTAAAAATTTTATTTAATTAGTATTTAATTATTTAATTACTATTTCAGAGATTGTGAGTGCTATGCTTTATTTAAACATTTACCTCTTGGAGAACAACATCTATCCTGTTTCCAAGTTTTAGCTATCGTGTGTATTTGTGTGTATGTGTGTGTGTGTGCGTGCATGCGTGCATACCGCGCACATGTGTGAAAACATGTTCATTTGAATAAAAATGAAAATTTTATTTTCTTTTTCTAGGAACAATGACCAAAAATGTAACTATCAGCAATTTCATATCCATTTAAGAAGTTATCTAATTCTCTACTAGATAAAGTATTCCATTTCAAATTCCCATCAGCAATGCATACGCGATTGTTTTTCTTTTTCTTTTTTTTTGTTTTTTTTGGGTTTTTTTGCAGTTGTTAAAATGAGACTTGACTTGATTTTTATTTTTTTTAACTTATTTATTTTTATTTTTATATTTTATTTTTTTAATTTTATTTATTTATTAAAGATTTCTATCTCTTCCCCGCCACCGCCTCCCAATTCCCTCCTCCTCCCCCAATTAAGTCCCCCCACTCCAGACCTGGATGGAGGTGGGGGTTCCTTGGACTTCCCACGGGACAGGGAACCCTGATTGCTTTTCGGGCGATTGTTTTTCTAAACTGATTAACACAGGGAGTTGTCATTACATACTTTTTCAATAATATTGATTAAAAATACATAGAGTTTGATGTGTGATTCTGTGGTGGCTGACCATAACTGTGACATTGGACATTTTGACATGCCTGTGTATCCTGGATCATCTTCATGTGTACTATCTTCACTGGCAGATCTTTTGATCACCTTTTACATAAATTGTGTATTCATTTTACTGTTGTATTTTGTCATATTTATATAGTCTTGATGACTGCCATACCTTTTGAAGTTTGCAAATACCTTTTCCCAGTCTACAGCTTGATGCTTCACTTCTTTCTCATGGGTTTTCTTAGAGTAAAAGTTTGATGAGGTAAAGCTTATGATCCTTGCCTTTTAGGATCATGTTTTTGGTGCCATGTACAATAATCTCAGAACATCTTAAGATTTCAATGCTTTTTCCAATATTATATTTTGGTATTCTTTGTTTTCAATGTTTAGGCTTAATGAGTAATTTGAATTAAATTTTAGCTAACTTATGAAAGGTTCATCTTTATTCACTGATGGATGTTACATTGTTACATTGTCTTTTGTTGAGAAAGATATGTTTCCCCAATGAATTATTGTTGTATATTTGTAAAGTATTATGTGAGCATACTGCTGTGAGTCTGTCCCATGTTCATTCTTTGTCCCATTGACTTACATGTTGGTACCTCTGCTCATATCATACTGTCTTCCTCAGAAGACTTATACAGCAGCTTTTACGTTGAATGGGGTATACCTTTTCTTTATACTTTGTCACTTTTATTTTTGGTTATTTCATTGCCTAGAATAAGCTTATTCTCATGGTTATAATTAATTGTTCTGCAGAGTTAGACTAGGGAATTAAGAGAATTGGGATTAAAAGAAGGAAAATATAAAATGATTAAGAATGAATTCAAGAGTAGGTTGAGAAAACACAGCAACAGGTGTTGTGGGAGCTGCAGGCTGCTTTCCTGCCACCCGGCTCCTGGCCACCAGCTAGCTTATGCCCCGAAATAACAACACACAAATTGTATTCTTTTAAACACTGCCTGGCCCATTTCTATTAATGTGTGTAGCACCCCAAGGTGCGCTTACCGGGAAGATTCTAGCCTACGTCCATCCTGGGTCGGAGCTTCATCGCATCTGCCAGGGAGAAAGGAGCATGGCGTCTGTCTGAGGTGTCTTACCTCACTTCTTCTTCCTCCCAGCATTCTGTTCTGTTTACTCCACCCACCTATGTTCTAACCTATGAGGGCCAAGCAGTTTTTTTATTTTTTAACCAATGACCTTCCTCCATCATTTCCCCTTTTTCTGTTTAAACAAAAATAAAGGAAGGCTTTAACTTTAACATAGCAAAATTACACATAACAAAACAGTTATAAAGCAAGAATTACAATTACAATATTCAAGTCGCCAGGTCAGACATGTCTCATTGTAATGAAAAGCCCTAAGTTATTAAAACATTTAAAATGCCATATTCTATAATCTTTGAAAAATATGAAGAATGCCTATCTAAAATATATCTATGTACATGTAGAAAATCTTAACTAACATGACTACAAGCTTGACTATTATTGATTATCCATTAACAACTTATATACATTAAATTTTTAAGTGAACTACACAATCACAATACCTTAATCAAGATCAGAAATACATATACATATAACAAAATTGACCTTAAATCTCTATCAATAAAGCAAAATCTATACTAATGCAAATTATTCATATTTATATCATATTGCCCTTTAAATGTAAAAGAACATTTATAATATTTGGGAATATGGGTGCAGTTTTTTCTCTCCAAACTGCTTCCTGCTGTATGGGGACACTGTTATTTAGGTCTTTCATGGTATAACCTATCTGTTAGGTTCATCTCAGTTGGCAGTTGAGCGAAGTCATTTTTTGAAGGTGTTCACAGCAACCCTTCAGGAGGGCGTGGTTCATCATACCATAGTGGAATAGAAACAATCCACAGGGTCTTATCCTCTGTGAAAACAAAAGAAGAAACTCTTTTCCAAAGTATCATATCCTTAGATCCAAATTCTGAAGTCAAGGTATTTTCAAAATATCTATGTTGGATTAGTTCAGCAGCATTTATAAACAAATATTTTTTAGCAGCTGTTGCTCCTTCCTCAGCATTCAAACAATTCAAACAGAGCATAATAGCATACAGTATCAAGATTCTCTGTGTATTTTCCATCTTTGTACAGCTTTATTTTAACTCTATTTTGTTTATTTTTACTTTTAACTTTTTGCTTTTTTTTGACAGGTTCTCTGTATATCTTTGACCTGGAATAACTCCATAGACCAGGCTGTCCTTGAACTCTCAGAGATCCGTCTGGCTCTGCCTCCCAGGCATTGGGATTAAAGGCGTGTGCTACCACACTTTGAAGTCACAGAGGTCAATCTCACTCTGCCTTCCAAGTGTTGGGATTAAAGGTTTGTCCTACCACACCCAACTATATCTTTCTTTCTTTTTTTTTGTTTTTTTACTTTAAGAACTTTAACTTTTAGTCTGCATATATTTTCAACACATTGTAAATCATTTAGCGGTTTTCTTTGTTTTTGAATCTCTCTTTACTTTATCTCTCTCGCTTTTTCTGAACACATGAGTCTTTAATTTACCAAGCAATATCAGTAGGACTAAATCCATGGCTTTGATGGCTGGATCCAGCCCATTCCTTAGCTTTCCAGCCTCATGGTGGAGGTACCAGTGTAGCCATGTTTATTGCCACAAGTCTATGGCGTTTCAAGGTCCCTGACAGCAAGTAAGCTACAGCATTATGTCCACAGACAACACTCAAGTCCTCTCTCTGTAGTTGGCCCTCCTGCCTCAAACAGTCAGAGTTTGCCCTGGCAGGATGGCCCAGAAAGCCGACATTTTAAAACAGCACAACATTTTCCTGCTACGGCTGAAAACAAACAAGCATGCAGTCAGCTTTTCAATACCATTTAAATGTTTAGTGGCAGGACCTCTTAATGAGCTGCAGGGTTTTGCAGCTAAAGCTGAGTCAGGAAGCCTCTCTTAGATGAGAGCACTTGCTTGCCTCTAGCAAGCAGAGTAGAACCGAGAAATTGCTGCTACCAAGAAACCAGGCGCAATGCTTTCATTTTGTTCTAGAATTACTTCCCAAGCTGTCTCAGGCTTTATGTGGGTGGATACAGTTGTCCACACATTGGGCAGCCATTCTTTTGTAGGAGCTGCGGGCTGCTTTCCTGCCACCCAGCTCCCAGCTGCCTGGTTAGCTTATGCCCCAAAATAACAACACACAAATTGTATTCTTTTAAACACTGCCTGGCCCATTTCTATTAATGTGTGTAGCACCCCAAGGTGCGCTTACCGGGAAGATTCTAGCCTATGTCCATCCTGGATCGGAGCTTCATCACATCTGCCCAGGAGATGGGAGCATGGTGTCTGTCTGAGGCGTCTTACCTCACTTCTTCTTCCTCCCAGCATTCTGTTCTGTTTACTCCACCCACCTATGTTCTAACCTATGAGTACCAAGCAGTTTCTTTATTTTTTAACCAATGACCTTCCTCCATCAAACAGGGAGCAGCTGTAAGAACTCTCTCTTGTCACATTGGGTCAGCACTCCAAAGTAAGCAGCTCCTTAAGTACTCTATGGCATGATGTTGGTCCTATACTCATCAAGGCCAGGCTTTTGAAAGCATTCTGAAGTAACCCAAGCAGAAATATGCTTTCCCTGAAGAAGGAAGGGATGCCTCATGGATAAGTAAGATGAGATTTTATTTCTAGCAATATCAAATCTCAATGCGCTGAAAGAAAAAGATTAATGTACAAAATGCAACATTCATATAGCTTTATTTCTTCTCTGTGATGCCTCCACAGTACTTTGTCTTCTTCTGTGACTCTGAACTCCCTAAATTAAATGACATAAATCATAAGTTTCATAAGTTAAAAAAGTGAATATTTGCTATTTCATGAAGTTGGTTCAACCTCTCCTTTCATTATGCTCTAATATGAATGAACGTGAGTTAGTGTGGCATATAGGATAAAATTCTCAGGGTAACATTTCAGGTATGGTTTCTGGAAAGTTTTTGATTTGTTGGTTTTTTGATTTGCAAAATAAAAGCATTGTTTCCACTCAGGACTGTTCTAATTATTAAATGGGAAAATGTAGCTTTATGACTATTCGGATTATTATTATCTGTCCTACTTTATTATTGAGGAACGTCCCAGGATCAAATGTGTCAAACATGGAAGTTCCAGGCTTGGGGAGAAGTCTGGTGAAACATGAATGACACAGTAGATCAGAAATTTCCGAATCTGTCTGCACAGCAGATTCTGACACTCCTAGTCTGGGGTAGAGTTTGACAACTATATTTTTAATGACGTCCATGGGGAGTGAGTTTTACCGACAGGTTCAGGAAGCTTTCCCTAAATGGCAGCAAAACTCCCTTCTTGCATTAACTCTTCTAATTGTTTAACAGAATCTGTTTGTAACATTTTTTTCCCTTTTCAAATAAACACTCAAGCTTCTCTGACTTTGGCCTGTGTTTTCTTCCCAGAGAAGGCTCTGGGCTAATGCCAGGAGCAGCCTTCTCCCAACTGGAGGAATGCTTTTGTCCCTGCGAATCTGCCAGTTTTGTTGTACATCTCAAGGAGAACAACTTTTAATTAAAAAGAAGTCAAGCAGGATTACTTAGTTTGCTTCTTTAAAAGGCACCAGTGTCACTTCCCATGAAGTAAGTGCCTTTTCTCTTTACATCTCCTTTTTACAGTACGTGAGTTCTGCGACATTTTCCATGGCACCTTCTGGATTAAAAAAAAAAAAAGTTTCCTGTCCCACTCCTACTGTAAGCGGTTGCAATTCATGCTCATATCCTAGGGTGCAGGGTTGCCCTTGCTAAGTCTTTCATGCTTGGCCTGGCATCTTATTCAGATGCTAGAGTAAAGGCTGGATTACCCTCTGGAAAGCAATAGAGGTAATAACCAGTTCCAGCCAGTGGGAGAGTTGAGTTGACCAGAAAAAGGTTTTTGCCCAAATTCTATGGCTAAATTTTATATTTTTGACCTTCGTTCTGACAGCTTGAATTTCATTCTAGCGCTCTAGTCATTGGGAGTAAATTTAGCTCATTCTAGGAAAAGATGTTTCCAAGAACATCATTGATATTTTAGGATTAAACATTAAAGATGAACTACAGCCTCCATATGGGTACCAAGAGAAATATAGCTCTCAAATGCTCAAGGTTGCTACTTTACTACTGTAACATTGTCAATCAAACAATGTCCTCTCGGCTATGGAGAAGTAGAGTTGTGCAGGCCATGAATTCCAACAACCATCCACAGAAATCCCTGCTAGAAGGTGATCATCACCAAAGTGTCTGCTTAAAACTTTCTATTGACAGAACATCCCTGCAAACTCAAAAATGAGGCAACTCATTCAACTTTAAAATTCTCTAGGTTTTCTAGGATTTCTAAGTATTGTTCGGTCTTTAAATAAATTCAACAATTTATTTTATTTATGCTCTAAAGCATACCAAGAGAATAATTTTCTTTTATTGAAAATAGATTATTTTACTTACAAAAATATATGTGGTTATGGTTCCCCCCTCCTTTACTCTTTCCAGTTCCTGCCCACCCCACCTCCATCTGGATCCACGCACTTTCTGCCTCTCATTAGAAAACAATAAGACTTCTTAAGGATAATAGTAAATGTGTAGGAAAACAAAATATGATAAGATGAAATAAAACTATCACAACACAATTGGACAAAACAAACCAATGGAAGGAACAGAACCCAAGTAAAGACACAGGAAACAGAGACTCAGTCCTTCACATAGTCCGAAATCCCATAGAAACACTAAACTAGAAACCATGAAGTGTATGGAAAGGACCTGTAGGATAAAAAGAGAGAAGAAATTATGTATACCTACATACCTACCTGCAAACATACATACATATGGAATAAAATAAAATAATAATATTTTTTAATTAATAAAAAGAATAAGAAAATTCCTGGCATGACTATGAGAAAGGGAATCTCCAAAGATGCCCTAGAGCTCTGCAACCACTGCTGAGCATACCACCTGCCCTTAAGAGTAGTTTCTCTTCTCAGTGTGATTTCCTTGGAGAAAACTAAATTTTAATTTGCAAATGATTATCAATTAAAGATATCTTCTGGATTAGTAATGGGGGCAGGTGTCCACTTCTGTTTTCATATCTAGGGCCCATCTAGTGTATAACCATGCAAGTCCTATGCATGTTGCCTCAGTAAGTATGAGTTCATATGTTAGTCTTGTTGATTAAGAAGGCCTTATTTTCTTGGTGTCCTCTATCATCTCTGGCTTTTACATCTTTTCTGGCTCCTCCTTTGCAAGATTCCTTGAACTGTGAAGGAAGGGTTTTGACAGGAACAGCTCATTTAGTTTTGTATGATGAGATTTTTCACTTTGCCTACTGTCTGGCAAGTGTTTCCACCCGCTGAGTATGAAGTTTCTCTGGTGAAAACAAAGCAAGGAACTGATATAGGGTACAGAAGGTCTTTAGGAGACATTTTACTGTTACATTTATTTATTTATTTGTATGGTTTTTTATTTTATTTATATACTTACTTATTTATGTTTTAGGATAGTGTTATTTGGATTTATCCTAGATCCCTGTGCTTTCTAGTCTCAGGTTTTGAGTCACCCAAGCAGGGACTGGTATAGGTTACATTTTGCAGAGTGGGCCTTAAGTTAAATCAGATAATGGTTGGTTACTCTCACAAGCTCTGTGCCAACATTACATTAGCATATCTTGCAGGCAGAAAGCCATCTTAGATTGACTGGTTTGTGGCTGAGTTGATGTTTGTTTACAAGAGAACCTTCAAGGTCAACAACCAAATTAGATGTTATCTGATTCTGATATTAAAGCTTTAATTAGTGACAAGAGATAGCCAATTAAGGTGGTCTGTGAGTTCAAGGATACCCTGGACTAGTGAAGCCTGATCCAGTCTAAAAGAGAAATAGCCCGCTGGACAGTGGTGACATTAGCCTTTAATCTCAGCACTCAGGAGGCAAAGGCAAGTGGATCTCTGTGAGTTCAAGGCCAACCTGGTCTACAAGAGCTAGTTCCAGAACAGGCTCCAAAACTACACAGGAACCCTGTCTCAAAATAACAAATAAACAAACAAAAATCAGTTTATATTAAATGGTGTGTAGGGTCCCTAATTGTTCCAAAGTTTCCTTATCTATGAAAAATATTATTGTATCAATCAGATATATTTATTTAAATACTAGACTTTTCATGTATCCCAACATACATAGCTTTGTGAAACATGTTTCAATAAACAAGAGTGTATGTGTAATGGGCGTTTCAAAGATTATAATAGGGTGGGAACCTTGTAATTTTGCAGCCATATTTGAGCTGTACTGCAGTGTTAGTTTTGATATTTGCAGTGATGTTGGTATAAAGCAAACAAACAAACAAAAGGTGCGAGCCATGGGAAAGCACAGCATAGATAAATATGTACAGCAGGTATTCTTCTCCATTTAATTCTTGATTTTAGACTGTGCTTCTTCTACTATAACTGAAAAAGTTCAACCTACAGAGTTTCTGTGCTATGGTGTTAGCAGTCTCATCTTGTATTTCCAGCTCTTGGTTTTCTCCTAAGACCGTGGAGTGATTGGTCCATTCCTTCTAGGTACTTTCAATCACATTCTGTGATGGTTGCATAATGATGAGATCACATCCAGACACGTTGCTTAGGATGTACCCCTATTAGTAAGCAATGCATAACTGTATTCCCGGTTGTGTTAGTGTTTGTATTTTATTTCTGTTGACATTCACATTTTAAAAGTTGGACCTATAGAGACGCACAGAATTTAATTATTTTCTGAGAAGCTCCTAAGTGTAGAGGGGAATGAAACATCAATGGTTCCAACATGGAGTGTGAGAAAATACTTGTATCCGTTCGGCTTCAATTAGGGAAGAATGTCACTGCTATGAGTGACATAAGACAAAGGAGTAGGGCAGGCATGATCATGGATGCTCCTGAAAATGCTTATTGAAGGCTATTTCCTGTGCATCTGGTCAGAAGTCTACAGTCTCTGAGTTAACTAAAGCCATCAATTAGAAAAACAAAACAATGAACATGAATTGGAGAATAAATACATATTAGATAAAACTTATGAGGCTAAATTGGATTACACGTGGACAAACTAAAAGCTTCAGCCTTCTCCCTTAACCTCCACATTGTGGGCAACCTTCAGAGGGTGCTGGGTCTGCTTCAAAGAATTATGCATGCACCTGGCCTAGCACCTGGGTAGTCTCAAGAAAAAGGTATATTATCCAGCTCAGCTCTGGCTGTTCTCTTCACACAAGAGGATTAGCATATTGGCACCAAACATAAACACACTGCTGTGGTGACAAAATGCTACCCTCTCATTTACCTGCCAGATCTCACACAGTTCCTTTTTTGACTCAGTGGAAGCTCAGTAAATATAAGGGAAAGGATTCCGAGACATATGCTTCCAGATTAGTCCAGTTCACGTACTACTTAGCCGCCGCAACAATAAAAATCTCCAATTTGACAGGAAAATATCCAGAAAAAAATACACAATCAACATGAAACAAATGTGGATCAGTTTCTTTGATTATATAATGAAGAGTGGCTGGGGACGAACTGCAAACTCTCAAATGGCATTTTCAATATTGAGGCTTCTAAATGGACATTAATAAGTGTTCCATTTGATATGACAAAATGCATTAGCAAGCCAAAGGGACTCTGTAGCAAAGTGTGTTGGCACATACTTGTAAGACCAGCATTAAGGACTCTAGAACAGGAAGATTAAACATTTGATACCAACTGAGCTACATAATGAAATCCTGTCTCTCTGAATCCATGATTCTAAAGTCGTATAACTGCAGCCTACCCACTCAAGATATTTATTATGTGTGTGCACACGTGTTTGAGGATTGCAGCTGTGTCATGAGCAAGGATCTCAGAAGTCGTCTTTTTTATGTGAGTTCTCTTTGGAGCCATCCTTTTTCTAAATGGATTGTTTTTCCTAATTCTGGAATTAACTGGAACACTTCAGTGCTAGATATTCATTTTCTATAACCTCTCAATTCACAGTGCATAATTGCTCTTATAGGGAGAAATATTTTAGCTTGCATTCAGTATTTTTTTTCTACCATAAAAACAGACTTTGGTCAGTTGTAATCTGTCCTTATGGTTAACACAAAGAAGCATCAGGAGGCAACAAGTCCTTTTCCTGAGAGAGATGATTGCATTTCCCATTAAATCAATGATAGGAATGCTTTGTATGGTTCCTGAACAGATTTAAGCATTCTTAGTTTACTTCAAAAGACATCAGCTCAACATAGTCTATCTTCTTTTGTATTACTTTTATTTCACCAGAGAATTAGAACCTTTGTGTTGATGGTGGAGGGAGTAAGGAGATAGTGGAGAATCTTCATGGAAAAATCTTCTTGGTTGGTCAACAGGCTGTAGGCTTAGGAAATCTAATAGATTGAAGATGTAAAAGGAATGTCCATTGAAGTCCTGAGCTAGTACGTTGGAAAGTTAAATCTTACTCAGGTAACTGATGTGTGTATGCGGGGTGAACTGGTAGTCATTTTTTATATTTGTTCTATTTAGGAAGTCTACGGATTGGATGATACCCAGCATTACTAGGAAGGACGAATCACTTTTTCCGCTCCACATATGTAAATGCAAATCTCATCCCAAATCATCATCACAGTAATATGCAAAATCATGCTTTACCAAACAGGAAAACTGACATGTAAAACTAAATATCACATAGTCATTGAAAGTCAAGAAGATGCTTAATATATTTCATAATAAATTTGCTTTGACTTGGGCTTTCAAACAGTCTTCTTACCTTCCAACAGCCTAACCAATGAATACACACACAGAGGCTCATGCAGATTACACTCTACTACATAATCAGGTGCACATGTAGGAGAAACAGTGGCCAATGACTTTATGTACTCTTCCAGGGAGCTACACCGGTATCCATTACTTTCTGACACCGAGAGGATGCCAGGGGCCTTGAAATCTTTCTCACTGGAAGGATTCCCTGTTAATTTATGTGGAGGGATCACATCTGTGATACTAAACATTCACAGTCACCCCAGGACCTTCGAAAGGAGAAGATTCTAATGAGGGGGGCTTCCCGTGCCGGTTGGCCAATGATGATGCGAAGAACACTGAATGATTCTGCAGTTTATTAACAAGTTAGTCTTGGAAGATGGTGATGAATGAGGTTTTGATTTTACTGACCTATTTAAGGCCAGGAAGGAATTTTACTTATGTAAATGCCAAAAGATGTTGATATTCAACTATTCATCACCCATGTGTAATAGTAGGCTTATTCTTTGCAGCCTAAATCAATAAGAAAATCAAGTAGCTTTTGACAGGCACATGTGTTACATAGTATTACAGTTTTTAAAACCCCAAATTCTGTATAATAAATTTAGAAGGGAGGACTTTTTTTTTTCTATGCCCAATTAAGATCTTTTAAATTTCTCTTATTAATTAAACATTGAAGTTTCCCTATAGTACTACTAATTAATCACTGGAATATGAAAATCATCATGAATAATGTGACTTAAAGTTACACTATGCATAAATCCCTGCTTGTGCTCTGGTGATCAGGATGGAAGTTTTATGAAAATTAAACACCAGAAGAAGAGGGGCAGAATCCACAAACAAGTTCATGTGCCATTTGCTTAAGGTAAAGAACCATGATTTTCTTAATTTTCACCAAACTATTAAAATCTTCTGTGTATATGTGTTAATTTTATGGTATATTAATTTCATCATTCTTTATTTTTTTTGAAACAGTGACTCATGTAGGTTATGCTGTCCTAAAACTGGCATGTGGATTAAGATATCCTTAATTTTCTGATCCTCCTGCCTCCAATTTCCATATAAGTAGCATCATGGTTTGCTTTGATACAAACTTATAAATGTGCTTGTCCTCTATGCAGTGCAGACTCCAGGTCTATGGATATTTTAAATATAATTCAAGCATCTTTATAAAAATACCTACTATAGCCAGACTGTGGTGGCTCAAAATTTAAGCCCAACACTCAGGAGGCAGAGGCAGGCAGATATCTGTGAGTTTGAGGCTGATCTGGTCTACAGAGCAAGTTCCAACACAGGCTTCAAAGTTACATAGAGAAACCATTTGTCAAAAGCAAGCAACAACCAAAAACAAAAAACAATGCAAAAACAAAAAACCCTACATATTATGTTTTTATAATAAATAAAGAGTAAGGAATGTGTTGAAATTTCCTTTGAGGGAAATTTTTCATAAATACTTGAGCTCAACCATGATATGAATATTGGAGCAGGCTATCTGGACATTATACATTAGGACAATATAGGGCAGATAAATCATACTTTGTGTATTTCTCTGCCACCTCAAAACCTAGTTTACAGAAAGAATCGGTTTAATATAAAGTTGAAGAACAAATTTTAAATGGCCAATTAGTTATGAAAAAGGTAGAATGGGAGGTGTATTCTTCCCACTGTGCCTTGAGGATTTTACCATAGATTGTCAAAAAAACATACCTTATGTTCACCCGCTAGTGTGTGTCTGTAAAATCTAACAGCAGAATACTGGTCTGAAGCACACAATTATAGCTTGAACCCTGGCTTTCCCAAAGTCCCAGAAGTGTGTTAGCAGTGGCTCATATGATTTATTACCAGAAATGCTGAATGAATGTAGAAGAACACAAACCTAGAATCCACTAGGTTAGAGCGATCCACCAACTTGCTGAGAACAACATTGGCAAGTCTAGACTTGAATGCAGCATCAGTCAGATTGTTTTTAACCCTCAGTCTTACCCCACCCAGCAAGAGCATCTCTTTTTCATTCTATTAAAATTGAATGAATTCAGCAAAATTTCCTAAATAATTTTGGAGGCTATCATGGAGAATGAAATGCATATGCCTAAAGATTTTCTGTGATATTTTATCCATGGAGATGTTTGGATCATTTTGAGATGTATCTTGCCTGCCAGTTCTTGAAGCAGACTAGCATTAGAATTAGTCCTATTGTTCACATATAATTGGTTCATGAGAAATCTGAGAATTGTGGACCTGCTTTGCCTTTAACGTATGCACAGAAAAAAATTGCTGAATATTTCATTTCTCTATTGCAAATTGGGGTTATAATTAGAGGCTCTGAAGGGGTCAAGTAGGCAGGCAGGTAAAAGGAGAAATTGGAAAAGAAGTATAAAAACGATACTTGGACCCAGACAATCTGGGATAAGGAGAATCTTCAATTTCACAATAAAAGCAAAGAGACAAGAAAGGCAGAATGGTCTCAGCACAGCGTAGACACAATGAGTGAAAATGAGAATAGCTTGAGCAACTACCAATGAGATGTAAACGAGCACATTTAGAATAATGAACTCACCATTTTGTATTACTCTGTCTTATGCAAAGAGAGACTGTGAACGAGTATAGATAAACTAATAAAGAATAGCTTCTTTAAAATGTTGCCATTACTAATAATACCTCTTAGCTTGCATAGTGTTTAATGGATTTCTATTTACTTTCTAAAAAATAGCTTTTATAAATTTTACCTCTGTGAGAATCATAAGTATCGACAAACTTACCTTATAGGGAAAGAAACTAGAGAGAGGTCGAAATACTTTTTTTTATTTTATGTGCTGATGCCACAATTTATAAACAGCTCAAATGGCACTCGGGCTCTAGCTTTGCGATCAGGAGTCTAGATTTCTTATTGGTACTCATTAATATTCTATACTTTATAATTCAAGAAAGGTAAACTTAATTATATAACATGGATTTCTGAGTTATATAAGGAAGGAATTTAGTCTTGTTTTGACAGGGAAAAAGACTCTAACCTGGAGGTCATTTTGTTCTAAGCAATATGGTTTATGATTTTCCCCCAAATTAGTAGGATGTGAAACTTAAAAGCTGAGTAGAGCAGTTTGGGAAAGCAAATCAAAGAAGAAAGCAAAAATTACAGTCATTCAGGGTGGCGTGAGAGGGAGGGGACCGAGTGACCTTTCCACACTGCTCAGAATCCCTTAGAAAGCACAGCCTGCTGTGACCTGGTATTCCTGTCCTGAAACACTTAGAAACCTAAGTAGAGTCAACTAGGGAAGGAGAAAGTTATAGTATCAGATAGACTTCTGATCACACCTCTAAATGGAGCTGGGAGGTATTAACCATGGAAAGAGGCAAAGCAGCCTATTGGAAGAACAGGGCAGATCAGCACCCAGTCCTTGTTGAACTGTTGACTGTATGTTAATGAGCCGTATTAGTGTGTATTTGCACATTCTCATATTTGAAGCTAAACTATTCCAAGTAAAATCCTTTTTTTTTTTTTTTTTTTTTTTTTTTTAGCATAGATTGTTAGAAAATCATCCTTATCGAGAGGTATCCCTGTGGAACCATCTTCCTTCAAGACCTGGGAAGTCTTGTTGAGGCTCTCTAGAAAGACACCACGTTGAGTCAAGGGCAGAGACTGGAGAGAAGTTTGTGATGAGAGCCACCAGCGAGAGGGAGGTAGACAGGCAGCTGCTCCGGCAGCTGCAGGAAGTTGCTGACACAGGACTCAGTCGGGAGAGCACTGAATGGAGTGCAGTCATTTCGGGGAGAAAGGCAAAAGGGAAAGCGGTGGCGCAGTCCTGAAGAATGACTCAGAGTTTTCCCTATCCACAACTTTGTTCCCCTTGAGTTCTCGGCAGAATTTTTGTCATTGTAAATTGGAGGCTTGGATCAGCAAGAGGCAGAAAAGAGTCTCTGATGAACGTCCAGATGGAGGTGCTTTGTTTTAACAAAGCAAAACAGAAAAAAGAAATAATAATAGCAGGAGAGGTATCCTTGCATACACAAGAGAGCCAGCTTGAGTGAGCAGGCACCTGCAGAGGCAAGGCTTGGTGACTGAAGAAGGAATGGCCACTGGGCAGGCTGCAGGGGACTCTTAAGAAGTGGCTTTATTTTGTCTTGATTTCCTCTTTAAAAATGAAGCCGGAATTTAGTCAAATACTACAAAAGAAAACTGACTCCAGTCAACACTAAAGCTTCCTTCTCGGAAAGAGTGCGTGATTCACATCTGCTTTACAACCAGTGTGGTCTTCCTCCTAGTACTGTTAATTGGTGCAGGTAAGAAAAGCATTGTGGAAGGATATTCATATCCCTGTTTTTCCCAAGCTGCTGTATTGAGGAACAATTTACATAGAAGTGTACAACATGCAGCATATAGTTTCATGAAGTTATTAAAGGTGTATAATCACAGAAACATTACTGCAATCACAAAATAGGACATGTCCATCATAATAAAAAAGCCCTCTGACAGTTTTTGCTAGCAATCCCTTTTGCCTAATAAGGACCCAATAATGGACGCAAGGCACAATACAACATGGATGTAGAGCAATGCATTTATTGCTTCACTTCAGTGTCTGTGTTATTTCCAGTCTTTGTCTACAATTGAAGCTCATGTGAACAGTTGTGAATAAATTCTGATTTAGATGAGCATTTTCAATCCTTTTGGATCAATGTCTTGAGTTGGATCAACCAAGTTATGAGGAAGTGTGTTTACATGAAGTTACTAAATGGTTTTCAACATAGATAGACTTATTACTTTATGTTTGAAACAGCAATGTGGATAGTCAAGTTGTCCAATGTCTTTTTCAGGCCCTAGAATTAGTATTCTTATTGCGAGATGTCACAGTGGAAATGCCATAGTGCCTGGGGCTTGTTCATCAGTGTGAAACAATTGATATATTTATCTGTATATCACATTTGATTTGCAAAATATCTATTGGAGGGGTTTGTCAATTTTTTTTGATTTTTTCATATTATTATTTAGCTCTAGGAAATTTTACTGATTATAGTTATGTCTTTAACAAGAGGTAAGTTGATAAATACTTTATTTTCTTAGCTATCATTGTTTTCACGAAGATGACTCATTTCAACAATAATCATTTGCCATCCTTTTCTGTTCATCTGTCTACTATAAGTCATTTTCCTCTATCATTTTATCTTTTACTTTTAAGTTTTAATTGATTTCAAGAAACATCCCACGCATAGTATAAAATAAGTGCCACAATATACACCGTTAGTTATTCTGTTAGGGACATTCATTTGTTTCACCGCTGATTGTTGAAAATACTATCTTTTCCCAATGAAGTAGCTTGGAACATTAACTAAAAATAAATTAGGTATGTATGTACTTGCTCACTTCTCAACTGTGTGTTTTCTTCTGTGTTCACCTGTGTGTCTATATTTATAAAAATATGACACTACCTTGATTCCCATGCTTTATAATAACATTGAAACCAGGCATATGTGTTTTCCAATTGTGTGCTTCTTTTCAAAGTTGTTTTGACTACTCTAGGTCCTACGCACTTCTCCACAAATTTAAAATCAGCTGGTAAGTTTCTTCAAATGACATACTAAAACTTAATTTGAGATTGTTTTGAGTCTTTAGCTAAGTCTGTGGGAATGAGATTATTATTGAATCCATTTATTTATATGTTATGAAATTGATTTTAGCATTTTTGTAGTTCAAAGCACGCATATATTGGGCTCAATTTGCTTAACTTTTCTCTAAATATTTTGGTGATGTTATGAATGGTATTTAAAGAAATAATTTTCAATTTGGTTAAGTATACAGAAATGTGTGTTTAGTATTTTAATTTCATCTCTGCAAATCTGAGAAATGTAATTCTTAGTTCGCATGGTTCTCAGAGTTCCTTGGGAAGGCTTGTGCATGTTTATCTCCCTCAGGATTAGTGTACCTCTTTTCTTCTCATTTCTGAGATGTCTATTTGTTTTCTTTTCTTTTGTTTGCTCTGACCTTAACATGACCATCAAATATTGAATAGGGGTCTCATTATTACTGATGATAGCAGGGAAATATTCTGTTTTTAGTTTTAATAGTTTACTAGCAATATACTCGTTAATGTTGGTATGGTATTATCTCTACTATGCCAAAGTGTCTTCATGAGTATGTGTGCACATACTGAAAACAGAGGGCAGTTTTCTTTCTTATTCTTTTAATAAAAAGAATGCAATTTTTTCTATTAAGGTAACTATTTGGGTATGGATCACATCTATGTGTTATCATTTACATTAATTGCTAAATATGAATTGCTAGGTTTGGATTTGTTTGTTCGCTGTTTTTATTTTTGCCTTGTTTGTTTCTGAGACAGAGTCCACTTCACAGTACCTTCAAAAGCTGTGATTAAAGGGGAACTCTACCATGCCTGGTTTGAGTTCCTAGCTTTCTTAAGAAACTTCATGTTTGATCATGCAGGACCTTTATCTGCAGCATATTTTGTAGCATTTTTTTTTGTTTTCTGTTATCAAGATGACATGATTTTTTAATGAGTTAGAAAGTAGTATTTTCTGTGAGCATTGCCATAGAGTTAATATTTTAAAGATGTACATTTATGTTTACTAGTGTGTGTATTTATGTATGTTTGCATGTTAGCCTGCTGAAGCACCTACAACTGCCTGAAAAAGACAGAAAGGTGTGAGATCCCCTGGCACTTCAGTAACAGATGGTTCGATCTGTCTGATGTGGGTACTAGAAACAGACCTCCTTTTCTCTACAAGAATAATTAGCGGCTGAGCTGTCTCTTCAACCTATGGAGTTAATATTCTGTCTGCTTACCCAGTTTTATGTACCTAGCTCTGCAGTGAGGTTTTGAACTATAAATTCAACTTCCTGAAATACTCTCAGGTTACTATGTCATTTCTTCTTGAATGACTTTGATCATCTGTGTTGTGACTTCTATGATGATATGTTATTTTATTGTCATGTTTTTCTTCAACACATTTTTTTTTTTACTGTCTTCCTTATGGCTGTGATCTCTGTAATGATGTCCTGTTTATTCAATTTGGTCCTAATGTGAGTCGTTTAACAATTTAGTCTGATCTATCCAGATATAATCATATTAATTTTATTGATCCTCTCGGATAACCAGATTTTGTCATAGAGATGTTCTGTTTTGCTGTTCTGCAGTGGATGCTTGTTTCTTTCATTGCTTATTGTCATTGTGGTTTTGATTTTCAGCCCTATGTTTCTTTGCATCTTTTTTTTCTGGTGTTTAAACAGAGACATATATTATTCATTTGAGATATTTATTCTTATTAGGTGATAAGCCTTAAATGTTACAAATTTCTCTCTATAAGCTTTAGCTCAACCACAATTTCTCATTTAGTTCCATTTTGCTCAGAAAATATATTTTAGGTTATTTCAGCCGTTTTACATATATTGAGACAATTTTTTGTGGCTATAAAGAGGTCTATATTGGTGAATTGCACAAGAGCCTTTGAAAAGTGTACATACTGTGTTTCTCTAGTGATGGTGTTCACTTTACATCGTCATTTTCATGGTGTTTAGGCACTCTGTGCTCTTTCCGATTTTTATTATCTTTGGAGAGAAGAGCGTTAGGATCTCCAACCGTGATTGTGACTCTTTTCTCTCTTCAGGGAACAAAATAAAAGAAAACAAAAACAACCAAAACAAATCAACAGCCGTAAAATCAAACCATGTTGAGGAGAAAGTAGGAATTGGGAAGAGCTAGATAAAAATGCCAGATAAAACTAGACCAAACGTAATGCTTCAAAATAACTGAAAAATAATGGTTTGAGTATAAAATTAATGACACTATGTCCATAGCCTCATCTGGTTCTTAAAAACATGGCTTCTCATCACTTATTCAGAATTGAACTTGGCCTTTCTATATCCACACCCAGACATCTAAGGCACATGTGTCTAGATAAATCAGTTTCTTATTCTTATTCCCCTGGATGTTCATTTCTGTCATTGTGGGAGTTAATGTGTTGGATGGAGACCAGGGTACTTGCTTATGTTTATGTGATGGAGGCTGGTGAGGTGACTTTTTCTAGGCTCTATCTTTGTGAGGTAGAAACTGAAATTTTAGGAGGTCCTCCAAAGTTACTAATGTTTTATAAAGCAATCTGGTCGAGGTTAAAGCATGGCAAATACCTAGTATATTAACTTTGTTTCCTCCTGCTTTAATAATAATATATGGGGTGGGGGAAAGAGTACCATTAATAGTAAGAGGACGAGGAAAAGGTACAAAGATGAATAGCTATATAGATGGCCGTTAAAGACCAAATTTTAATGAATATTGGTTAGAGGAATATAGGTGCTAAAATTTTTGCCAACAGGACCTGTTGTTTTACTTGTTTGATTTTTATCATTTTCCTAATTTAATAAGCTGGCATACAACAGTTATTCTATTAGAATTTTTCAAGATGAATTATGTATATTGGTAGTTTTGTATATTGTATTAAGTATATTGAAAATAGAATAAAAATAATTTTCAAATCCTGTCATGAAATTGTAAAATGAAATGTAATTTATTTATTTTATAAAGTTCTTGAAAAATCAATTTTTGGGGTTCGAGTTAAATAAAATGTTTGTTCAATCAAGTGATATTTAACAATGAGTTTCAATTTAAATCTTTTATCTACACATAACTTTTCCTGATAAAGAGATTTTGCTTATAAAACTTGGCTTATTGTTTATTTTATTACTATAATTATTGGGACAATACTGCAAAGGAACTCAAGAAGGTTAAAATTCCAAACACACTCAAGGGCATTGGAATTATTTCCTTACTAATCAAGTCTGGCAGAAAAGTAGGGGTAGAGATGAAAGTGTTTTGTGTTTGTTTTTGTTTGTTTGTTTTTAAGTCATAGTTCATTGGGAAGACTGATGAGAGATAGTGCACTACTTGCTTTCCCTATCACTGTGGCAAAATACAGGTGACATAGTTCTTTGTTTCTGAGACTTCAGGCTCTTCTTGGATCCAGTGATTTCGGTTTCATGGCAAGGCCGACACCATCATAGTGGAAATATGTGACAGAGGAGGTCGCTCACTTCATGGCAAGCAGGCTATGGAGGGAAGACAAAGTGAAGGGATGGATAAGATGCCCCTAAGATTCCAATCCAGTGACTGAGATTTTTTCAGGTAGGTCTCACTTAAAGTTTGCAGAGCATCCAACATTGCTTTAGCACCTAGAACTGGGGCTTTGACATATAAGTCTGTGCCACATATTTCTTGTCTAAGCAATAACATTTTTATGTGTCTATAATTGTGTATCCTTTGCCTGTGATTTTTTGTTATTTTATTTTAAGTTATCCATTTGCTGTTACTGTGGTAACTATAAATGTATCTTTTTCTTGTGACCATCAAGTGAACCTGCTGTGGGTCGCAAGGCTTCCTGACTGCCTGTAGCTGCTGAATCTCTCATGAACACTTCTGCTATGCTCCCAGTCAATGACAGTTCTCACAACTGAAGGATACAGACAGGGTTATTCTCAAATGCTGTAGGATTTCTATAGCAAGTGTTTTATTTTAGAGGATTGTCTGTCAGCTTGGAGTTGTGTTCTAAGGACCGTATTTCCCCTCTATTCTTCTGCCTTGTTCTCATCCACAGTTCTCTCAGCCTACTACTTTTCTCCTTCTCCTTTATTCTTTAAAGAAATTCTGTCTGGCTAAGTACATCTCAGGTTTGCTTATTATTATTCTAATGTCTTCTAGAAGGCAGAGAAGCACCAAAAATGATACATTATATGAAAAGGTGCCAATTATTTTTTTTAAAAAAATAACTATCCTTATACAAAGAGTATCATCAGATTTACTGAATTAATGGCTCAGTTTTAATCTACTACACCTTAAGGAAGATTAATATTTAGACCTAGGAAGGCAAAGTTGGATATAGCACAATTCTCAAAATGTTGGAGAAGTAAATACTTTCTCATTCTTTAGTAATTTTTACAATGCAATATATATGTACATATGCATGTATATATATAATGAATATCATCAATTTTTACAACAACTTTTGATGTGTGATTGAAACACATAAAGCTATACACATATTTATTGTGCACTATGGGATGAATTTGAAGGAAATCAAGACCATGATATATGCAGTGTCAACCCTCTATAAAGTTCTTTCCTCCCATCTTTATCACTATTATTATATTGTGTAAAAACTTAGAGAAATATTGTGCTAGTAAAATACCAAATCTATAATATAGTATTGCTAACAAGTACTAGAGTTCATTGCAAGTCTCTAGGAATTGTTTTCCAACTATAATATTCATTTTAGACTTCCACAGTTTCATTTTGCCCAACCTTCCTCCCAGGAATGCCCAGTAAATACTGTTTCTTTAATTCCAAATGTTCTTTTGGCTAAGCATACAAGTAAGGTCATATAATATTCATACGTCTGCATCTGTCTTATTTCGCTGGGCAGTGTCCTCCAGCCAAGTCCATGTTGCAAAAAAACATGAGTTCCTTCTAATTTTAAGGATGAATAAGATTCTACTGTGTGTATCTTTAGGTGTGCACATGTATGTGTGTGCATGCATGCACATGCAATAATACACAAATGTCTTATATATTATATATATTATTCACATATTATATAATATATATTTAATATATATTTCTTTGTTCATGTATCAGTAGATACCCATTTAGTTCCATATCTTGACTATTGGGAATAATGCTACAATGAACACGGCAGTATTGTTATTCTTTTATTCATTTATTGAGTTGTCTTTGGAAATATATCTAGTACTTTTCATGGAACCTCTATGCTAGTCTTACTAATGTCTCTAACTCTTTATATTTCCACTAACAATACACAAAAGTTTGGCTTCCTCAACAATGCTTCTTATTTCCTGTACTTTTGGTAATAGCCATTCTACTAGATGGGATATGATTCCCAACTGTGGTTTCACTTTGCAGTTTGCTAATTGCTGGTGATGCTGAACATTTTTCACATACCATACCATTTGGTCATTTTCTCATTCTGTCGTGAGAACTTTCTATTCAAGTCCTTTGACCCCTTTTCTAATTGAGTTGTTTGTTCTCATGTTATCAAATTGATTTTCTTATAGAGTTGAGATGTTATTTTCTTATAAAGTATATTATCTTTGAACATGTTCCTCATTCTGCAGGCTATCTTTTTACTCCACTAATTGTTTATCTTGCTAGGTAAAACCATTCAAATATGATAGCATCCCATTGCCAATGTTTGCTTTCTTTTTCTTTTAAAGTCATATTAAAAATGTATCAGTCAGATAAATTTTAAGAAGGTTTATTTCTCTATATATTCTTCTAGGAGGATTATATTTATAGGTAATTCTTTAAGTAGTTAGTCTATAATGGATTTATTGTTATATGGCTGATGTGGTCAGAATGTACCATCAAATTCACATTTTGTAGCCCAAGAGCAAATGTAATGATATTGAGTTGTTGGCTTCCAGGAAGTGAACAAGCCATGAACCCCCGCCCCCCTCTTATTAAGTAGTGGAAAGAAACAACCTCAAACCTGGATAAGCAGTCTGTGTACTTATTCGGGGAGGCTGCTCATTTGTTCAAAATCCCTTAGACCTGAAATAATGACTCAGAAACTACATTATGTTCAATTCTATTTGGCCAATGACTCTAGCGTATTCCGAGCAAACTCTTACATCTTAAATTAACACATTCCTATTATTTTATATTTTATCATGGGGCTCGTGGCCCAACAGCAACGTTCCAGCACATCTCTCTCCGGCAGCCACAACATGGCTGCTCTTTGACTTCTCCTTCTTTCTCCTAGCATTCAGTTTAGTTTTCCCAAGCTTGTGCAAGCGCAAAGCAGCTTCTTTATTAACCATTGGTAATAAAACACATTCACAGCATAAAGAGAGAAATCCCATATTAGGAACACATGTTGAGAGAGCATGATAGCTTACCATGAAAGCCTTCACTTGATCAAAAAGAAGAGAATAATTTTTATTCCCACCATATTTTAACTGCAAGTAGCAAGGAACAAAACATTACTTTAATCAATTATTGCAGGAAAAATTTAAAAATCATTTTTACATTTTTTGCTTAGAGCAACAGAAAATACTCAGCATAAAGAGACATAGGTTTTGCAGTGTATTTAGCCATATCTGTATTATTATGTCTTTATGCTTATGTTTTAAAGATGAATCAAATCAATACAATCATTCAAATAGCAAAGGAAAGTATGTTTAGGTTGTGTAGAAAGATAGATCTTTATCTCTATTGAAAAAAACAAATTTCTTTTTCAAAGAGAAATCTGAACATGTGATCACTAAGAAGACCTCCAAGTCTAGCCTGCGGTTATTCTAATTTCCAAGACTTGGACACTGTTGCTGTTCCTTTACCCTGGTAACTGCTAAGTAGTTAGAGACTGTATAACTTCATGAAGAGCACGATGCTGTTTCAGCTCCCATGGGTCTTCTCTGCCCCACCCACCCAGGCAGGCATTAAATTTCTCAATGATATCTGTTTCAAAGGATAACATTACCCACTGTACTTCCAAGTGCTGATCCTTGCTATGCTCCATAAAAGGGAGAGAAAGACAGAGACATAGGTTATATTCATCAAAAAGAAGAACAATGCTGGACAAAATCCATAGCTAAGGGGCAGATTGGAGAAACTTTCAAAGGCAAATTTGTTGTAAACATCAAATGTATTAGTGTCATTAGTAAGAGGCCACCAGGGGACTATATAGGAAGAGTACTGATAATACACTTGTTAGAAAGTCTTCAAAGAATTTTTAAGTAATGATTCAAGTACTAAGTATGTGTAGGTTTGATCATTGCTTCAGATGTGGGACAATATGTATGGCATCTGAAGAGTCACCAGGAGAAATTAGAAGACAACCATTAGACAGAAGTTGTTATAGGTTAACCAGTGATGGAGATGACACAATAGTGGTCCTGGGATGAAATTGTCAAGATGGAATCTTTGTAGAGCAGCCTCCTTCTCTTCAGTAGCTAACCCGAGTCTGTTATCTCTGAGAATGAAAGGTGTGAGCCAGCCAGGGGTGTCTGCAAAGCATTTCCAGATTTCAAGCACCCTCCATTCATGGTTTCTGCTACCGATGAGATAACTGTGTGGAGCAGTGGGTCTCAACCTGTGGGTCTTGATCCCTTGCGGCAGTGGAATGACCCTTTCCCAGCGGTCACCTACATCCATGTGCTTATCAGATATTGACAACATAATACACAATAGTAGCAAAATTATAATTATAAAGTAACAATGAAAATAATTTTATGGTTGTGGGGTCACAATAACATGAGGAATTGTTTCAAGGGTTGTAGTATTACGAAGGTTGAGAAACTAGGACATAGGGGAGGAATCTGAATGTAAAAAAAATCAAATTACTCAACAAGAAAGTAGGATTATCATTTGTACTCTGTTTACACATTTTAAAAGACAAACTGTAAAAGAGAAAAATATTTTTATCTATTAATAAAAGCTTCAATATTTTAGTTTTATAGCTTTGTGTATTGCTCGTAAATTTATGTTTGTCTTTTGCTTCTCATTACCCATTTTTTATTCTTCATTCTCATATTAAAATATTAATACTCTTTGGACTTTCTCTTCTACCTTTCCAAGTTCTTGTCATTCTGCCTGTATTCTTTCTGCACAATGCAATGTCCTTTCAAAAACCAACACCCCTCGTTTTATTTTAAAATGTGAGTAAAAAGTGACAGAGAAAAAGAAGACTGGAAACATAATTTCCATGTTAATTGGCTTTGCTTTATACTTTCCTCTTTTATCTAGATTCATAGTTGTACCTACTCTGAAATATGGTAACTGTTGTGGAAACATTTCTCTTAAGTCAAAACACTCAAGGTGACTTGCCACTTATCTTGTGTTGTTCAGATAAAGAATGTAACAGAAATAACTGCCTAAACATTATCACTTTCAAACCCATTACAGCAGAAAATTTATGTATTTTAGTAATTGTAGCTAATGTTTATGTTGTGCCATCTCTCTGCAGTACCAAGCATGTCAAGTGTTTTTACACATTTTCATCTTCTGAGATGGTGGTAGACAGGATCTGAAGCAGTGCCTCTCACATTCCCATCTCCTGGTGATTCAGAAACTGATGTGTTTTGGAGCTAGAAGTAAGGTTACTAATAAGTTGACTTTAAAGTAAGTCTCTCCTGAGTTATCTTCATAGGCAAAATGTAAACTCGCCAGCCTTAGAGGCAGGAGAAAATGCATAGCAGAGTAAATCATAAAGACATGGCAGAGTAGGGAGGCGAAGGGAATGTGGGACTGAATGAAAAGTTGCAGTGATTCAACGCATGCAGACTCTACTTACAAAGTGACCTCTGATGGTAGACAGAGAGAGATGTGACTGAGGACATACAGGGAGCAAAGCTTAAAAGATCCCTAATGAGCCAAGAAGGCCAAGGACATGAGGACTATTACCCAACATAGAACAGAATCTGAAAGTGCTTATATAGAGATTCAGTGCTAAACACTAGATGTTTGGTCCCTAAAACCCATTTATTATTCCCTACTCTTCTGAGAAGCAGAAGGTGACAGTAAAAGTTGTTTTGTTTTGATGAGTTTCATGGTGGTTTCTTACAATAGCAAGAGAGAATGGAATGTAGAATGTTAAGAATTTTTCTTGAATACCGTTTATAATCAACAATTCATGCTTGTTTGTAGATGTACATCAGAAACAAAGACAGTCTGGGCTTTCTATGCTTTCTAAAGGGAGTGTGTGTGCATGTGTTTGTGTACGTGTGTGTGTGCTAGATCTGTGCATTTTGTATTGTACATTTCCTATGCTTTATAAATCTTACCAGAGTGCACTTTTCAAAGGATTTATGTAACTTTGGCTTCATATATAGTGTTGAATGAGGCATAGAAATGCCTCATCTACAATTAGAAAATTTTGCATTATGAGCTTGCAATATCTTTTGTTGGTTTTTATTCAATTGAATTTAGAGTAAAAACTAAAGAAAGTAAAATATATCCTCAAAGACATATTGCTGTGTTTGTATACATAAACAGGTATGTTTATAACTACATTCATATACATATATAATCATTCACACATATCTGGAGAGAAGGAGAATGAATATGGGGAAAGATAAAGGCAAAGAAACTTAGCAGTTTTCCTTCATTGATGGCTACTATAGTCCCTTTTCAGATAGTGCCTAATGTAGTAACTTACACATTTTTTTAAAAAAAATTATGGTATTCATGGTGAATTTATTGTAATGTCCAGAGTGTCTTAACTTTGTAAATGTATGCACATATTTAAAAATGTACATAAAAGATCAGAAAAGGGTAAGTTCTTTTTTATTTTTCATGGAGCATGCCACAGTGAAATTTCTTGGTGGAGCTGAATACAAAAGCACAGAGAGTAGCACTTGTTAGGACAATTATGGAAGTATTTAATTCAAGGTTTTATTACTTCAATTACTACTAGTTTCCAAATCTTCTCCATTTGGTACATCCTGCTCCATAGCTCTGGAGTAAACCAAATGAAAATCATTTTTCTCGTAGATAAAAACGAATGTGCTTATATAGACATCCATTTTGTTTTAAAATTTCTAAAACAAAAGTTTCAACTGAGGTTTTTATTCATAAAGATACATAGAATGTAGGGTCTATTCTGTCCACTTATTCTTTATCTGAATAGAAAAAAACACAGGAATAAACTAGATCTCTGTTTCCTAAATCTTGTCTTAAGTTTTGATATTAAGGTAGACATAGATTTTTATAACTTTTAGGGAGATTAGAGGGAGGGAGATGAAAAAGGAAGCCAAAAGTAACGAGCCTAGAAGGAGGAGTATGGTGACTGCATGTAGTTTTCCTCTTCTCATCTCTATCCACGGCCCCCTGGATGAAGTCTAGTTCACTTGATTCCCCAATCTGAGGACCATTAGTTCATCCCCAATCATCTGAGTAAAATTTCATGCTTCCTTATTCTTTTTTATTCACTTCTTGGATCTTTTAGGATATATTTTAATCTCCTTATTATAAGTTAAGATGAATAACAACCAAAATTGAGATATTACAAGCTAGCAATATAAACCTTTCCCAACTGAACACCAGGCATTTCTGTTCCTCACTTAGGAGCTGTATAAACACTTGTAAGAATATAATAAAGACAAGTTAAGACATAGATAGTGTCAAATACAAGATACATAGAAATTATTTGAAAATATGCCAAATGTCTTTACTTTCGGCTCAAACTACTAGAGTCACTATTAATGGTATGTGTATCACTTACTGTTTTTAATTGTTCTCTCTCTCTCTCTCTCTCTCTCTCTCTCTCTCTCTCTCTCTCTCATTTTGCATCTCTGGAGTACATAAAGATTCTCATTTAATTTATTTCAGCAATTTTATATAGTTAACTTTACATCATGCATTTAACAGAAAAGGAAATTTAAAATACAGTTTCATAATTCCTTGGGCAGTAAGGACTTCAATGTCCTTAATGTATATTGTTTAATTATCAGTAATTACTATCAAAACTATACACTAGCAATATATATATATATATATATATATATATATATATATATATATATATATATATATATGTTGGTTAGAGAGTCAATGGTTTCTTTATCTTTGAAAATTAGCCACTACTTCCAAAATTGATACTGTCGTCTAATCTAAATCTTCCAATCTTGGGAACTGTACGTTTTATTATACTGTGTATTTTTTATTTAGAAATATCTGATGCCAACAGGTTCTTGAATTCCATATCTGTCTTTAGAAATAATGAGAATGGTTAATACACTCAACATGACTCTCTTGGAAAAAACTAATTTCTTCTTTATAAGCAGATATCAATTGAAGATAACTTCTTAGTGGTGACAGCCTGTGTCCACTCCCCTATCTGATTTGAACTTATGCAGGCCCCGAGAGTATTGTTGAGGCTAGGTACCATGCACAGCAGCAGATGGACACAGAAAACAAATTCAACGGTAGTTTAGACTTGTTGCTTTGTTTCTTTCTGACTTATGAGTCTTTTATATATTCATACCTGTGTTTGTGCTTATGTATGTATTTGTCTGTTTGTCTTTGTGTTTTCTCTTTTTTTAAATTTTGATGTTTGTTGGCTTGTTTCTTTCTAAAGTGAAAAGGAAAGACAAGGAGTTGGGTGGGTGCAGAGGTGGGAAAGATCAAGGAGGAGTCTGTGGAGAGGAAACTATGATCCAAATATATTGTATGAAAAAAATGTTTTTGATAATAAGAATGTAAATATCAATGTGAATACTTTATTAGCTAAAGATTTCAGGGAAAAGGAATCAAGGAACTTAACTATCACTTTACTTTCACAGGATCCCATAGAATGTGTTGTGGGACAATTCTGTATTTTGTCAATTATGTTTTAAATAAACGCTGATTGGCCAGTAGCCAGGCAGAAAGTATAGGCAGGACTACAAGACAGGAAGTAGAGGTGGGTCAAGAAGAGCGTAATATTCTGGGAGGAAGGAAGCTTTTTCTCCAGTTCTGTCCAGACACCTAACAAGGAAGATGTGACTGAAAAAGGTATCGAGCCATGTGGCTAACATATACTACAATAGTGGGCTAATATAAGTTATAAGAGCTAATAAGAAGCCTGAGCTAATGGGCCAATCAGTTTATAACTTATGTAGACCTCTGTGTGATTTTCTTTGGGATTTACCAGCTGTGAAAACTGGGCAGAACAGAAACCCCACAAGCAGGCACTTGTGTTAGAGAATGGTGCCCACATAGAAAACTGCATCCACATAAAGTCTGAAAGAGCTCAGGAAGTAATTATAGATAGAAAAGAATAGAGTAAATCATGGCTTTTTGGTAGCAGCAATTTTTTGGGTCTGCTCTGCTTGCTAGAAGGCAAACAAGCACTCTCATTTAAGAGAGGCTTCCTGACTATGCTTTAGCTGCAAAACCTTGCAGCTCTTTGAAGAGGTCCTGCCATGAAACCCTTCAACAGTGTTGATAAAAAGCTGACTGCATGCTTTTTGGCTTTCAGCCGTAGAAGGCTGAACTGCACTGTTTGAAAATGCTTGGTTTCTGGGCTATTCTGCCAGGGCAAACTCTGACTCTTTCAAATAGGCAGTCCTATTACAGAGCCTTTGAGTGTGGTTTTTAGCACACAGTTGCAGCTTGATTGCTGGCAGGGACCTTGAAATGCCATAGAGTTGTGGCAATAAACATGGCTCTGGCTAGTAACTCCATCATCATGAGCCTGTAATCTCACAAAGCTAAGGAATGGGCTGGATCCAGCCATCAAAGCCATGGCTTTAATCCTACCCATATTGCTTAGCAAATTAAAGACTCATGTGGTCAAAAAAGAGAAAGAGATACAGTAAAGAGAGATTCAAAGAATTATAAATCAATAGTCATCTATGTTTGTCATACTTATAGTTAGACTAATCAGGTTCTTTAGATACATAGAGATTATATTCTGCATAGTTAGTTAATCTTCAACCACTTCAAAGATCTCTAGAATATGACATTTAAATAATTTATGGTTATGTTGAGGTGAGACATGATTGCTCCTGGCAGCACTGATCTATTCCCGAGAGAATGTTGAACACCGAAGACACTCTACATGGAGCTTATTTTCTTCTTGGCAAACCTGACCTTTGGGCAAAAAAAAAAAATGTCCATGCCTCAACCACTACATGGTATTCAGAAATGGATAAACAGGACTGTCAAATCTTGCCAAGACAGGGTAAGATGGTATTGAAAATTTTCTTGCCTCTGAAAATGGTCTGTCATTTATTCTAGGCCTTAGCCAAAGTTGGTTGCTTCAACGTTACAAATGAGTCTTTGGGTGATTGCCCAGGTTGCCAGTTGTCTCTGTTATTTGTTACACATTTTTGAAAGTTGCATGATTTCACTTCCTACTTACTCAAGTAATATTATTTTCCTTCTTGGATCTTCAATGGGGTTGAAGACTAGATAGCTGTAGTTACTTTCCTCTCATGACTTGGTCAAGTTATTTATTATACAAGACTTTAACTAGTTAGGATAGGATTATTATTTAATATGTTTGTTCTTATTCTATATAAGTTTGTATTAGGCTTAGAACTCTCTTATTTAAACAAAAGGGAGAGGTGCTATAGGAAATTCTATAACCAGTAGTTACCCACCCACTGAGTCATGGCCTCTTATACTATTTATGCTGATGTAGAGCCTATATCTGGCCTCTTTTCTGGCTGCAGGATTCAGTTTCTGATCTCTGTTTCAGCAGAGGATTCTCATTTGTTAGCCTATCTCTAAATAAATAACTGTCTATTTTTCAATTCTGAGCTAGTGTGGGATTTCTTTTAAACGTTCTTCCACAATCCACTGCATTTAACTATCTTGTAGGGCTTGATTATGTTTAGAAGCAAGCATGTGAAAACAGTAAATGAAGTATACTCACATAAACTGTGTGAAACTTAAGTAATGATCTCAACCTACGGCACTTATATGCTGTAGTCAGCACTTAAAGACAAAGGGATCTTTTAACCCAAGTAACTTCAATGTGTCTCTTCCCTGCCATATTTCCAGTGATACCAAGTCTTGGGAAGTTATTTTTTATTTCAGAACAAGTATAAGTTTCAGTCAGAGGCAAAAGCTTCAGGCAAATGAGGAAGCCAAGCTTAAGAAGCATTTCTAGCTACCAAGGAATGGACCTGGGAAGGACAAAGAAAGAATAAATGACATCATATCTATTTGCTGATAGAGAAAACAGAAATCCCCTGCCCTTCTGGATAATATCCAGAGACAGTTAATAGTTTACAAAGATTCTGTAGTCTGTGGTGTTGAATGGCATGACACCTCTAAATCTGAAACAAGCCGTATCCCAAAAGCTCACTTACAAATTCATCACCTGGATCATCGAAGCCCTTCCTCACAGAAGCAGCATTACAAATGTCGTAAATGATGGTTAGCATCCCAAGTTACTCATATAAACCTATATTAAGCATGGTGTGTTTGAAACATTGCACATTTAAAATGAAAAATGGGTTCAAATCCACAAGACATGCAATTAAGCAAAACAGGAAAAAATGAATAATTATCTTTATTTATCTTGATGCTGGTACTTTAGAAAAGCCAGAATTTAATTGGAGAAGTGATCTGCCAGTTTATTTTGGGGTTGAAAAGATTTTAGGAGCTTTTTAGGTTCTTTAGATGTTGTGGTTCTTTTCATTTTTGTTCAGAGGATATTGTAATATTTTATTCCATTTACATCAGTAACTAACTCTCGGACTGTATTCATCTGTTATTTATGACAAAAAAAAACAGATAATTCAGAAAGAGGCTTAATTCTGTTAGACAAGGAATGGCTCTGCTCCAATTGCTGCTTTGGTACCCCACTACAGTGTGGCATCATTGGAACAGATTGAAAATAGACATAAGGATGAGAAGCCTCCGCATCCCTGTCCTCTCTCATGCCTCTCCATCCACACTTGATCATCAGTCTAAACACACTCTTGACTTTCTCATGTCCATCACATTTTCTACCAGCATTTCTTAAGACAAGTGTTTGTTCTATCTCATTTCAGAATTTTGCTTCTTGGTAGACATTAGCTAACATAATCTCTGGACATTGCGCCAAGGCCAAGAAAGTCATTTGAAAACAAAGTGGAAATAGCATAATGAATAGAGATATCTTCAGGTCCTGTGGAAAGTATATGTGTAAGTAATCTTTGGGTCTTCTCTTTTATCTATTAGTGGGATTTTGAAAACTCTCAAGATATTTTTCCACACAAAAGAGATCAGAAATAAAGAATGACATTTACATGAAAATATGTCCATTGTTCTGCCTGCCAGGAAATTAATCAAGATAGCATGTGGGTGGAATGTAGGTTGAACAGCAAATATTATAAACCTGGGTTGTATACCAAAGTGTATATTTATTTGAAAAATAAGCTATTAGTTGTTACTTAAAATATATGAACAGTAAAGAACTTCATGAAATAGATTGAAATAGATTTACCTTTTAATATTTGATTTTCAATTTAGGAAGAAAGGCTTACATCTCAAGGATCATAGCAAATATGCTTTGTATCTTCCAGTGGGGAATGATACCTTCTTCTATAATGCATATATTTTCAGCATGCATCATGAAGTGCAGAAAGTAATCAATCAAAACCAGTTTATGTTTTGTGAGGAAAAATTAAAAAGAACAAAAATTTCTATAAAAGAAACAAAGCTTCATGCCATTTTCACAGCTCCGAGTACTATGGTTTCCGTTTGAATTGCACATGAGATTTGGAAAAGAGATTATCTGAAAATTTTCAAGTAATAGATGTCTAAACAATCAATTTGTGCTTAAATTTCTGATTTTTTTTTTACCTCTCAACACGTTTTTATTTCTTCCAAGTAAATTCTAGTGGTTCAGTGTCCATTACATTCATACTGTGGCTCCTTAGAGAATCACTGTGGCTATGGGTGACAATTTAAATGAAAAAGTTGAAAAGTGATAGAGGCATGTCAATAATTGTTTCCAAGGTCTAATGTAGTCATACACAATTTCCCTCATGTGATTTCTAAATATGGACTTTTAGGAGAAAAAAAAAAATGCATGAAACCACTCAGGACTCTGTGAAGGTTCATAGGTGGCCTTTATTTTTCATTGGAAACTTTTATTCATTATCATTTATCTCATTTGGAAGTCAGCCCCTCAATTTGACAAATTTATCATGTGGGGCTGCTACCATACTCTTTCTTAAAATTATGACTTTCTCCAGCTTTATGCCCCTTGACCTCAGTTAAGGCTCTAAACTCTGATGAGAACACACGTTCCTCCAGGCACTATAATATTTTGTCACAGCACAGTGAGGACTTCACATTGTAAAAATAACAAAAAGGTATAGTTAATACCAATAGTGGAAATACAGAATCCTAGAAAATCATGAGTCCAAAGGACACACTAGAGAGCAAAGGATAAAAAGATTGAGGTGATGAAGAGAAAGAAAATGGCAAAACACTATTAAAACCTACCATTACAAGAAATAATATTAGTTTAAATATCCCAATTAAAATATATAATTCATACCATTGCCATCTTGTTTCCCAATCTATGAACATTAACAGGGATACAAGTATGATGCAAAAAAAACTTCTATAGGCAGTTCATTGTAGAACTACTGATTAAGTAGTGAAGAACACTTCTGTGTTCTCCATTAAATAACTCTAAGAAACAGCATATCTTGGGAAAACTATTCACAGGTGACTTACATGTGACACAACAAATGACTAACAATGATGGAAATGAAGAGAGAGTTAAAACTAAAGATTCATACATTTGTGCCAACAAAGAAACTCAAAGAATATGAGATAACTTGATTACAGTATGCTCCTAACCTATCAACTCCTGATTCCCTATAGAAGTCAAACACACTGAGATAGTTGGAAGGTCTGAAAAAGAATTCCTTCAATACTTTTGTATGTATGTATGTGACACACACACACACACACACACACACAGAGAGAGAGAGAGAGAGAGAGAGAGAGAGACAGAGAGAGAGAGACAGAGAGACAGAGAGACAGAGACAGAGAGACAGAGAGAGATTTGTGTTTGTGTACACATTTATATGTGTGTGGGCTTATGCATGTCACAGCATGCAAGTGGAGATCAGAAACTAAGTCCTCTTCTTCAAATTTATTTGAGAAAGTATCTCTGTGTTTGCTTGTTTCTGTTTTGTTGTTAATGTTGTTGATGTTTACTTTTTTGTATGCCAAGACAACTGCCTCCTGAACTCCCAGCTTGGATTCTCCTGACACCTCCTCCCATGTGATGATTGGAGTATTGGGATTACAGATTACAGTTACTATTAATTAATAGTGTACTTACCTTTGTGTGCTTGAGGACTGCAGTTGAGATTCTCATATTCATGTGAAAAGTACATTATCTATCAAACTGTCAAACTGTCTTTGCCAGACTTAGCATTCTACTTTTAAAAAGAACAGAAGAAAGGGAGGAAGGATAGATAACACTAATGTTGTTTGGAAAATGTCACATGGAAACCTACAATTATACAAGCAAATATGTAGTCAATTTATATTTAGAAAGAGTTCAATTGAAGTAACACTAAATGGATAAATAATGTGCCTCCCAGAAGCCATTGGCTATACAACAAAAAGTCCAATGCAAAATGACCTGCTTTACATCCTTTATCAAGGGTCCTGATGATCCCATAAAGAATACAGGCTGTCACTTCTCCTTGTTATCTACAAAAAGTCAATGTTATGTCTATGTTGCAGAAGACACAGAATACTTTGATCACAGAAGATGAAATAATAAAGCTAATACTCACTTGAATGCATACTTCAAGCTGACTGGCATTCATAATGTGAGAGTACTTTCCATGATGCTGGAGATGAGGTAGCCGTCAACAACCTTACCAGCTGTCAACCCTGTGAACCAATAATGAGGAGCCTGGCATGGTATGCCCATTAATTTGAAAGCAGCATGGGTGTCATGGGAGTAACTAAGAGCTTTCAACTTGGACTTAAGGCCTACTTTACAGAAGGTATCTTAAATGATGCTGTAAACTTAGTCAAGAACGCATGGCTGCGGGTCATATGGCCTATTATTATTATTTTGTCAAAGGGATATAATATCAAACTGCCTTCTAAATATTAATTTTATTAGTCACATTAAGAATGATTCTTGAAATTTCTCTGTGCGGTGAATGGTGACAAATACACAGTTACATTACACGCCCGTTGCAATAATGAACTCACAACTGCTGTGGTTGTAGGCACAAGACCTAGCCAGTCAAGCTTTCTACATATACAGAGTATGGGCTTCTAATGTCCTATCACAAGTTGAGGACTGGGTCTTCCAAAATGAATTAATGTGAATTAAGACAATCATCTATAGACAGTTGAACAGGCCAAACTGATCTAGACAATCTTTTGTGACTCTCTTCCAATGTCATCCTAAAAAGTGTCAAGTTGACTATTAAAAAAAATCACAACATAGAAGACTTAAAGATATGAAAAAAGAAAATGTGTTCAAGTCCTTAATAAAGATTTTTAAATGAATAAAATGGGAAATTAAAGGAAAAAGGTCAAAATCTGAGGATAAATTAAAAAAATAAATAGAAATAATTACAAAAAACAAATAGGAACTCTGTAAAATAAGCAATAAACCAAACAAAAATGCATCAGAATGTTTCACCAGCAGAGAAAACCATGAAGACTAATTGTTTTCATGGATATATACAGATATATATATAAAAACAATGTCAATATTTCCATGGAGTCTCAGATAAATTCAAAATACTAAACCTAAGCATGGGCTACAATTAGGAGATGAAATAAAAGTAAAAAGTAAAAGTAAAAAGGAATAAACATTATTTTATTAAATGATGGTAGAAAGCTACCCAAACACGGAAAAATAAATCAATGCCAACACAAGATTAGAATGCCAATCACACATGAACAGGGAAGGCTCTCTCTACTACACATCATAGTCATGAAGTCAGCAGAACAAATAAAGAACAATATTAGAAGCTGTAAGGAGTGAGCTCAGTCACAAACAAGAGAGGAAGTCGGAATACATTCATTGTCATCTCTAAAAGTGAGAAAAGCATGAAAAGATAAACCCTAAAACTAAGTAACTCCTGAGAGTGATTTTCCAGGAGAGTTACCTTTTCTTCTATGGCTCTTCATTAGTCTCAGGACCTCTATGGGTACTCCACCCCAAATAAATACACTCAAAGCTAGCACCCAAATGTGAAATAGACCATGTGATGCTTTTCTGTGTTGGTTTCTTTTACCTTACTCAGTGCAATTATTTCCATATCTATCCAGTTACCAACAAATTTCGATTTTGATTGCAGCTTAATAAAATTCCACTGTACATATGCACCACATTTTTCATTATCTATTCTTCTTTTGGTGGACAACTAGGCTGTTTTCATTTCCTGGCAATTGTGACTAAAACAGTGCTAGACATGGAGGAGCAAGGATGTCGAGTAGTAGAATATAGAATACTTATGCAGGATGTCCAGGAGTGGTATAGCTATATCATATGGTAGATTTATTTCTTGCTTTTTGAGGGACTCTCACACTGATTTCCATATAAGATCTACCTGCTTTCATTTCCACCAAAAGTGAATAAATGCTTCCATTTCTCCATTGTAGGAGGCTGCTTGCTTGTTTCCCAGATTCCTGAAATAACCACACAGAAACTGTATTAATTAAATCACTGCTTGGCCTATTAGCTCTAACTTCTCATTGGCTGGCTTTTACATCTTAGTTAACCTATTTCCATTATTTTACATTTAACCATGAAGCTTGTAGCCTACCGACAAGGTTCCAGTGTGTCTGTCTCCAGTGGCAGCTACATAGCTTCTCCCTGACTCTCACTCCTTTCTTCCAGCATTCAGTATAGTTTTAACCACCTAGCTCTACTCTACCCTATCACAGGCCTAAAATAGTTTCTTTATTAACCAATGGTATTCACAGCATACAGAGGGGAAACCCACATCACTTCCCCTTTTCTGTTTAAATAAGAAGGAACATTTTAACTTTAACATAGAAAAATTATATACAACAAAACAGATATCAAACAAGAATTACAGTTATAATATTTATATCTACTGTTTCTTTTATCATATCTAAGGGAAACTATAACTACAACTATTTATTCTTCAACTCTATCAAAGATTCTAGAAAGATATAATATTACCTAAGTTAACAGAAAGTGCAGTGTGAGAAACTTCCAAAACTCTAGAATTGACAGAGACATTTCATTACCTAGACAGTCACTCAAAGTTCTTTTGTACTGTTGGAACATCCATCTTCAGCCTATAGGCCAATAATATCCCAGACTTTTCCATAAAGCAGGAAATTTCAAAGACAGTTCCACCTATATTGGCAGTTTGTCAGTCACATTTTTCTGTTCTACAAAATGGCTGGCAGACTCTTTCATGTTGCAGGAACTCCAAAGGACTTTCTCACCTTTAGGCAAGTTCAACAGTCATTTCTCTGTGGGCCCTGCATGTCCAGTTCACACACTATAACATCAAGCAGTCTATGCAAGAGCAGTTTCTTGCCAAAATGGCTAGCAAACTCCATAAGGAACATCTTCAATGCCCATGATCCTCTTGAAGTAGCTCGGTGCTGCCAGGAGCAGATGTGTCTTGCTATAATAAAAAGTCCTAAGTTCTTAAACATTTTAAATGCCATATTCTGTTAGTCTTTAAGAGGTTTGAAGATTAACTATCCATCTGAAATATATCTCTGTACATCTAGAAAATCTAACTAACATGACTACAAGCTTGACTATTATAGATGATTACCTACTAACATATATAATTATATCTTAATTATACATTACATTTTAAATGAGGTGGACAAACACAAAATGTTAATCAAGATCCAAAATACATATACACATTATAACAAAATTTTTCTTAAGTTTGTATCAATAAACTAAGATCCATACCAATTCAAATCGCTATAGCATATCCACCTTTAAGTGTAAACAAACATTTATAGACAATATTTAGGAACATGAGCATAGTTCTCTCCAAACTGCTTCCTGCTTTTTGTTGGGTGAAGTAATTTTTAGGGATTTTCACAGTGACCTTTCGGGGGGGTATGGTCCATCAAAACACATTGGTCTGTAATTAATACAAAGGTTTTCATTTTCTGTGGAAACAAAAGAAGATCCTCTTTTCCAAAGCAACATAGTCTTAGAGTAAAATTCTGAAGTCAAGGTACTTTTATGTTGGTTTAGCTTAGCAGCTCATACAATGAAATGTCTCTCTGTATTTAGCTCCTTCACAGTCAAGAAATTCAAAGAAAATACAATAATATACATAATTCAGACACTCTGTGAACATCCCATCTTTATGTGACTTATTTGTTTTTATTCTAGTACTTTTTAATATTTATTTTATCTTTTCTCCTTTAATCTATTACTGTCTGTCTCTTTAAACACTTTAGTTTTTTTAAAACCCAGTTTTTTATAATTCTCTATACTTTTTACTTCTTCCTCCCAAGCCAATATACATTTATCCAACACTGTGACTTCTTTCGAGGTCTTTTCTATCTAGGTTTGTTTTTATCATATATCTGTAATCCTTTTCTGACAAGAATGGCTTCTTAAAATGTTAATGACTTCTTAAAAATCTCAGCGGCAGCCTTGCTAGGGCAAACAAGACTCTGCCTGCTTGCTCTGTCAGGCCCAGCATGGCATAGCTGTTCAATACCTCTGAGAGCCATGCTCACAGTCCCATTTTTAGGCACACAGCCAGTATATGTTGTCATTCAGCAAATTGTAGCACTCTGTTCACAAACCTCATTTAAATGCTCCATGGCCAGACGTCCCAAAAGAGCCAGATCCATTTGTGCTGGTGAACCAGGAAGCTTCCATCTTGAAACTGTGCTTTTTTTCCTCCTACCATCAGTGGTCAGGAAGACCTCTCTTAAGGGAGCGCAGCAAGGTGTCAGCTAAAAAAAAAAAAAGCAACTAAACTTGTGTGTGTGTCTGTGTGTGTGTGTGTCTGTGTGTGTCTAGAGTTTCCTTTCAAGCTTTCTCAGGTTTAATGTGGATATATTTCACTACATTGGGCACCAATTTGTTGTAGGAGGCCACTTGTTCATTTTCTGGTTGCCCATATTCCCAAAAATAACCACACAAAACCTGTATTTATTAAATCAACTCCTGACCTATTAGCTCTAACTTCTTATTGGCTAGCTTTTACATCTTAATTTAACCCATTTCCATTACTTTATATTTTACCATGAGGTTCATGGCCTACCAGCAAGGTTCTAACATATCTGTCTCTGGTGGAGGCGCTATGGCTTCTTCCCGTCTCTGCCCACTTTCTGCCAGCATTCAGTTTAGTTTTCCCTGCCTAGCTCTAGTCTACCCTATCACAGGCCTAAGACAGTTTCTATATTAACCAATGGTATTCACAGCATACAGAGGGGAATCCCACACCATTTGTGCACTTTCACATCAGCATTTTTCATCATTTGCTTTTTTCATCTTAGCCATTCTGGCTGGTGTAAGATGGTTTCCTGATGCCTAAGGATGTCAAACTTTTTTTAAAATTAAACATTGTATTTATCTTTTAAGAAGTCTGTTTAGTTCCATACTCCTTCTTTTAATTGGGTTGTTTTTGTTTATGGTGTTTAAATGTTCGTGTCTTAGTTATTCTAGACACAAACATATCAGATGTATAGCTGAGAAGACTTTGTCCATCTTCTTTAGGATGCTTTTTCACTCTAGTGTTGTAGCTCATTACTTTACAGAAGCTTTTTAGTTTCATGAGGTCTTATTTGTCAGTCGTTAATTTTAAATGTAGGATTCGAGAGATGGCTCATCATCTAAGAGCTCTGCCTACACTTTCAAAAGTCTTGAATTCAATCCTCAGGAACCACATGGTGGCTAACAGCCATCTGTAATGAGTTCTGGAGTTCTCTTGAAGAGACCTGGCCAGCCATCCTCATCAACTTAGACCATGAAAGCAAATATAGACAGGTTCAACAAAACCACCATATACAGACTGCCCATGTATGCTTCAGCATTGCAAGGCCTTTTATTTAAAAGTTTCAGATTATCAGATCTTATGTTGAAAAAGAAAAGTATCTAGTTTCATTCTTTCTACATGTACCCAACCAGATTGTCCAGCACTTATTGTTATTTTTGTGTGTGTGTGTGTGTGTGTGTGTGTGTGTGTGTGTGTGTGTGTGTGTATTTGGACTCTGTCAAAACTCAAGTCACTATTGGGGCATGTACTTCTAACTGGGTCCTCAGCTTTACTCCATTGATCAATATATCTGATTTTATTCTAATACCACACTGTTTCTAACACTGTGGTTTTGATAGTGTAACTTTAAATTAGGAAGTACAATACATCCAGCAGTATTTAAAAATTACTCTAGGATTTCTTCCCCATTCTTTGTCATATAGTTCCAAATTAATTTTAAGATTGAGTTTTCAATCTGTGAAGAATTATATTGTAATCTTGGAGGGTAGCATAGAATCTACATACTACTTTTTAAAGGATGGAAATTTCTACAATATTAATTCTACAAATTTAGGTGGGGTCTTTTCATATTCTTGTGTCTTCTTTACTTTCTTTATTATATTAAGGTGTTTTACTTATATAGACCTTTCACTTCTTTAGTTAGATTGAATTCAATATTATTTTTGAGGCTATTATAACTGATTTTCTACGCCCTGATTTGTGTATTTGTTGTTATTATATAGGTATGCTACTATTTGCTATTCTTGTATCCTGCTATTTCACTGAACATATTTGAGACACACTTTTAGGACCTTGTAGCCCATATAAAACTTGCTATATGGTCTATGTTATCCTATATACCTACATGCATACAACAAGCTTCCTGGGTCAGTTTCTTTTTTTTTTTTAACATTTTTTATTGATAAAAGAAGAATAAAGAAAAAAAAACAAATTTCCACCTCCTCCCAGCCTCCCCTTTCCCTCCCCCTCCTCCCACTCTTCTCCCTCTCCTCCCACTCTTCTCCCCCTCCTCCCACCCCTCTCCCCTTCCCCCCACTCCTCTCCCCCTCTCTCTCCAGTCCAAAGAGCAGTCAGGGTTCCCTGCCCAGTGGTAAGTCCTAGGTCCTCCCCCCTCCGTCCATATCTAGGAAGGTGAACATCCAGACTGGCTAGGCTCCCACCAAGCCAGCAGATTGTGTAGGATCAAAACTGCGTGCCATTGTCCTTGGCGTCTCATCGGCCCTCATTGTTCGTCATGATCAGAGAGTTCAGTTTTATCCCATGCTTTTTTTTTGGTAATAGTCCAGCTGGCCTTGGTGAGCTCCCAGTAGATCAGCTCCACTGTCTCAGTGGGTGGGTGCACCCCTCGTGGTCCCGACTTCTTTGCTCATGTTCTCCCTCCTTCTGCTCCTCATTGGGACCTTGGGAGCTCAGTCCAGTGCTCCAGTGTGGGTCTCTGTCTCTATCTCCATCCCTCGCCAGATGAAAGTTCTAAGATGATATGCAAGATATTCGTCAGTATTGCTATAGGATGGGGTCATTTCAGGTTCCCTATCCTCAGCTGCCCAAGGAACTAACTGGGGACCTCAGCTTGGGCTCCTGGGAGCCCCTCTAGGGTCAATTCTCCTGCCCACCCTAAAGTGGGTCCCTTAACTAAGGATTGTGGTTCCGTGCTCCCCTATCCAACCTTCCTTTATCCTGATCCTCCTATTTCCCCAAGTCCCCCCTCCTTCCCTTCTACCTTTTCTCCCCCCCATCTCCCCTAACCCCCTTCCCACCCCACCCCCAAGATCGCCATGGATTAAAGTTAGAATTCAACAACAAGGCTACCCCCGGAAAGCCCACAAAGTCATGGAAACTGAACAGCCAACTACTGAACCATACCTGGATTAAGGAAGAAATAAAGAAAGAAATTAAAGTCTTCCTGGAATTCAATGAAAATAAAGAAACAACATACTCAAATTTATGGGACACTATGAAAGCAGTCCTAAGAGGAAAGTTCATAGCACTTAGTGCCCACTTAAAGAAAACAGAGAAAGCTCACATTGGAGACTTAACAGCCCACCTGAAAGCTCTAGAAAAAAAGAAGCAGACTCACCTAGGAGGAGTAGGAGACTGGAAATAATCAAACTGAGGGCTGAAATCAATAAAATAGAAACACAGAGAACAATCCAAAGAATCAATGAAACAAAAAGCTGGTTCCTGGAGAAAATCAATAAGATTGACAAACCCCTATCCAAACTAATCAAACAGCAGAGAGAGAATTTGCAAATTAATAAGATCAGAAATGAAAAGGGGGACATAACCACAGACATAGAGGAAATTCAGAGAATCATTAGATCTTACTACAAAAGCCTATATGCCACAAAACTGGAAAATGTAAAGGAAATGGATACTTTCTTAGATAAATATCATTTACCAAAGTTAAATCAGGACCAGGTGAACAATCTAAATAGACCTGTTAGTCGAGAAGAATTAGAAGAGGTTATCAAAAACCTCCCTACCAAAAAAAGCCCAGGACCAGATGGTTTCAACGTGGAATTCTACCAGAACTTCCAAGAAGACCTAATACCTATACTCCTTAATGTATTTCACAATATAGAAACAGAAGGGTCATTACCAAATTCCTTTTATGAAGCTACAGTTACTCTGATACCAAAACCACACAAAGACTCAACCAGGAAAGAGAATTACAGGCCGATCTCACTCATGAATATCGATGCAAAAATCCTCAACAAAATACTGGCAAACCGAATCCAAGAACACATCCGAAAAATTATCCACTATGATCAAGTAGGCTTCATTCCTGAGATGCAGGGCTGGTTCAACATACGAAAATCTATCAATGTAATCCAGCATATAAATAAACTGAAAGAAAAAAACCATATGATCATTTCATTAGATGCTGAAAAAGCATTCGACAAAATTCAACATCCATTTATGTTAAAAGTCTTGGAGAGATTAGGGATACAAGGGTCATACCTAAATATAATAAAAGCTATATACAGCAAGCCGACAGCTAACATCAAATTAAACGGAGAGAAACTCAAAGCCATCCCGCTTAACTCAGGAACACGACAAGGCTGTCCACTTTCGCCATACCTCTTCAATATAGTGCTGGAAGTTCTAGCAATAGCAATAAGACAACATAATGGGATCAAGGGGATTCGAATTGGAAAGGAAGAAGTTAAACTTTCGTTATTCGCAGATGATATGATAGTGTACATAAGCGACCCCCAAAACTCCACCAAAGAACTTTTACAGCTGATAAACAGCTTTAGTAATGTGGCAGGATACAAGATCAACTCCAAAAAATCAGTCGCCGTCTTATACACAAAGGATATGGAAGCAGAGAGGGAAATCAGAGAAGCTTCTCCATTCACGATAGCCACAAACAGCATAAAATATCTTGGGGTAAACCTAACCAAGGAAGTGAAAGATCTATTTGACAAGAACTTTAAGGCATTGAAGAAAGAAATTGATGAGGATACCAAAAAATGGATGGACATCCCTTGCTCTTGGATTGGGAGGATCAACATAGTAAAAATGGCAATTCTACCTAAGGCAATTTATAGATTCAATGCAATCCCCATCAAGATCCCATCAAAATTCTTTACAGATCTGGAGAGGACAATAATCAACTTTATATGGAAAAACAAAAAACCCAGGATAGCCAAAACAATCCTATACAATAAAGGATCTTCTGGAGGCATTACCATCCCTGACTTCAAACTCTATTACAGAGCTACAGTAATGAAAACAGGGTGGTACTGGCATAAAAACAGAGAAGTCGACCAATGGAATCGTATAGAAGACCCGGATTTTACCCCACAAACCTATGAACACCTCATTTTCGATAAAGGACCTGGGTCAGTTTCTTAAGTTCTGGTATTATAGTGTTGAGTTGGAGTGGGAGGTCCTTCTGTCAATGTGTTGCTTTCATTGGTTAATGAATAAAGAAACTGCATTGGCCTGATAGGTCAGAACTTAGGTTGGTGGGGAAGATGGAACTCAATTCTGGGAGGAAGAAAGCGGAATCAAGGAGAGATGCCATGGACCCGCTACCTAATTAGAGATAGACATGCTGAGACTTTGCTGATAGGCCACAACCTCATGGTGATATACAGATTAATAGAAATGGGTTAAATTAACATGTAAAAGTTAGCTAATAAAAAGTTAGAGCTAATGGGTCAAGTGGTGATTTAATTAATAGAGTTTCTGTGTGGTTATTTCAGGTGTATGCTAGCCAGGTGGCCGGGAAGAATAAGCAGCTCCCTTCCTCGAACATTGAGTCACAATCCTTGGGAAAAGAAAACATTTATCAAACAAGAAACACACTGTTCACAATAGTAAAAGGCTTAATGACATCAAAGATTCAGAAACAATCAATTTCATCTAACTCCACATTTACCAATAGTTCTGTTTAGTAAACTTTGGCCACACTTACATGCTAGCAGACCTAAGTGAATGTGTCAAGGATGCAAATGCAAAACTAATGCAGTTATGTCAATTGAATTTTCTGAAGATGCACCAAATATTAGCAAAAGACTAATCACAATCAATTATATTTAGGATAGCATAAAATCAATAAGAATAAATGAGTGGATTATGTTTATAATCTATGCACTTGTAACTTTAGAACCTGAAAAGAGTGAATGAAAGGCAATACATTATTAAATACTACTCATAAAGCATAAACTAGAAAAAATAAAATGATGAGCAAAATCAAAAGCATTCGATTCTTAAGAGAGAGCTAAAATATAAAAAATATATGTTTAAAAGTGAGAAAATAAAAATTGTATCTGACAAGGGGCTTCTAAAATACAAACACTTACAACTCAATAATAGGATTAAAAGTGCCACTTAAAATGAATGATGTAAACAGAATTTTCTTCAAAGAGGACATGTAAGTGATTGATAATCATATGAAAAGATGTCCAAGTCTATAGCCACTCTAAAAATGCAATTTAAAGCCACAACAATATAAGCTCCCAAGGTTAAATTAATAGGATTCAATAATATCAAGTCACAAGAATATAAAATACCTAGAATGTTTTTATCTTGCTGATAAGAATGTAAAATACCCGTGTCAGTCTAGAAAACAGTATGACAATGTTTTATGGAGGTTACATCTAAATTTATTGGATAAAACAGAAATAATACACTTGTTACTTACATAAGAAAAGTGATAGAAGATATTTAAATGAACATTGCCAGACAACATTATTAGTGAAGCCATTTTTAATAACAGAACTATTTTTTCTGTAATTAGAAGAAATATTTGTATCACATAAAAAACATATCCCATTAACTTTGTTAGGATTTTCATTTCAGTAATAAAGCATTATGACCAAAAGACATGTGGGAAAGATAGTGTTTATTTCATTTCATGGTCCCACATCACATTCCATCACTGAGGAAATTCAGGGCAGGAACTCAAACAGAGCAGTATTCTGGAGGCAAGGATGATGCAGAGCACATAGAAAAGTGCTGCCTACTTGCTTACCCCTCATGGCCTGCTCAGTTTTCTTTCTAATAACACCCAGAACTACCTGCCCAGAGCGGCACCACTCAGAGTCAGCTATTCTACATTCACATCAAGTGAAAAGAAAGAAAGGAAGAAAGAAAAAAAGAAAGAAAGGCAAAAACAATCAAACAAAGAAGAAAGAAAAAAGAAAGGAAGGAAGGAAAGAATGAGGGAAGAAATTAAGGAAAGGAAGAAAAGAAGAAAGAAAGAAAGAAAGAAAGAAAGAAAGAAAGAAAGAAAGAAAGAAAGAAAGAAAGAAAGAGAAAGAAGGAAGGAAGAGACAAACAAAGAAGAAAGAAAAAAGAAACGAAGAAAAGAAGAAAGGAAAAAAGGAAGAAAGGAAGGAAGAAAAAGAAAAAGAAAGAGTGAAGGAAAGAAAGAAAAAAAAGAGAAAGAGAGAAAAATATACCCTACGGACTTGTCCACAGTACAATAGAAGAGTTTTCTTAATTGAGGATTCCTCTTCCTAAATGACACCAGCTTGTGTCAAGCTGATCTATACCTGTACAGCACAATCGAAACATTATCAACATGACTCACAAACACATCACTTTTCAGCTATAACTTTTCCTTTCACATTGGTCCCCAAGATGCCATGTTAAATGTTGCTATGATTATATAAAGCTCCTACAGTCTTTACAGATTCATCCACTCTAAAAGCTCACCCTCTTTAGAACTTTCAAAGTTCAAATCTAAAATATCCAAAGCATCTGAAAATTCCAAAGTTTCTAAAATATCTATAGTCTCTCTAAAACTCAAAATTTTCTGAACTGTGAACTCCTGTGAAGTAAAAAAATAAATAAATACTTTTCCCCAGTTATTTTTTTTTATATTGAAAGATAATTACATCACATTCTTCCCTTCCTATTTTCCCTTTAGCCTTTCCCAGATAACCTCCCTCAAACCCCTCCCATGCCTCCAAATTCTCAAATTGAAAACGATTTTAAGACAGAAGAAAAAGAATAAAGTCACAATCAGGCTAAAACAAAACCAAAGACCAACAAGATAAAGATCAGTGTCCGAATTCTAGGACTCACGATCTAGATTTCAAAGGGCTTGGCACTGCACACATATCACCCTCATAGGCTCAGGCCAGCTCCACTCCATACCTTCTGCTTCTCTTGGTGGTCATCTCATGCATGGCATTCCCTTTCCAAATTCTCTACAACTGGCCTAGGCCTTCACTCACAGTCTCCCTCTCCTTCACTGATGGCTCCTTAGGGACTCTAACCCTGTGACAAAGTTCCAAGTCTCGGCTGCTCTTCATGAGCCCTTCATCCTTTCGAATCCAGAAGCACCTCTTTCATTTTAGTGCTTCTGGCTTCTTGTTAATCATCCTCAAATTTTTAGTTCTAAGTGATCAGAACCACATATTCTCAATTGAAAACATCATATGGGAAACTTTGGTCAGATGTAAAATGAATAGATAAAAATAAATGAATAATAAAAAACCCATATATGTCATATGACCAGTCCCTACATAATCTTCAAGGGACTCCCCTACTTCCCTATGAAACTTCACAATCCAGACATCAATCATCTGCACTTCCCTCAGCATTACCCATCATGTTCCCACAATAGTTATCCCACTTTTAAGATTTGATAGCTTCTTTAGACATAAGTTCCAAAGTACTTCCACAGTCTTCCCCAAAACATGTGGGCAGGTCTGTCACAGCAATACCCCATAACATGTTATCAATTTTTGTATTAGTTAGGATTTCTATTTCAGTGACAAAATACCATGGCCAAAATCAGAGTGAGGAGGAAAGTGTTTATTTCAGTTCATAGCTGCACATAACAGTCCATCTCTGGAAGAGTTCATGGCAGGAACTCAGAGTGGGAACTTGGAGGCATGAGCTGATTCAGAAGCCATGGAGGAGCACTGCTTGTGATGTTGACTGGCTTCTTCTCATAATTTGCTCATTCTGTTTATGCACAATACCTATTACCATGATCTTAGGACTAGGACTGCTCACTGTTCTCTACTATATGAGTCACCAACAAAGAAAAATTCCCTACTGCCTTGTCTGGGCATCAATCTAATGGGGACATTTTCTCAACTGAGGTCCTCCCTTTCCACCTGACACAGCTTCTGCTAAATTGACGTAAAACTAGCTAGTATAAACATAAATCTAAAATATGAAAACATCTTATTATTCAAACAAATACACAACAGAGTATCCAAACCATTTTCATAAACATCATGAAAGTGACCATTACTATTGTAAAAGAAATAGCATTCTGTTCACCCTGTCAATCAAGAAATATGCAGTGAAGCCAGGGGAGATGACATTCCACACAGTAAAATCTCTAGAAACAAACAAGATGATAATTTAAAAAATAATAAAAAGTAAAGCTTATTAATTCAAATTTGGTGAGGGAAGGACTAGGATTCTCACTCATTGCTTGGAGAATGAGGAATAATAAACACTTCTGTTAACTCATATATATTCAATATCCAGTGATTTCACATTACTCCTAAGCAAGAAAGAAACAATAACATACAAATGTCTCTTGAAAATCTAAAGACATGTGTGACATACTTCAGTATGTTTTTTCATAAGTTTCAGATGTTCATTTATAGGAGATGATGGGATACTACAAAAGATGGATACTACAAACAATCCAAGACTGCAACAGATGGATACAGGATGGTAGCTGGATCTGAAATATATTCAGTCAAAAAGTGTGCATTCTTCTTACAGAAAATCCATGAGGAGACAAAAGATATTCTTGCCAATATGTCTGAATAATACCTGCCTCTGAAAGGCAAGGACTCCTATTTTATATCAGCGAGGAAAGTAATATAATTCTTGATTTGAGTGGTATATGTACAGATGTAAAGCTCATCAGAAATGGTACGCTGGATCTGAATATTTTACTCTACATGAACATCATAGAACAATTTTAATGTAGAGTTAATTATGATAAGGATAAAGTAATATCAGAGGTGGATAGCATTTTATTTGCATAGTAGTTTTTTATTGCGCTTTGAACTTTTAATGTACTTCAAATCTGTAATATCTATAGTATAATTATTTATTATCATTAATGGATGATTACACTAAAGTTCTGAGAAATTAAACTATTTGTCAAGGCAATATAATTAGTAAAGGCTAAAGCCACAATCTTAAGTGATTTGGCTCTGGAACTTGAACCCCAAACTACGATGTTCTATTGCTTTTTGGAGGTAATGCTACCTGAGAAAATAATTAAATTGGAGGAAAGGTCAATGAAATGCCATTTCCTCTCTCCATCCATTCTAGTTAGCATAATTATGAATTACTGTAAACATATTTTCAGATATTTTCTCATTTTCTTTTGGGTCGGGCTATGCATATTTTCTAATTAAAAGTTCTCTGAGGTTTAATAAAGTTTAATTGATAAAATTATACATATTCACGATATACAATTTTATGTTTGACATATGCACACATTATGAAATGATTAAATAACACTGCTTAACCTATCCATTGCCTACTCTTATTTGTCAGCTTTAGAGGGGACAATATTTGACACCAATTCTCTTAATTTTTAAACAATAATGCATTATAGTCAATTTTAATTATCAGATTATGATGTACTACAAAGTTTATTCCACCTGGCTCTGGTGGTTTGAATTAGTCTCCCGTAAGTCTCGGATATTTGGATAATCTGTCCTTAGTTGGTTGCTGTTTGATGAGGCTTTGGTGGTGTGGCCTTTCTGGAAAAATATGGTGGGAGAACTGACTTTGAGATTCCAAAAGACTCACGTGATTTCCAGTTCTCTTTTAGTTTCTCATTTGTAGTTGGAGCTCTCAATTGTTCCTGCTGCCAGTCAAGGTGCTTGCTGCTATGGTTTCCAGGCATGATGATGATGGAACCTTATCCCCTTGGATCCATAAGTCCCAAATAAACACTTCCTTCCATAAGCTGCCTTGATCATGGCGTTTGATTACAGCAACAGAAAAGTGACTCATAGATTGGTCAATGGTTACTTTATACTAATTTGACAAATATTTCCTCATCTCCTCCATCTTGTAGCTTCTGTATACCAAGATTCAATTCTACTCTCACATTCAATATATTTGACTTCATCACATTCTACAAATAAATGAGATTGAATACTTGCCTTTCTATGAGAGTGGCTTATTTCACGGAGCACAATGTTGCCACACGTTACCACAAATGATGGGATTTCTTTTTTTTTAAAGCTGAAGAATATTTCATTGCCCTTGGTGTGTGTTTACATTCATTTAACACATTTAAAAAAATATTAATAGACTGAAGACCAGTTGGTAATAAATTATATCTTAAAGATATTATTTGAATATTTCTGGATCACATGCAACTTCTAATTTTCTAAAGTTATTATGAACTTCCAAATTATTGTCCATCAAGATATGAAAGTTCAAACTGTTATAATGTTAAACTGTTTATCACAAGGGGCTAGAGATACAGTTCAATGGATTAGCTTTCTTTCCATGAAGACTGATATGGTGAGTTGAATTTTCAGAACACTCAAGATGGAGGGAGAAAACTAACTCCCTATCCCTTGTTTCTGACTCCCACATGCGTGCTGGGCCATGAATGCCCTCTCACCAATAAACATAATATTAAAAAGAAAAAGTAAATAAGAGATGAGAAATATTAACCAAGAAATTATGGTTCATACCTATAATTTTTACTCTTGAAGGTCAGACAGAAGATGATTTACTATAAAAAGGAGGTCTGTACCACAGAATTAGGCTTGTTATGCAAAACATAAAGAAGATCATGTCATATACATAGGTAATTTTATTTCTTTCTTTTAAATATAGTTGACTTTCATTTCTTTTTCTTGCCTACTTGCTCTTGCTATGATGTCCAAATGTGGATATTTCAGTCTTGCTTCAGATTTTATAGGAAACACAACTCCTCACCATCTGGGATGCTTTTAGCCATAGATGTTTCATGTATATTCTCTATCAAATTCAGGACATTTTCTCTTTTTAAAAAATTATTTATTTTTTATCCTGTCTACAATTTCCCTTCTTTTTCCTTTCCCCCCCCCCATCCTGCTGCATCCCCTCTTCCCATCCCCCTCAAATCCATTCCTGCATTTCTAAAAAAAGGGCAGATCTTCATGAAGATAGATAAAAATAATCCTGTACCAAATAGTAGAAAGTGTAAGCACCTCACATTGTATTGATGCTGGGCAGGGATAGTTTCTGTTCCCACTGTTGAGTTCCCCAAAAAGACCATGCTATACACCTATCACATATATGTAGAGGGCCTAGGTAAGAAAGTACTTCTACGAATAAGGTATGAATTTTTATTATGAGAAACTGTCAAATATTTTTTCCTTCCTCTGTTGAGATAATTTGATCATTTTTACACTTGATGTAATATAGTCTATTACATTTATTCACATGTGTATGCCGTACACTTCTTGTAAATTAGGGTTAATCCCACTTGATCATATTGAAGAATCCTATCAACACATCACAGAATTCTAACATGCCTGTGGTTTTCTTGGAATATTTACACCCACACTTCAAGAATATCAGCCTATGATTCCTTTCCTTGAAGTATCTGGTTTGTTCTCACACTGTTTGCTTTGTTTATAGTTAACTTCTGGTCTTTAATTTTTCTAAAGAGGTAAATAAAGCTTAATATTTTTTCTTACTTAAAAGTTTGGTTAAATTATCCCACGTCTACCTGTTGCTGGACTCTGTTTTCTTAGAAAGTCATTATTGATTTAATTTACTTAGATAACTACCCCGTTTTTCTATGTCTTATTTATTCAGCTTGGCAGATTGTCTCTTTCTAGGAATCTATCTCCATTTGCATTATCTAATAGGTGGGTCTAAAATTATTTGCAGTTTATTATGATGGCATTGGTTAAACTGTTTCTTCCTCCCTTTCTGGTTGACTGTATGTGAATCTTTTTCTTTCTTACCCCATCACACTTTGTATGGCTTGTGTATTAATTTAGTAACTTAAAAAGTCTTTTCTTCATTGACATTTTATTATCTTTTTTATTTCTGTCTCATTTATATCTATTTTGCTAGTTATTCCTCTTCTTTCTATTATGAAATTTGTCTTCTGCTTTTCTAGTTTTTTTGCAGTTGAAAATTAGGCTGTTTAAGAATGTCTGATGCATCTATTTCAAACTATTTTGTTACATTAAATAATATTTGCTGTTGTGTTTGTATTTTCATTTGTCTTGATATTAATATTTTATTTTTATTTTAATGTATGTTTTAATTAATAAAGAACATATTTTAGTTATCAAACATACATGTAATTGTAAGTTTTTATTTCTGCTTCTGAAAACAAATGTAAGCATGGATGTAGGGAAAGGGAAACCCTATATAATGTTGGTGGGAGTATAAACTAGTAAAGCCACTACAGCAATTATCCTGGAGATTTCTCAAAAAAAAATGTATCTGCTAGAAATCTAGAAATATATCTACTTCATGGATCACATATACCATTCTTGAGCACATACCCAAATAACTTTAAAATTAATACAGAGCTACTTGTATATTCATGTTCACTGCTGTTCTGCATGAAAGGCCTAAGGGATGGAATCAATCTAGATGTCTATCAACAGACGAATGGATAATGGAATGTTTCTCAGATGTAAAGAAAATTAAACCTGCTTTTGCATTCAGTGTCACCCTAGTCAAAACAGCTATTATCAAGGAAAAGAAAGTAAATGATGCGGAGAATGGACGTAGAAAGGAAACTAGTATCCACTGCTGTGAGAAAGTAAATTGTTGTGTTCACTGTGTGTCAGTGTGGATGTTCCTCAAAATGCTGCGTGTGAAACCAGCAAACAACACTGCTATAAAGTTTTAGACAGTCATTCACAGATTAAGTCAAAATACCATGGGCACGCCATATTACTGCCACACTATTCTCAATAGCTATAAAATAGAGTATGTCTACTGCATCAACAGATGTATGCGTAAAATGAAAGTTTTTACATAATAAAATATTTTATTCAACTAGGAAGAATAAAATTTTTATATTTGTAGAAAAATAGACAGAATTGAAAATCATTTTAATTTAATTTAATGAAATGTTTTCTCTCATTTTCAGATTCTAAATTTAAATATGCATTTACACACGCATGTTTGCATGTACAAGTCCTGAAAATAAAAAGAGACATGTAAGTGAAAGAGGAAGAGATCTTGAAGAAGGGGACATGACAAAAGCGAAAATAATGTAATGCGTGTTACAAAATAAAAGGTTCTATTTTTTTTTTCTATTTGGGGAGGCAAAGAGAACAGCAAGAAGGAAAAAATGAGAGCAAGGAAGTTAATAAATATACTCATATTAACATATGTATATTGAAGGGCATAATGACATGATGTAATGAAACTCATTGCTTTGTGTGGTGACTTTAGAAATTAAAAGCATAAAACTAAACATAAAATGTCTGTCTTTTTCAAAAGGTGAATAAATTAGACACTGACAAAAATACAAACTTCAAAACCATGTTGAACGGCACAACCATGATTTCATGCTTATGAAATAGAGACTCAAAAGAGAGAGAGAGAGAGAGAGAGAGAGAGAGAGAGAGAGAGAGAGAGAGAGAGAGAGAGAAGTAGAGGCTCAACTACTACTAATTGTGTTCAGCTGTGCATGTTGAGGTTTGCCTCCTAGCTGCATGCTGGGGTTAGCCCATACCCACGCTGCTCTAGCTTTCCTTAGACTCCATGGAAAGAACTCATGTTCTTCAATGTGTGCAAGGCAGAAACTCAAGAGTCAACATCACTATAAAAAGAATATTTTAAATTTTTGAGGTGACATGTCATATTTAATCAAAGCATATCATGAGATAAAACGCAAGGAATGGACAGGTAATACAGAGCTTCTACTGTAGCAGAAAAGTGACTTCAGGATAGTTAAGAACTCAGGGACCGGGTGGTGGTGGCGCATGCTTTTAATCCCAGCACTCAGGAGGCAGAGGCAGGCTAATCTCTATGAGTTTGAGGCCAACCTAGTCTACAAGAGCTAGTTCCAGGAAAGTCACCAAAACCTACAGAAAAACCCTGTCTCAAAAATCAAAAAAAAAAAAATAATAAAAAGAACTCAGGCTAAATGTAAAATGTATCATTTTAATCTAAAAACTTCTGATGTCTCATTTAACCTTGGTAAAAAACAAAGCCCTGGAACAGCAGACCCATTTTAATTTTTTTCTCTTTTTATTGTTATTACTGAGCTATATATTTTTCTTCTCCCCCCTTTCCCTCATCCCCTTCCACCCTTATGATCCCAGTTTACTCAGGAGATGTCTTTTTCTCCTTCCTATTTAGATTCATGTGTGTCTCTCTTAGGGTACTCTTTGGCATCTAGGTTCTCTGGGATTGTGGATTGTAAGTTGGTTTTTCTTTGCTTTATGTCTAAAAGCCACTTATGAGTGAATACATATTTGTTTTTTCTGTGTCTAGGTTACTGCACTCAATATAATTTTTCTAGATTTATCCACTTGCCTGCAATTTTCAAGATGCCATTATTTTTTTACCACTGATTAGTAGTCCATTTTGTAAATGTACCACACTTTCTTCATCCATTTTTAAGTTGAGAAACATTTAGGTTGTTTCCAGGTTCTGGCTATTATGAATAATGCTGCTATAAACATAGTTGAGCACATGTCCTTGTGGGATGAATGATCATCCTTTGGATATATATCCAAATGTGGTATTGCTGGGTCTTGAGGTAGACTGTTTCCTAATTTTCTGAGTAATTGCCATACTGACTTCCAAAGTGGCTGCACAAGTTTACACTCCCACCAGTAATGGAGGAATGTACACTTTCTTCTGATCCAGCAGTGTATGAACTAATCAATAACTAATGGTCTATAAGAAGCCAGACTTCCTTAAATTAAGGAAAAAAAATAAACATTACTACTCAAAAAGAATAATAAAAATGGAATGCTTATTTCAACCAATGATCTGGAGAATTTTTGTATTCCCCCTGAATAAATGTTCCCAAGATACCTTGGGAGCAAGCAATGTTTCTTGGGTAGGCCCCAGGTTGGTACTCTGTTCTGTCATTTCTCATCAGTACTTTCTCTCATCTAGTCATTCCAAAATCTTCACTTTTGAAAAACACATAAAATAATATTCTTTTATGTTTTCTGGAACAGAGGAAGACTTCCAACCTTCTTTTTGTTACAATATATTAAAGGTATTTTTACATCTTGAACATTTTTTTTTATTTCAAACTCAAAAGAATTCGACATCACAGCACTTCCAAAAACTATCATTTTTGCCACTCTCAAAAGGTGGACAGTTTTTATGTATTTAACTCTACTCGTGGTCATATTCCAAGAGTCGTAGCAATAAATTCTGAGCGATATTTATCACTTTAATTGTGATTACAGGTTCCCTAAGTCTAGTAGATGTGGGTGGTACCTTTAATTTTTTTCCTCCTGGAAAGATCTATAAGGTACTTATTTTTTTCAATGCTACAACAGCATGTGATTATTTTGTCATATTCTGAGGAGATATTTTATTGATATTCTACAGGCTCATCTTTTCCTCCTTGCTAAATACTAGTAACCATATATTAATATTGTAAAAGATAAACATTAGTTTAACTTTAAAAGTTTGCAAATTCTAGCTCTCAATTTGATTTTGCTATGCCCAGTTCAGTCCTAGCTTATTGAAATTTATCACACTCAGCTTGCAGAAGCCATCTCAATATTTTAACAGATGTCCTCCAACTTTCCTAAATCAGTACAACAGTTTTATTAGGTATGTTTTCTCCCTTCTCTGTTATCCTGGGGGTGCTTTTACCACTGCACAATGTAGAAGTACATTTCCTACCTTTTACATTGCACACCATTTTCATACAACCCACAACAGTTTCCTTCTTGCCTTCTGCCCTTTTCTGAAACCATGGATACTCGTTCCAGGCTTTGCTACAGCAACTTTTGCTGGTAGCTCTTGTCACATGGTGCTACTTAACCAAACTCCCCCAAAGTTAAATTGCTTTATGAAAATAAACATGTTTCTTTGCCTATGCAACATGAATAACTTGGCTGTAATGAGTTAGATTTTGCTGTAAGATTTAGGTTATATATAGCACTCTATATTATGTGTTTTTTTATGGTTTGATGGTGAAATATCCCCTATGAACTCACAGTAGTGTTATCTTGAGAGTCGTCATTGAAACACTGGGATATAAAACCCATGTTGGCCTAGGCCTTAGGATGCTCTATGTGCTTCTGGTTCTTGTCAAATTCTACCTAATTGCTACTAGATAACCCGAGAAACACTATCTAAATACACAGCTCCTGTTGATTGGACCACAACTTCCAGCAGACATTTTCTCCTGGAAAGGACCATACTCTCTCCAACAATGAGTCAAAGTAAGCCTTTCTTTCCTATGTTGTTTTGTCAAGTACTCTGTGCCAGCAACTAAAAGAACTAGCTGATGAAGTTCCTGTTCACCATAGACTGACAACTACTTGACCCAGGATTTTTCTGCTGCTAAAGAAAAACTTTCTAGAAGGCAAACACAAATATACAAACATTCTTTAAGCTTTGTTTATGTCCATGCATGGAATTTGTCATTGCCAGAGTAAATCAGTTATCCCAGCTCAACAAAAAAGGTAATTACACTGTTCTCACAATGAAGCTATAATAATTTCATGAGCTATATCTATAGATGTGAGGTATTAATAATTTAGAGTTCTAAGTCAATGAACACGAACAGATTTTGTCAAGAGAAATTCAGTAAGAGCCAACTTTCCTCAAATATATATTAATAAGTACAACTTACTTATATTAAAAATTCAGTTTATATTTTTTGTGGAAAATAGGGTGTTTTCATACAATATTCTGATTACAGTTTCCCTTTCAGTAACTCTTCAGAGATCAATTTCCATTTCCCCTCCCATCTGGAATCAGCATCCTTTCTGTCTCTGTGTTTAAAATAAGCAGGAGGCTAAAGAGTAACCATAAAATAAACTAAGATAAGATAAAACAAAATCAAATAAACTAGAATATGTCTATGTCAAAACAAACAAACAGAAGGGAAAGAGGCAAAGGAAAAGCACAAAAAACACATATAGATACAAAGACACAGATGATCACATACACAGGAACCCTGTAAAATCCAAAACCAGAAGCCATTATATTTTAGATTCTACAGACCATGTGCAATCCAAGTAAAATTCAGTATGTTAATATTCTGCGTGTGTATCTGATTCCAACTTTCTTATTTGGAATGAGAAATAGTCACACTAGTTTAAAAGATTTTTTTGTGGGTTTAGTATCTCTAGAACAGTGATGATAGTCTAAAGAACTCCATATATTCTAAATCTACACGGAATTTTTTTAAAAAATGTATTTCAGTAATTATAGTCAGTGGGAGAGAATATTTGCCAAGTATATATTCATAAAGAATTAATATCTAAATTATACAAAGAACCCAACAAAGCATCAAGATAATTGATAACCCATCAAATAACTGACTGTTGATCTGAAAAGAGAGTTCTTAGAAGAAATAAAACAGTCAAAAAAGGCTTATAACAGTGTCCACCAAGCCTGGCAATCTTGAAAAAGCAAATTAAAAGTAATTTGAAATTTTATTCTAATCCAGTCACAGTAGATAAGATCAATAAAATACTCAACAGTAAATGAGGATGGGGGGACATTTGTTCAGTGTTGGTGGGAGTTCAGACTGGTAGGGAGTTATTTTGAAAATCAATTTACAAAATTATGACAAAGTTAAAGAAAGGTCTGCCATATGTCCTAGCTGTACCACTCCTTGGCATACACACAATGGATTAAAAATCCTACTAAGGAGATAGTTACTCAACAATGTTCATTGTTGCTCTATTCACAATAGCTATAAAATGGATGTGGCATAGATGCTTATATTTTGTAGCTATGAAATTCTCCTTTAAGACTGCTTTTATTTTATTTCGTAAGTAAGTAATTTTTGTTTTTTGCCTTTGTTGTTGTTTATTGATTTCAGGTTGAAAGAAGGTTTTTGTTTCATTCTATATTTCCTCAAAGATCTATTCAATCATTTGCTGTATAATCTCCACAATTTTGTGTGTATTCTAGGTTTCTCTATTGTTTTGTACTCTTCTTTCATGTTTTTTTTTACATAGAAGAGAAGGAATTATTCCAACTTTCCTGTATTTTTGAGTTTTGCTTTGTAACCAGATAGATGATACATTTTGGAGAAAAGTCTATGGGCCTCTAAGAAGACTATATTGTCAGTGTTTGTATGTAGTGTTCTGTAGATGCATGATTATTTTACTGGATTTATAATCTTATTTAATGTGAGTATTTCTTTATGTATTTTTGTTATTGTTATTGGGAAGATAGGTCATTGAGATTGAGTGTGAAATTGAAGTCACTCATTACTATTCCATTATATTTATTCTGTATCTTTACATCTAATGGTATTTGTTTTATATAATTGCACTCCCATACATTCAGGACATATATGATTAGAATCTCATGCCCTCATGATGAGCTATTCCTGTAATCAGTATAAAATTAACTTCTTTATGTTTTCTCTTTTTTTCCATCGCTGGTGTTGGTTCAAAGACTATATTGTTAGATATTAGAACAAAATCACTTACTTGTTACCAAGGTTCCTTTGCTTTAAATATATTCTTTTTGTCCTTTCACCCTAAATTATGGTCATTCTTTTGTGATGATTTGTAATTTTTGAAAGCAATAAATAGGTTTTTCTTGATATTTGGTTGAATCCACTAGTGAGTGTGTGTGTCTGCTCATTGGGGAATTGAGATCATTAACATTTAGAATTATTATCAAAAGTCATGTATTGATTCATATCTTTTGCTGATTCTGCATTATTTTGTTTTTTCTCAATTAAGTATTTTTTTCCAGTATGATTTATTCTCTCTTCAGGCCTTATGTATAGATTTGGTTTTCTTTCTAGCCTGAGAGTTTCCTACAAGTATCTTCTGTAGAGCTTACTTAGTTCCCATTATAGTGGTGTTTTCTACCAGAGAAGATTGCTTGGATGACGTGGGAGATCCTTCTGTCTATGTGTCACTTTTATTGGTTAATGAATAAAGCTCTTTCATCCAGTGGTCTAGCAGAATAGGGCAAGGTGGAGAGTCCAAGCAGATAGAGGAGAAGAGAGTAGGCAGAGTCAAAGAAATGCCATGTATCCAATGCCAGAGGAGATAGATGCCAAAAACTTGCCTGTAGGCCACGCACCTGTGGTGATCCACAGATTAATAGATGTGTTGACTTAAGATGTGAGAGTTATCTAGAAATATGCATAAACTAATAGGCCAAGCAGTGTTGTAATTGATACAGTTTCTGAGTGAGTATTTGGGTCTGAGAATCCAGGAAAAGAATGAACAGCCTCTGACTACACTTGGACATAGATTTAAGTCAGTAAGTAGAAAGTCATTATTAGCCTGCTGATGACTACATACTACACTGGGTGTTCAGGATCCCACTGTAGCACTGAACTTTCCTCGGTGTGAAATTTTAAGCAAAAAAAAAAATGTCCTGGGTTGACATACTTCAGTTAATAAGAACAGCTAGCTAGGAGCAGAACTACAGAATCTAAAAAGCAAGGTTAGTGCATTTAAGGACTTTCCCAGAACTATGGACTTTGATGGATTAGGTCTTTGTTTTACTTTTGGCAGGTGGAGCTATCTACATGCTTAGTTTTATGGCCTGAGTGGTACATCAATCATGGAGTCAGTTGTGCTAGGGACTAGGTGCCTACTAAGTTCTGATACTCTGTTACAACCATAAATTCCTTTATCTTATTTTTAATCATTGAAAAAATTTATTAGTTTTTAATTAGAATATTTTATTTACAATTGTGTACATGTCTGCTTGTCTGTATGTATACTACGTGTATGAAGGTAATCATAGAGGGCAGTAGATCTCTTGCTCTAGATCACCTGGATCTAGAGTTACTTGCAGTTGTGAGCCATTACAGTTGTTGGTTCTAGGAACTGAACTCTGGTTCTCTGCAAGGGCAGCAGTCTTAAACCATCTATCAAACCTCAAAGTTCTTATTTTTACTTCAATTTTAATAGATAGCCTTTTTTGTGCATATTAGCTTGTGTTGACAGCTGTCTTTCAGAACTTGAAACACATTTTTTCAGATGCTCTTGGCTTTCTGATTTTAAGTTTGAAAGGGTCTCCCAGAACTGAAGTGTCAAGATAGGTGTCTTCACTGAGGACTAGACCACAGAATTCAAGAATGCTTAGCAGTTGTTTGACAGAACAGGTAATGGCAAAATCCTGTACAGCTAATGTGAGGACATGATGAGGGCTTTAGGCCAGAACCCTACCAACACCAAGGTGCATAAGTTCTTGTGGAATCCCAAGAGTGACGAGAGAAACAGACATGCTGGACATTGATTGCTTCGTTCCCATGCTGCAGACTGTGGCCAAGAACGAGTATCAAGGAGATTATGAGAACTATGTTAAAGGCTTCTTGTATTTAAGATAGAATGGAACAGTATTGTACTGGGTGCTGAAATCCCTCATGTCCTTGTCACACTGGGTGAGAGGATAGCAGCAGAAGAGCGTAGATGCTGGTGGCAGGGCATGAGGGCAGCAATGGTTGTACCAACTACAGAGAACTTGTCCAGATGGTCCTGAATGACTGAGGACATTTGAATACCCTCAGCCAGTGCCTGCCTAGTGTATAATTTCAATGTGGCCCCTGAGGCTTCCTAGGCTCCCTTATCATACACCTTGCCCATCGGATCCATTTGGATAATGTTTGTCAACACAAAATAAATAGTTTCTCTTTGTTCTGACCCCCGCAAAAGCTCTGATTCTTTTGAATACACATTAAATAGTTCTTTTGAATTCTTTGCCTGCCATTTCCTATAATTCACTCTCACTAGATGCCATTTCTAGATAAGTGAATTTTTTTTGGAAAAGTTGTTGTATTTTCAGTTGCTTGTGTTTTTACATTGTTATGTGCATACCTTGTGCTATTTCCTTGTTTTTTTTTATCACTTATCTTCTTTCACTCTAGGTATCTGTAGTATTTATGTGTGAATTGGATGTGATACAGTTGAGTGTGAAGTTCAGAAAATACTTTTTTATTCTGGGAATTCATGATGCTTAATGTAAACTCTATAGTATTGCCCAAGTAGAATATTTACTAATAAAGCAACCAACTACAGCTGCTTGATTTTACTACTATGTAAATGTTATATTAGTCAAAAGATTCTACTGCGTCCTTTGACTTCAATAACTGTTCGAATGCACACAACAAAGGATAACATGTAGCATACTCAAATTCTAGTTAATAGGATTTAGAGTTGGGGGGAAGTAGGGTGAGTAAGAATAAGGATTAATTAATGATTTGATAAAAGAAAAATCATTGACAGGAGCAACATAACTAGAAGGAGAAAACTGAGGTACAATTAGACTCCACAGATGTTAGAGATTGTTAGAACTGTGGAAGGTCCTAATCAAGAAGTGCAAAGACAAGAAGGTAAGGAAGAGAGAAAAAATAAAATTCAAAGGAAAAAAAGAAAGAATATATGACATATCATTGAAAATTATAGTAAAAATGCTTTATTAGTAAACTGAATAAAGGAAGAAAAACAATAGTCATAAAACATAACTGAGCAAAATACAAACAAAAGTGAACCATTGTGAAATACTGTGCAATAGATTAAATTAAATAAAGGAAAACAATAAGGTAATATTAATGAAGTGAGTTCCTGGCACAGGCTTGCTGAGTTGAAAGAAGAAAGTCAAATACCTCTCAGGATTTAGCTGTCTCCATATGGTACTGTCTGTACAAAAGGACATAGGACACTTTGTCTCTGTCTTAGTGTTCTTGGGGTTCTGGCATATGGAAGCAGGGGATGGCAAATTGTTCCGTGACTCCTGTACTACACCATGACCTATTCTGGTCCTCTAATAGGGTACCTGAGAGGATCCGTTTCTTCTGTTCTATCCCAGACAGGCTTATTGGACAGGAAGACTATAGAGGCGAGGACTTCTGGCTTAATTATGATCTTCAACTTTTCTGTCAAAGGTCTCTATGTCTTACGACAGGAGATACTTGCTTGTTCATGTTCATTGCTGCTCTATCCATGATAGTCAAGGAATGGAAACAACACCATGTTCCCATTAACAAGTGAATAATGACAATGTGGTTAATATACATAAAGAGTATATTCACCTGCAAAAAATGTAAATAAAATTTTCAAGGAAATGAAAGGACCTGGAAACCATCATTCTGGTGACATAACACAAACCCTGATAGACAAATGCCACAGACTAGGTCTTGAGTCTTAGGGGAGAACCTGTTCCTATTATTCTGCTAAATGAACATAGCAATAAATTTCCCCACATTCTTATTTTTATACCCATAGATGAGTGTATTATTTTATCTATACCCTAAAATTTTTAAATAGTGATTCAAAACTGTTCAATGTGCTAAGAATAAAAAACTACAAAGTGCTCAGGACTAAATGGGATATCTGTATCATAACCAGGTTCAATAATCATCACAGAAGAGAGAGTCAAAAGATTGTAAAGGCTGAAGGGAGAAGACATCTTTAGCAAAACACTCTTTGCTGGGCATGACAACATAGCTGTGTACATGAACTCATGGCAGCCATGACTGCCTACACAAGATTTTCAGAGGAGCAAGCCTGTCACCATCCCAGTATAAGTGGAGTAAGGACTCATAAATTACCACCCCTAGCTTAAAAGTAACTGGGAAATTGTGGGGCTACATGGAAAACGGTTTGTAGTTTTCTTCAGGGATGTGGATCCTGAGAGGCTACCCAATGCTCCTATTGATGGTTTCAAACCTGTAAACATAGAAGTAACACTAAATGAATCCAGTGAGTACTAAAGAGAGAATGAGTGGGGAGAGCATGCAGATGTGCGAAAACGTGGTAGACTGGTAAGTGAGAGGAGAGACATTGACAGGAAGGGAATTGGAATGAATTTGATCTAAACACCTATGTATGCATGACTATTGATTGGATGGTATTTTTAAAAGACAATTAAAGGTAAAAGTCAGGTAGGTGACTAACTTTTCAGTAATTTTATAAGGTACACTACAAACTAACAGTATAAAAAGTATTAGTATTAAATTTAAAATACAAATACAAATTATTAATAAAAGCGTAGAAAATTATAGCAAAACTTAAAACTATATAAAGCAACACAGTCAACAGATTATTATGCCACATTAATATAATTAAAATAATATTACAGGATGTTTGTAAAGAATATCATTTATACAACTAACTTATAAATGAGTTCACAACAAAGAAATCACACAGATGCACTTAAATTTTTTTCAAAAAGAAAATACAATTTCCCACTTCTACACTACGAATGGAAACAGTTGTGTGAACAGAAACTAGAGGAGTCAGTATTTGGGAAAATAAAATACTAGTTGAAGGCTTACTTTTTTGTGAGTGTGACTTTTTTTTCCCAGCTGCAGAACTCAGTAACGTGGTAACTACATTAGGTTGTACAAACTTGACTAGCAGCCTCTATTTACTGGCATAAAATACCTGAAAAAAAAAACCATAATGAGCTATCAATCTGAAAGAAAGGAGTCCTCAGATAGTAACAGAAAAGTCCATTTGTAAAATCTGCTAATATTCCTGGCTGACTCCAGAGCCAGACATGATGGAATGATTTAAACAGAGCTGGCATCTATAGCCTATTACAAGAAATGAATTTGAGGGTTTGAATTCAGTCACACCAACTGATAAACAAACAAAAGCTGTCATTCTTACAAGATAACAGCATGTGCGGTTTCTGTAATGATCCAGACCACAATGCCCAATACATGTAACTAACAAAATGAAAAACAGAAAATATGACTCATGCTTAAGAGAAAAGGAAATCAATGTAAACTAAGTCTGAGATGCCAAAGATATTAGAATGAGCAGACCTGAATTTTAAAACCTCCAATATGACTGTTTAATGATATAAAAGAGTCTCTGTTTATAATCATGAACAGGCAGATGATCTCAGCACACAAATTACAATGAGAATGAAGAATAAACTGTGATTTGTAGGATTAGCAACAAAAATAAAAGAAAATACATCTAATTGGTTATATAGCCCAATAGAGATGAGAAAAGAATCAAGAATTTAAAACAGATGAAAAGAAATGACCTAATCTGAGGAGAGGCAAGAAGGTGTTTCCAAGACAATATGAAGAACCTGCCAGTAACCTGTAGTTGGATAACATGAAGTTCAATATACATGTGATGGAAATGCCAGAAGGAAGAGTTATATAAGAACAATGGGTTAGATATATATTTGGAAAAATGGTTCTTGGATTTTTCTCAAACACTTAGGATGTTTTATTTATTCTTTGACAATTCCATGCATATATAAAATACATTTTGATTATATTGACTCCATCTCTCTGCCCCCATTCCCAACATGGTCCCAGACACCTCCCCAACACAATTCCACTCACACTCAGGTCTTCTTCAATTCCTGATAATTCATCAAGTCCAGTTGGGGCTGTCTGCACATCCATTACTTTGACATGATTCACCAGGGCAAGAGAAACCTACCAGAGTGTTGGAGGAGGGCTGTTTGTTGGTTTACAGATGCCTAGATATCTTAGACCCAAAATAATCACACAGACACAACTGTATTATTTAAATCACTGCTAGGCCCATTAGCTCTAGCTTCTTAATGGCTAACTCTTACATATTAATTTAACCCATTTCCATTAATCTGTGTATCATCACGTGGCAGTGGCTTACCTGCAAAACTTCAGCATGTCTGACTTTGGTGGCAGCTACATGGCTTCTCCCAACTCTGCCTTCCTTCTCCCATGTTATAGGCCAAGGCAGTTTTTTTATTCATTAACCAATAAAATCAACACATAGACAGAAGGACCTCTGACACTATTTCCCCCTTTCTGTTTAAACAAAAAGGAAGGCTTTAACTTTAACATAGCAAAATTACATATAACAAAACAGGTATCAAACAAGAATTACAGTTACAATATTTATATCTATTTTATCTTGTATCATAATTAAGGAAAACTGTAACTATAACCATTTATTCTTCAACTCCATCGAAGACTCCAGAAGGATATAATATTACCTAAGTAAACAGGAAGTACATTGTAAGCAACACCCAAAATTCTAGAATTGACAGAGACTTCTCACTGCCCAACAGTCAGTCAAAGTTCTTCCACACCGTTGGGGCATCAGTCTTCAGTCTACAAGCCCAAAGTGTCCATCAGACTTTTCCATGAAGCAGAAAATTTCAAAGACAGCTCTGCCTATAGTGGCAGTTTGTCGGTCCCATTTTTCTGGGTCCTGCAGAACGTCTGGCAGACTCTTTCATGTAGCAGAATCCCCAAAGGACCATCTCACCTTTAGGCAAGTTTAGCAATCATTTCTCTATGAGTTCTGCATGTCCAGTTCATACACCATGCACCAGTAGACATATCTTGCCTATCAAATCGTTACTTGAACATCTCTGGGTAAGAACCATTGGTATCTCTCTGTCCTCCTAGAAGCCTGCATGGCATCTTCCAGCACAGGGAAAGATAGTCAGTTGGGAGAGAGTTTTCTGGTCAGAGCGAGATTATTATGTTAAAGTCCCACAACCAAACTAAGTGGTATCTTCAGCCTTATATTCCTGCCATTTAGTTATAATGGATATCCAAGTGACATGGCAATAGCCTTTGCTACTTGGGGTGTCTTTGTGGTTTTCATGACCAATAACTCATAGGGAAGAATTCTGTACCTGATGATAGATTTTCATTAAATTACAATCACCAACATCTTCTGAGAGCAGTATTGTCCTCCCATGCCAGATACCTCTGATCAAACTATCTTTCAAAGTACGTTTTTAAGATGAATTTTATTATTTCTCTTTAATTGTATGCATGTGTATGTGTGTGAGAGACAGAGACAGACACGCACACGCACGCACACACACACACACACACACACACACACACAGAGAGAGAGAGAGAGAGAGAGAGAGAGAGAGAGAGAGAGAGAGAGAGAGAGAAAGAAAGTCTGTGTGAGTCTGTGTCTGTCTAAACATATTCCAGGTCAGTGCAGGTGACCTAAGAAGCCAGAAGAAAACATTGGTTCCCCTGGAGCGGGGGTTATAGGCAATTGTGAGCAGTGTGATATCAGTGATGGTAAAAAAGAAAATACTTGTGTCCTTTATTAGAGTAGCAACTGTTTTTAACCACTGAACTATCATTCTTGTCACATTAAAATATTTTAATAAGCTGACAAAATAGTGGATTTCCATTAGGTTGCTTCAAACAGCCTTAATTTTTATTAATGTGCTTTTCACTTCTTACTGTCCCCTAACTCCTGTTCCATCTTCATTTAAAGCTTTAGCTTTTATCAATATTTCAAATGAGCCAATTTCATTTTTTATTTAAATAATATATTGTTGCATTTATTTTACATACTGTTCCCAGTTTACCATCCCTCCTATCTTCCAAGTTTCCCCTCCTGCTTCCCATCTATATCTTTCCCCTTCCATTCCTCCTTCATCTCCATTCAGAAAAGTGCAGGCCTCCTATGGGCTTGAACAAAGCATGGCACATCAAGTTGAGGCAGGATCTGGCTCCTCCCCTTGCATGAAGGCTGGGCAAGATAATCCTGCTTGGAGAACAGGTTACCAAAAGCCAGCTAAGCTCCAGCAACAGATCATTATCTCATTACTAGGAGCTTTACAAATACACCAAGCAACACAACTGTCACACAAAAGCAGAGGACTTAGGTCGGGTGCCATGGAGGTTCCCTAGAAGTTGATCCAGAGTCCATGAGCTCATGTTAGCTGTCTCTGTGGCTTGCCCAACATGACCTCCCATGTCTCAGCTCGTACAATCCCTTCTTCTTCTCCTCAGCAAGACTCGTGGAGTTCAGCTCAGTGCTTGGGTGTGGATCTATGCATTTGTTTCCATTCTTCACTGGATAGAGTATCTCTCATAAAAAGAAAATAAGGTAGTCACCAATCTGATTACAGTAGATGGCCAGTTGATACATCCTCACCACTACTGGTAGGAGTCTTAGCTTTTGGATCCAAGGGGCTTTCCTGACAGTAAGTTTCTCCCGTAGTCATCTCCTGGTTAAACAGGGATGGGAGGGTCGAGGGATAGGATCTTGAGGTAGAAGGTTGGATGGGTTGAAGATAGGATGGACGGGAAGAGCAATTAAAGTTTTAGCTTTAGCCTTTATTTTCATTCAAAAAAAAGAAAGAAACTACAGCAAAGGGGTAAAAATATGGTTACAACAACAGGAAAACAAGCCAAAATTTCACTAGGAACATGGCATCAATGATGATTGGCATTTATTCCCAGTAGAGACGGGAGAACTTCTTTTTAAAGCGTTAAAGGAAAAATATGTCAATCCAGAATTTCACATTCAGTGAATTTCTGATAATGGTAAAATAAAAGTACTTTTTGAAAAACAAAAGCACAAAACTATGACAATAGTGAATGAGAAACATGCCAAATACACCCCATACTGAGGAGAGTTGATAATAACATAAAGTCAGGGTTGGGAGAAGGACTGAAAAGCATGGGTCTTAGTTTCTTTTCCTGATATAATACTCTGAGCAAGGCAAATTGATGAAAAAAAGTGTCCCTTTATCCCAAATCACATTCTACCATGGTGTGGAGGCCAAGGCAGCAGAAGCTTGAAGCACCTGATAATTACTATATCATGGTCAGAAGAAGAGCAATAAATAGATGCACACATGAGCATACGCAGCTCGCTTTCCCTTTTTAAAAGTTTGTGATCATCTGCCTAAGGAATCACTCACAGTGAACTGAATTTCTTACCTTGATTAACCTGATCAAGATAATTCACCATAGGCACTCTCATACACCCATTTCACAGGTGATTCTTGGTTTCAAGTTGACAAACTTAACTGTCACAATATCACCCTTATCCAGCCTGACACCTAAGTTCATCATTTTTGAAACACAGTCTTTCAACTTCTGATTCCACTTGCTCAGGACCATCTTATAATATAATATACATTCAGTTTGATATTGAAAGTACCCACTATCATCAACAGTTCCAGTCTAATGTTTCCTAACTGTGAGTTCCTATAAAATCAAAACAGCTTTCCCTAAAATTAAATACCATACACTTGCCACTTGGACTTGCAATGCTCCCCACAAGAACTAATGATAAACTAACAAAAACCCTAGTACAATGTATGAAAAATTTCCTCTTTTCTTGTTGGTCAGGGTAATCCGAATGACCCCTAAAACAATATAAGCTGTTGTTGTTGCCTTGGGCTGCCTCTCAAAGGTTGAAAATAAATCTATATTGCTCAAAAAAAAAAAAACCCACATACTTCAGACATAGGACTCAGAAGATTCAAACTAGATCTCTCTCTATGGTCTAGCTTGCCTAGGACTAGAAAATACTATGTAAGCATCCAATTGATAGAAATAATCAATAGTCATAGTCAGCTGTGGTGTCAATGAACTACAAACAATGGCCAACAAGGCAAAGTATCCCTGCAGGTGCAATCATAGTATTCCTATCTTGGCATTAATCATCAGCTGTGTAATTGGACTCAGGGCTCAATCAATAGGAGAGATACCTATTGTTAAATCCTGGTCAATTAACAGTGTCTAGTGAGGTCATGAATCTTATAAAGAAATCTACTCTTGTCACATGACTAGACTTACATACTTCCGAGATTCATTATAAAACAACATTATACCCACAAATAAATGTAGCTCTCATACCTTTTCTTTTTTATTTATTTTTTATTACTTTATAAATAATACCAAGGTCGTCTGAGTAAATTGGGAGCCACAGTAGGTGGTAGAACTGGAAGGGGGAGGAAAGAATGAGAGAAGAGAAAAATGAATAGTGCAATAAAAAAAATTTTAAAAATTAAAAGCCATCATATGACAGAGGAGGGAATTTCAGTAACTGGAGTATTTTCCTTGGCTAACAAACTTCTCCGCTGATGCAATAATCCAAATCAAACCAGATCAGACTGCATTAGAAGATGCCCAGGTTTAATGGCTACCAGCATTCCCAGGTGCTCCCACCCCACCTCCCGGAAAACATGGAGAGGGAAACAGAGAACTGAAAAAGATCACAGAAAACCGGAGGCCACGTGTTCATTCTCTGGAGGGCAGTTTAAATAGCCTGTGGGAGTGGTCTTGACCTTCCCTGGGGAGGGGTCACCGTTTGGTCGGCTTTCTTGGAGGTGGAGTTTGGACTGAGGCAACTCCTGTCAGAGGGAGCTTTGAAATGGAACTTGCCACCCAACATTTCAAGATGGATGCCAGGGGGCTAGGATGAAGCCCCACCCCCAACTAAACAATTCAGGCTCTTTGCATAAAGAGGTGTTAGGGAGTAGACTTGATGCTTTTAATCAAACAGTAAGCACCTTTGCCAAAAATTCACATTTAACGTCATCAACTGCAGACAGCATAGCATCATGCATCTCTTGCTGTGATGATCTAGATACCTCACGTGCAAAATCTTTTATATACATTTTAAAAATTGTTTAAGCCGAATGTAAATAAGAGGAAACAAACAAACCCAAATCAGAGATGATATGCAAAGCGAATTGCTTTATTCCTAAAATATCAGCATCACAATGGAAAAAAGAAAACCAAAAGATCATGAACCTTTAAAAAAATTTAAAGCAGCCTATAGAATGATGGGAATTAAATAAATGCAGTAATTGGACTTGGAGGTTTGAGGTGAAGACTTGTCTTGTAGAAATTAGGAGAATTAGGTTACAGACAATCCATGATGGAAAAAGCACCCAAGTTAAATTCCTTCAAGAGACTTTTCCATTCTTTGTAAATGATTACAGAAGTAGTTCAGTCATGGTAAAAAGTTCGAAAAAGGTGAGTATACATGAAAGATATAAGAAGTTCATTGTTCATTTTGGCAACTTTTCTAAAAAGGTTAGAGAAAAAGAACACCACAGAAGCTAGAGAAATCCCTAGACAAGCTGTTTTGTTGCAGAAGTCAGACACAATAATATTCTGCCTTTCAAGTGTACTGAAGTGAATTGTTAACCTGTAACATTCTGACTTCTCAATGTAATTGAGAACCAGAAACAAGGTAAAAAGCAGACTGAGATCCAACAAGCAGAGAAAACAAAGGCAAAGAAAACATAAACAATTGGGAGTGCAACAAACCACAATGTTTCTTTACCACCTAAGAAATAATGAACAGAGAAAGGAGAGTATCCGTAGAACAGAAATGGACATTTGCAAATAATACTTCTGAACACAGGTCAATATTCAGAATGTACAAGGAATCTGAAAAACTCAATAGCAATGAAACAGAACTAAACGAAAAGTAAACCAATCAAAAATGGGCAGTCATCCTAAATAATCATTGCTTAAAAGAAGACATACAGAGGGTTAGGAGTTAAAAGCACTTGCTGCTCTTGCAGAGTACTTGAACTGGATTCCTAGAGTCAACAAGATTGCTCACAATACTCAATAACTCAGTTCCATGACACCCACACATCCGCTACATTCTTCTGCACCCTGCTGGGACCTGTACATGCTTTTTGCACATGCATACACTTGAGCAACACATGTAAACACATAAACAAACAAAAACTAAACAAAACACCTTGAGATTTGCAATAGCATGGATGAAACGGACGTCATTATGTCAAGGTGCTAAAGTACAAGTACCAGAAGACTTCGTTGACATGAAGAATCTTAAAAACCTGAAGAAATGAAGTTTGCCTGATGTTTAGGAGTACAATGGGGAGGGTAGAATGTGGAGAGGTTGATTAATAAGAACCAAGTTACATAGGTGCAAGAAGTACTTGCATAAAATTGCAAATTCAACTGACTCAAGATAATGCAAATGAGATGCACATATTCACAAGAGATGGAGGACTAGGAATGTGGTTTAGTAATAGAGAACTGGCCTAATGTGTCAGTCCCTTGGTTTGGTGCCCCAGTTCTTCAAAAAGAGAAAAGCTTGAAGAAAATATTTGAATGTTTTTACCACAAAGAATGTTAAGTTCTTGAGGAGATAGGTTCAACCTGATTTAAATATTATGTCATAAATACATCGATCAAAACATTACCTGCCCCCAAATAACATGTATAATACTATGGATTAGTGTATCAGTTAGGTGTAAATTTAATATAATAAATGTAGATTTGATGTTAATATTGTCAAGCAATGGTTTGACAGTTGGAATGGCCATGTTTTAAGCTTGCATCCCACATTCAGTATAGTTATGAGGTTAGTAGTCCCTGCTCATTAAATCAAATTACCTTCCTCAGAAAAGAAACAAAACAATATGTCATGAGCTGAGTTGAAAAGGGTACTTGGTGGTTTTAACGAGAATACTTCACAGAGGCTCTGGTATTTGAATATTTGGTTTTTAGTTGATGGCCTTTTTAGAGAGGTTTAAGAGGCGAGTCCTTGATGGAGTGATGTCCCTGGGAGAGCAACTTGAGATATTCCCATTCACTCTCTCTACTACATGTTTAAGGTTAAGAATGTAGTATTCAGCTTTCAGCTTCTGCTAGCCACCACACCTGCCTCCTGACAATGATAGACTCTTATCACTCTGGAACCTCAAGCTCAAATAAACTCTTCCTTCTATAACTTTTCTTTGCCACAGTGTTTTCTCACAGCATTAGAAAAGCCACTAACAGGGGATCAAATATAAAATAGGCTTTCGTATTTCATATCCATGGAATGAAGTGTTTCTGTTATTCCCTTTTTCATTTGAGTTCTTTCCCTAGTGACTGGACAGAAAAATAGAGACGTCCTTCTACTTTAGTCTTAGAGACATAAGCAGAGGAGTGGGTAGGAATCTCCAGTAAGGTGGTGGAGGGGAAGATGACGTAAGAAGAAACACCTTCCATAAGCAACTACATGTGTTAAAATTACAGCTAGTGGGATAGTACTGCTAATGATGCTTCTAATTTCTTATTTCCCTTTGCCTGATATGATCTGAAGGCAAGAAATTCTACAACCACAAAGTAAGCATAAAGAAAAGCCAAGAAAAGTCATTTGTGACTGCTGTGTTACTAAATCAGCCCTGCAGATGCCTACTTGTGAGCTTATATTCTTTGTCCTATTGAAGCTATTCTATTTTTTTAATGACACATGCCAAGATAGTTAACCAGAAACCTTAGGCAACAACCTAACATTAAATGTGTATACTTTACTTTACCTTGACTGCATTCTGTATTACCTCCCTCGGCAACTTCAGTACGTAAATATAGCACAATCAGATGTATATCATAATCTTAGTGTGTGGAGAAAAAGGTGCCAAATGAAAATGAATGGAAAATGTAAAATAAAGCTCCTGAGGCCCCCAAAGGAGGAAGAAAGGTGATGTGGAGTTGAACTTAGAACACAGAGCTCATGTGGAATCATTAAGGACAAAAGTACATGGTGTGAGGGAAGGATGAGGAGGAGGCAGCCTCCTAAGAGTAAAGCTACAGAGATGACATGCTGGATTGTGTCAAACCGGATAGAAAATGTTAAATAATTAAGCAATTGTCCCCCAATCACTGTGATTTTTAGTTAGTAAATTGAAGGACATATGTTTACTGAATAATGACTAATAAAATATTTAATAGTTACTGTGTGATAACTTAAAAAAATAATGAGAGTAGTTGATCCCAGGACCTAGCTGATAGGAAAGTTCTTGTTACAGTGGCCATAATCTTTGGCTTCATAACAAACATAGTCCTGTGGAAGCAGAAGCATCTGTTCTCCTACTTGCCACTTATGTTAAAATGAAAGCTATTCAATAAAATATTTATCAGGATCACTTCCACTGGTGACTGAATGGAAACAAAATGGCAAGAAACCAAATTTCTAATGAATATATGAATAGCTCTTCAGCTGACCACTCTTTGACATGAACATCATTCATAATTTCAGATCCTTTTTCAATGTGTGCCTCTGTCAGAAAATTAAAATAAAAATCCATTTAGTCTCTCATTACAAATGTCCAAATCAAATGACTTCTGTCAACAAAGACAACAGTCACTGATTGAAAAATGAAATTTTAACTCAATCATCCATTAGTTATTCCATTAAACATTGTATTTTGTGCTACACATTGTCATGGGAGCCATGGATAGGAAATGACACTCAATCTGCCTAAAGCTTACCTGTTACAGGTTCACTCCAAAGGGTACAATAGAGAAAGTTATAATAATTTCTTTTTAACATGTATAAAGTTGAGTTCTTTGAATGTTGATTGAACTCAGAGACACATGGACATGTAGTTAAACATAACTCATTTAGCACATTTAACATTTAACACAATCTCTGTAAAAAAAATTAACAGACAGATTTCAGTTTTAATTTTATGTATATTAGATTTATTGTCCAACCCTTCATTTAGATAGTCTTCCCTTTTGTAAATTCTCAAAGAGAAAACACCCTGTTCTCTACAAAGACGCAAGGATTATTTCTTTCTCATCTAGATGCCTTGGTTTCTTACTGCATGGGTCGTCAAACCTCCTCTAGATGCTTTTCTTTTGAGTGGTAGATGGAATCGTTGAGGTATCACATTCCTTGTCAGCATTCTGTAGGTCTTTGCAAAGAGAGCAAGATATGTTTTTCTAATAGCCTTTCCTCTTTACAGACCAATCTCTTTAATTCTCTTCCTTGTTTGAGTGAGGTTTATAGAGGCTAACTGCAGGAATCCTTCTAAATTCAGCTTTGTACTGCCCATGCAGGTTCCATCACAGATTCCAGGAGTTTAGAGAACTTGAGTTTCTCATGAGTGTCAGCTGATCTCAGAAGGATAGATTGGCTTGATCATCTTTTAAAGCTGGCCTCAAAAATGACTGACAGAAAATACTTATAGACATTATTTAGAAACAAAATCCAGTTATGAGGAAGCTGAATCTTTATTTTAATGTTTCTCAAAAGCCTCAACAGGGTTTTATCATTACAATAATTCTCATTCTTTTAGGAAAGTTATTGTTGTAATGTATTGTTTCTTACGCTATTTGTCTGGCAATTGTCCTCTCTAATTGCTTGCGAGCATCTCCTCCTATTTGGGTAGATCTCTTTAAATGTAGCTCTATCTACCCTTGTGGGTCCCCCTTATCTTTTCTGCAACTTTCTTATTGTGATGAATGCATCCATTGTGTAACAGTCATTTTGTTAATATTTTCCCACTTTGTACATTGCTTTGATTTTTGTCAACAAAGGAGGCTCCTGTCTAATAATATGAAGAAACCAGGGAAAGGTCAATAGCACATATTTATAAGTTACTGACATTTCTTTTTTCCCTGCTATAGTTGGGAAAAAAGCAAAGCAAATGGAGAAATAACAGTTTTGAATACCCACTAGGTGCTGATAAACATAGTGAGTGACTTTTTCTCAGTTACATCAGCAATATACTAAATTCTCTAGTATAATGAATTTTGGTCATATTCACCCCCTTTCCTCTCTGATGCAACCCCTTTGTGCTCAAATTTGTTCCCTCTTTTGGTAAGACAACAAATACAGTTTGTGCTGTCATTATATTCTTAAATTATGATTCACTGGATGATTGTCAACTCACTAGGGAGTAAGAAAATAGACCAACTCTCTCCCAGGAGCCAAAAATTGCTAATACTCCTGGTTTAAGGTGGGACGTCATGTCTGTCTCCCTCTCCATTCTAGAACTTTGTCTGGCCTGAGGCTGTGTTCATCTAGAGTATGTCTTACTTGTTCTAATTCATGAGGACAATTGCCCTGATATGTCCAGAAGATGCTTATTCCTAGGACCCACCTACCTCCCATGGTTCTTAACAATCTGCCCACCTTATTTTCCAAAATGGTCCCTGAGCCTAGGGAGGAGGACATGATATAGATGTCCAAATTAAAGTTCAACATTCCTCTATCTTTTGTTCTCCCTCATCTTGGCCAGTTATTGGTCTGTGTGGTAATCGTTTACTGCAAAATAAAACTTAATTGATAAGGACTGATTGCTGTGCTAGCCTATGGGTATAAGGATAAACAGAAGTCAATACTATGTCCATTATACAAAGTAATAGTAGCAGCTTATTTGTCTGGCCCTATATAATCACATATTTTTGTTTGTGATAATTGTGTCAAGCATGGGTTTCAACATGTGTGGGCCTTAAATCCAACCAGAAAGTGGTTAGGTACTTCCACTACCTTTTTGCCATTATTGCACCAATGGGTGTGTCTTACCAAATTAATAATTAATAAAGCTTGAAGGATTCAGAGTTGGGTAAGATTGGTGACTCATTTTCTTCTCTGGGAGGATGAATAACACTTCCCATACTATGGAAGCTAGTACAGAGATATGAAGCTTCTACTTATGTACAACTTGATTTCCCTCTGCAAGACTCAAGTATGTAGTGTCTTAAGAAACAAGATCTAACCATCAGATTTCAAGTTATAATACATAACTATAGTATTAATAGTACTGACATTAAGAGAAAAGACTCACTGATCAATGAAACAGAATTGAGGACCCATGTATAAGCCTACACTCTGACATTTACCTGGATTTTTGACAAAGATACCCAAAATGGACATTGGAGAAAAGACAGCATATTAACCAATGGTGTTGGTTAAACTGACTAGCTATATGTAGAAGAAAGAAAGTAGAGATGATGCTTTTAAATGGCCAATTTAATACAAGTTTAGACTTTGAAATGAAAATTTCATGTTCTTTGGGTTTATGTACAGGCATTCTGAATAGGCTTATATGTTTAATGAATTGTGTCAATCAAGAAGATAAGGAATTCAGCAGTTTAAGAATGGATTCTTAACCTTCTCCTTTAATCGTTCTCACTAGGACCAAATTGGTGGGTGGTTGTACAATTCTCCAAAGAAATGACTTTAGCAAATGTGAGTAGCAGATGGGATTAGAGCTTTAGTTTACCTCTAAATCTTACATGAGTTCTTCTATCACTAAAACTTATAGAAACTTGAAAGAAATGGAACTATAAAAGTGATTGCTAAATCTCTGTTTTCCTAAAAAATATAAACTCTGTCATATTATTAGTGATACCAAAATACTTTCCTCAAAATACACAAAGGATTGGTGTGTACATAAGGGATAATATAAGAATATCTTAAAGCAAATCAAAGTATCAAGTCGGAAGGGAAAAGGGATTCAGAAAGAGACAACTGGAACTCAGGGACATTTGAGAGACCGTATGGGATCCTACTATAGTGGAAAATCCTGAAAATATATTAAATCAATCCTCCTGAGGTCTCTGAAGAATGGCAGTGATGGAGTCCCATCTGGCCATCACTTGTCCTCAAACAGTTCTTCTGGTACAAGGAATAGGTTGCTGTCTCTAAAATGATTGCCAGGGACCATTACTGAAGACAACAGCCACACAGCCCATTGACTACTGAGAAGCCAAACTAGGGCCTTCACCTCTTTGTTCTAGTGTCTTTGGTATGGAAAGGTACTCTGCAGCCTACCAAAAAAGAAACATAAATACCAATCCAGCTTCAAAACCTTAGATCTACAATTCTTCCTGCCGACAAGATATGTGTGCTAGCACAATGGCAACCCAGAACTGTGGGAGCAGCCAGCCAATATTTGATTTGATTTAGGGCCCACTCCACTAGAACCCCATTCTTCAAATTGCTTGATTGAGTAAGGAACAGAGACTGGGTACCCCAGATATACAGTGTAAAACCAAATTCTACTGTTTTTTTTTAAGTTTTTAAGTAAAAATAAAATGATTCATAAAGACGTGCTGCTGTACTCATAGTTTGGTACTTTGTTCAGTCATCATTGGAGAGGCTCCTTCTGAAGCAGATGGGAACAAATACACAGCCACAGCTAACCATTATGCAGAAAGAGACCTCAGAACTCAGGGCTATAATTGGGATGTCTCCATCAAATTCCCTCTCCCCCCAGAAGTCAGAGAGCTCCATGGAAGATGACAAAGAAAGAGGGTTAGAACCAGAGTGGATGGAGAATACTGGGAGAATAAGGACATCTTAATGCACTGAGCAAGGCACATATAAACTCATAGAGATGGAAGCAGCAAGAGCAAAGCGTGCATGCATCTGACCAATCCTTTGCTATATAAAGCTATATATATATAGCTTACTGTTTTTATGTGGTGCCTGAGTGTATGAACAAGTAGGCCTCTGATTCTTGTGCCTACTCTTGGTACTATTTCCTTTCTGTTGGATTGCCTTGTATCTTTGTATATTTAATTTTGTCATGTTTGTTAGCTATCTCCTAGAAGCTTCTTCTAATGAGAAAGAAAAGGAGTTGTTCTGTGGGGGAGGGGAGGGGAGGTAGAGAGGAACTGGGAAGAACCAAAGCAGGGGAAACTGTTATCAAGATAATATTGTTATGAGAAAAGATTCTATTTTCAAAAAGCAACAATTCAAAAAATACTTTTTAAACTTTTCTGTGAACAGTGAGAACATCTTACTCTGAAGGAGAGATTCTACTAAGGTGAGGAATAGAACAAAATGTGTGTCCTTCAGATACCTGAGAGTGACAGAAAACTATACTGGCCTTTGGATAATGAAGATAGTACCATGGCGCATTCTTCATGGAGCTGTCCATTGTCATGTGTTTAGGTTGTGCATAGCTTTCCTATCACAAGCACAATCTGAACGGAAGAGGCCAGCAGGTGCTGTGGAGAAACATACACAGCAGGCATTTTCATAAAATCAGTTCGCTGACTTCCAATACTTAGCTCTCGATCTCTGTATTATTTTGTGTATTTCATATCTATTTTCTTACTTGATTTTGAGTACCCATTTATACTAACTAAGGCTTGATACTTGCTCCGGGAGTTTAGCAGGGCTCACTGTTATACCACTATTGCATTTGCTAATGGGGAAAGCAGGCAGATATGCAATGATTACACTAGAAGTCTAAGGAATTTGAGTGTTTGCCCAATGGTTGCAAAAGAGGTCAGATATTCTGAGGAAATTCTGCTACCTCATAGGTCCCATGGTTCTGGGCATTTCAGAAGTATAAGAACATACAATTAAAGTTTTGAAACCACATCTTCCTTTATAGTAAATGTACTGGCACATGTACTCTACTAAAGTAAGTCAGAGACTTGGGGCTGGACACAGTGAAATAGACCACCAAATACACTGGCAAGATGACCCTTCTTCTGTAATAAAGTGTAAGTGTAACTCATCACTTTCTGGTGGTCATGAACACAAATACAAGTTCACATATTCATGTGATCTTGCTCACATGCATATTTGTATACACACACAAACACAGACACAGACACACACACACACACACACACATACACGCACACACACTTTTTCCTGTGTGTTGGTAATAAAATAACCGGCTAACCCATTGTTTAATCCAGCACTGTTTCTTGGGCTTAAAAGAATCTTGTGGTCAACTGACTGTCTACATCTGATAGCCTCCCATGTTTTCAAGCCTCTGCTTTTTCTCAAATTGTTTAGTTGAGAAATTAATCTCCTATTTCTCATTGTCTCAGTTTTGAAGAAAAAGCTACCAAAGAACAAGATTAGAGATTTCCATTTTGGGATTTTCTTTCCAACACATGGGATAAAACTGAGTTTGGGTGAAAGGAAAGAGAAGAAAATTAGCTAATGTGAAACAGGATAAAGACATAGACAGATAGAGCTAGGTTAGGAAGAAACAAAAAAGTGGACTGAAAAGTCTTGTCTGAAATTATAATGTTACCCAGTGTGTGATCTTACTCTCTATTAAGCTCATTGATCCTCTGTGTTCATAAGGCATTAATACATATAATTCTTCCCTCTTACTAGAGCTTTTCCATATATGGCAGAGTATGAAGGAGAGCATGGTTCTTCCTCCAGGTTGACACAGTGCTACTGAACTGGGGCTTTCTATTTGGTAAGATGACAGTGGAGACTGGGGTCCTCATAGGTTCTTTCTTGTGAGCAAGGAGATAGAGACTTAAAGACAGAATAGTAAATGAACAAAATTAATACAAAATGATCATGTTAGTTACTAAACAATTTGAAGGTTGTTTAAAATAATCAGTAACCATGACATTTGCCTTCTTTGAGAATGTTGATGAGGCCAAATTAATCACTGAGTAATTGTATGACTTTTGCACACAGCATGACTCCTTTGGACATAAATTTTCCTACTTATTAAATGATGCAGATAGAATTGAAAGTCTCTGTGATTCTTTCTAGGCATGATCATCTCTGCAGCTGTAAATGCAATCTGGTAAGATGTGGTCCATAAATGCTGGGATGGCGTTAGTTGTCCTTCACTTAGACTCAATATTCTTGCTTGAGTAAAATTTGTCCAGATTAAATTATGAATCAAATTCCTAGTAATGCGAAACAGTGTTGCTCAAATATGTTTCAGGTATTAATACAGAAACGAAAATATACAAAAACCATTTGAATTTCATATTAGAGAAACAGGTCTGTAAGTGTCTTTTCCATTTTTTAAATATTTTGTGGACTTATAAAATTCACAACTCTTTAAAAGCTATTTTGATTAAAATTACCACAGGGGAAAAATTACTGATATATACCATGTCTCTGTATATCAATTTTCCTTCCCCCTTGAAGAATAACTAAACTATTTTCTACAACAACACAGTTTTTGCATTTAGAGGTCAAAGAATTTATGGTGAAAATTCAGTCTCTCTTACAGACTTCACCTCAAGCCTAATGAGTTTCACAGTGCATTTTGTTGCCTCCAGTGTGATGGAACACAATCTGGAATTTTTATAGAGCTGGTAGGTCCTGGATGAATTTTAAAGGACAACAATAGTAGATTGACTTTGCTTTTGATCTGATCAGTTTATTTCTTGGAGAAAACTGAATGGCTGGAAAACATTTTTCACATGCCTCCTTTCTGCAATAGCAGAATCTTAAATCCTTGCTTGGATACATTTACTTACACAATGACTTCAATTTTACAATAGAGTATATGCCAAAAGTCCTCCTAGCCATTAGTGATTTCCTTTTGAAGAGGCTACAGGTTATTGAATGGCATTCTGCAAATCCTTGCCTTGCTTTCTAGCTTGAGGCAATCAGACTTGGTGCCAAGACCTCTACAAGGTGTAATGCAAACTCAGGGATATTGTTTCCATGGTAGCATGCTTCTCTAGTGCACTCATATCAACAATTGCAGCCACTTACGTTAACTTAAGCCTTATACCTTTAGATAAGCTCAGATGGATAAGTAGTCTACTTCAGACCTCAGGATGATCCTGTCAAATCATCTTCCTTTTCTCTCCAAAACTATCCTTGAATTCCAATTCTTCCAGGGCGTTTTGATTAGTGGGAGGAGATGTGTTTTAATCATCAGTTCTTTTACAGGCATACAAATAGCTTTCTGATCTTCCCTCTGCCACTGCTGTAAATAAACACTGGGAAATGTGTGAAGCTGAAAGAGTTTCTGCATTAACACAGTCTAAGAACAGTCTCCAACATGTGCCATCTTCCAGATGCTGCCGTGACTTCCTTGAGAGCAAGCTTTCCAACACTTAGAACTACCACCTAACACTGGTTTCAATGCTAATTTAAGTTAGCTACAGTTGAGTCATGTGCTTCTCTACCCTGTGTCTGAGTTCTAACTCTTTGCTGAGTACATCTGTCAATAGTATCTGTTGTTGTCTCCTGAACCTGGTTCCCTGGGTGACAAAGTTTGGTTAACCAAGGACACCAGTGTTCATAGTTTGGAAATACTTAGGTGTGAAGAGGGAAGAGGAAGAGAATCAGTTAATTACTTTTCATTTGGTATAACCAACTACTTTTCTTCAGTCAGAGTTTGCCCAGGAACACAAGGACTGAATACATTAGGTCTTGAGATGGACATCCCTTAAGTGACTATTATGAATCTTGTTTGGCAAGTTGTTTTGTTTGTGATATGTGCAAGGACTAGACGTTGGAAAGAAGCTCTACTGATAGAAATCAAATTTCTTTTTTTGTTGTTCTTTCTTTATTTATTTATTAAAGATTTCTGTCTCTTCCCCGCCACTGTCTCCCATTTCCCTCCCCCTCCCCCAATCAAGCCCCCCCCCCTTCAGCCCAAAGAGCAGTCAGGGTTCCCTGCCCTGTGGGAAGTCCTTGGACTTCCCACCTCCTTCCAGGTCTAGTAAGGTGAGCATCCAAACTGCCTAGGCTCCCACAAAGCCAGTATGTGCAGTAGGATCAAAACCCAGTGCCATTGTTCTTGACTTCTCAGCAGTCCTCATTGTCTGCTATGTTCAGTGAGTCCGGTTTTATCCCATGCTTTTTCAGACCCAGGCCAGCTGGCCTTGGTGAGTTCCTGAAATTTCTAATAACTTTATTTTCATTTAAAACTTTTACTAAGAGGTTAGGAAGACAGCTCAGTTGGGAAAGTTCTTACCACCTAGGCATTAGGACCTAACCTTGACTCTCAAACGTAAAAATACTGAGCATGACAGCATACATCTGCAACTCCTGCTCTCTGGGAGAGGGAGAGCACAGGCATTGGTGGATCTGTGGAGATCATTGCCTGTCAGCGAAGCCAAAATGATGAGCTCCATGTTCAGCGAGAGACCCTGACTCAGAAAATAAAGGGGAGAATGGTTGAGGGAAACATCCAGTGTCAGAATCTAGTGTCCACAAGCATGCATGTACCCAACACATGTTGTGTGTACATACACAAGCATGATTATGCAAAAATTGTTATCAGTTTAATGTTCTATTACCCTACAAATGCTCTAAGTGAACAAATAAGGAATCACAATATGCCAAGTCTCTAACTCATTTCACATGTAATGGTTAAATTTGGCTTACGCTGAAGTTTGTAGTTGAGTTAGAAATAATAAGTAATCTACATAAAAAGATATGAAAGAGAGAAGAGAACAAAGCATGCTCTGTTTGTTCTTCTGTCTGATGATAGCTGTAATGCTATCAGTCGCAGAACTTGAGAGAGTCTACTCAAATGATGAACATGAAAGAAATGCAAAGTCTATGATACAGAAAAGGATTGTGAGAGACAACATGTGATTGGGAGGCAGTTGAGTGATGCGGAAAGCAATGGCTGATAAAAGAAAGATCACCGCAAGTTTATTTATGAGTAAGGAATAAACCCTACAAATTTACTACTCTGTGTGATTGATATATAGTAATGAAGACGAAATAGAGAAAAGGCATTTGGCAATGGGTGATGATTATCAGGTAGTAACTCATTTCTCTCTGTGTTAATACATGTCAGTGTGTCCTAATATGTCATGTTTGTACACTCCTTTTTATTTTTTGAAAAAAAATTATTAAGTAAATAATTTGCGAGTTAAACTTTTCAAATGGAAAATGGATGAATAACTATGACTATAATCACCTCTACCCTTTACACTGCCAAAAGAAACAAAGGAGGGATTGAGCCATTTTGTATTGCATATGTTTAAATTAATAATTACTTTAATTTAAACATGGATTAGTTAAAACAATAATTAATATAGATCACATGCCCATTAATAGCAGAGACATCTAAGAAAGAGCTACAGAGAGTTGCAAAACAGTGAGTAAACTGATGAAAAAGACCAAAAATATAATGTACACCAGGTAAAAATTGGAAGTCTGTTATGCAAGGATCAGAAACAAAATTAGGATGTGATTTGCCAATCACCACCTAAGAAGTGAATAAGGAATTTGAATCCAGTTTTCTCATTCTGTCTGAGCCTGGCCAGGTGTGCAAACATTTATCAAGCTCTTGATAGACTGTAGCACCCATCCATGAGAAATCTCATTTTTGGACATTCAGCAGCCCTTGACCTTGAAAGCAGTTCCGGACTGATAGTCAGTCTAACTTGATAAATGGTGATTTCTCGAAGAAAAATACAATTCTCCCACTTTACCATGACCCCAAAACACATAGAGAAACATGCATACATACAAAAAGCATAAAATTGCTTAGGTATATACAGAGAAGGACCCATGAACGTGTGACATTCTTTCTAACAGCCCGTCACATATGACAGTGGTGCACTTGATGCATTCAACATAATTATGGACATCAATGCCTATGTCAGCCATGCTCGGAAAACTCCCACAAAAATTTTGACTCTCAGACAGAAAGGTGCACGAGGGAGCCTTTGCCCGAAAGAGGACATACAAATAACTTACTAGGAATAACTCTAGAAATTTTTGTGGCTGTGCTCTATGCAGGACTACAGCAGCCAGATAATGGTTGTTGCCACAAAACATGTGGTAAGGTCTTATTTGCATATTTATATTTTAGTCCACATAAACATATAAACATCATAATGTCTCTTCCCTTTTTTTACTTTGATGCTAAAGATTAATCATTTTCATCTTCCTACTAAACTGTAAACCCCTAAAATGTCAGCTATAGTCTGTGTGTCACCTGCTTCTACTTTTTGTGTATTTGCCTCTATTATTTATTTCTCTCTATATATATATATTAATATTTATGTCTCTACTTATCTATGCTATTTAATCAATGACTACTTGCCCCGTATATTACCTATAAATGCCTTGCATTCTGGAAATAAAATAATAAAAAATTCATGTTCATGACACAATGTTATCAAGAGTTCATCATTCCAAAATGGTGGGCCTAGGCATGCTTTATAGGTGGGCAAATATGGTATCTATTTGTTAATAAAACATCAATGTTGGGAGTATGACTGAGACACACATCAATTTATTTTTGTTGACATAGATATTCTGAGACATCAACATTGTGTGTTCTTGAAATTAATGATGGATACTGTGAAATCTGTATTGAATCATTCGTGTTTCAAGACATCTTTTCTTCAGGCTGCAACGCTGTGCTTGCTTGCTTTGTTCTGACTGAGTCCAGCTACGGAGCAGACCTGAGCTCTCATGCTCTGATCAGCTGCACTGCATATTCCCCAAGTGTCAGTATTTTCCTTAAACAGGGGCATACCAAAATTGTATTTTATCATACCCATGCATTTTAACTATTTACCATTTAACACAAGTGAGTAATGAGAGCACAAAAAAATGGAGGAATCTAATGTAAACTGTCTCAGATACTAGGTCACATTTGCTAAAGTTGAGTTATAAAAGATCCTGCCAGGGGCTTGATGTGGAAAGTCCTTCTGGGCTGAGAATATGTCTCAGGGAGAGAGTACTTATCCTAATGGAAGCCAATCCTTGATATTGATCCCTGACACTGAAGAACAGGTGTAATGAGTCAACTCTAAAAGACACAGAGGAAAATGGTAGAAGTCTGGGAGAAAGGTCAGAGTCAGAATTTTTTTTCAACAGGTTTTGTTACAACTTTATGTAGGAAACATAATGTATTTATTTAAAGAAAGGGACTTGGGCTTACATAACAATAGTACCTTTGTTATACTCGAGTTAAAGTGTTGAAGGCATATGAATTTTAAAAAAAACACGTGTTCTTAATAGAAAAACAAAACAAAACCAACTTACCTCTCCACAGTAAAGTGAAGATTTTAGACTTTATTTTCATTTGAACTGGTTGAAGTTGAGATTATCCTTGCTTGTGTTTTATCTAGTTTAGGTGATCAAGTAAAAAGCCTTCATGGAGTGCATTTCCCATGGATTCGTCCTAATACTGCATGCCCAGAATGGCACTGCTGATGCACTGATTACATTCTCTGGCATGGTTTTTACTTTAGGAAATGTGCGATTGAATGAGGGGTATGCCACCCACACAAACAGCCACCTTCAAGGACTAAGCGCTTGAACTCTATGAATGAGAACAGGTGCTCCCTAACAGAGGGAATATGGAGGGTTTACTTTCCCATTCAACAGATGTTATACCTATTAGATATTTTGAGGCCCATGGAAAGGCAAAATATAATTGTAGAGAGTATGCGATGAAATAAAATTATTATTACCTCATGGCAGGCAGGAAGCAGAGATAGAGACTGAAGAATGCCCAACTCCCATGAATTAACTTTCTCTAACTAGTCCTGAGCTCCTAAAGGTTTTACCACCTAAAAACAGTGAACCTCATTTCTTTTCCTCCTTCCCTTTTTTTCTACTTCTCTTCCTTCTTCTCTTGCTTCTCATTCTGTTCCTCTTCCTTCTCCTCCTTTTCTTTTTATCCTTCCTCTTTGCTATTCAGTGCTTTTCTTCTCTCTCTCTCTCTCTCTTGGTTAGGGTTACTTCCAGATGTGTGGGTGCAAGTTTGTTGACTGGAGGAAGACCACCTTCCCAATGGCTATTCCTGTATGAACCACAACGTCAACTCAAGACACCCAAGACCAATTTCTCTGTACAAAGATTTATTTGCCTCAGAGGAACAAAGGGCAGGGATAAGAGACAAAGACAGGAGATAGACGAAGAGGGAGAAAAGGAAGAAAAAACAGGAGAGAGGGAAGGGATATTTATCCCAGAGGGACAAAAGACTGCTTCTATGTATAGAGCGGAGATGGAAATGGCCCATAGGCAAATGTATAAAGATACAAGGGGAAAACTTGTGTTAGGATGAAGTGTTTATCTTAGATTGGATAAATTAATTAGGGCAGTCACCAACAAGTTTCTGATCACTAGACTTGACAGTTGAACCCTGGTAGTCAGTCTCAGGAGGAGGAATGGACCAATAAGGGAACAGACTTTGGGGTTTAGTTTTGATAATGTGGTCTAACAGATTATAACAAGGCAGAGGGAATGGGGAAGAAAGACAAGAGCTGACAGAGCCATGTTGGTCATGGTCGATCCTGCTGGTGTCTCGTCTGTCACTCTGTACATTACTAAAATTTAATTGTGTATAAATCCTCAGGGAGGGGTGGAGTTCTGTGAGCCTCTATAACATAGAGGCTCTATCTTTCCTAGCATGTTGACATTCCCAATCTTGTACAAAGAATCAAGTTTGCTACAAATCAGGAACACACACACACACATACACACAAAGCAATCATGATGCTTCTCTCAGAAGTCAGTGTTCTATGCTATTCCTCCTGCCGTTTTCCTCTTTTCTTTTATTCCATCCCTTCTCCTGTCATGTTCCCTGAACCTTGGAAGGTCGTGTGGATGTTTTATTTGTAGGTGTTCACCCAACAGTAATTTCTCTTCTATACTTTGATCATTCCTGAGTTTCTGCAGTCACCAAGGCCCCCAGCAGCACGATGCTTCCCTGACTAAAACTAACAGCAGCAGTGTTCTGTGGGCATAAACCTATAGTTACTTAGAAGACAATTAGACAAACACACTTGTCTGTTTAGCAAAAACAACATCAGCGGGGACAAAGACCAAGTGAATCAGGGAGTTTTGCCTAGGTTTGTTGTAACAGAAGTGAAATACCTTCCTATAGAATGGGCATCAAACATAACCAGAAAGTGGTTAGCTGCCCCATAACAGATTTACAACTATTGTACCAGTGTGTTCATCCTGCCTGCCTACTGTGATTAACATACTGAGAATAGCACACTGGTAAAAGAACACACTAAGCATTTTGGGCACAATGAGTATGTTGGTTACACAAAGGGTCCATATCTGAGTATGATCGTTGATGGCAATTCTTCTGCAGCAGCCTTCATGGTACCTTCGTTCATTTTGAAGACTAGCCAGCAAGGATAAAGCTTCCATATCATTCCCAGACTGATTTTTCTATGTCCTGACACTGAGACATAAGATCTTTTGATATTACAGTTCTGGCCCCTTGTTTTGGAGTGCAAACCACTGGTGGGTTGTTTTTATGCTTTCTTCTTGGGCAAGAATTGCCACTGACTACAGAAATTAAAAAAAAAAATGGGATTCTCTTAAATCTCAATTCTAGCTAAGGTATCCCATTAATTACAAAGAGTACAATGTAACTAAGAAGTCTAATTGCTTTTAGATAGTATAAATTATTCTTCTTAAAAGGTTGTTTGGCCTTCACAGGCCTTGTGTACAAAAGTGTCATATAGATGTGGAATTTATAGCTTCTTTTTTTACGTTATTTGTTTTTAAAGCTTAGGCTTTACAAATTCAAAGACTATGTCTATACAATGCCCAAAAGGACTTATTGGGTAGCAAATTTGCTTGGCCATTTGCATCCTAATGGCAAAAGCAATTTCTTCAGCCAGAAGAGCTTGCTTTCTTTTCAGTTGCAAATGGAGATATTTTAAGGGAAAAGAAGCTATTTTGGATCAAAAGGGGGATTATTATGTCTCTTTATTTCTGACACTTGTCAAACCTCCCACCTCAATACAATTCTTCACAGGGCAGGGTCCGATGTCTCACCTCAAATGACCATACTTTTTATTAAAGTTAACCAGTCATTCAGCACTTTTAAATGTCAGTGGTTCTTATTCTCTGTGTGAGTGGTTCAAAATTAGAAGACGTAAAATGAAGTGGCATAGTAAAGCAGAGTCTTCCAGCCAGGATCAGAAGAGCAGAGTGTTATTTCTCTGTAGCAGTGTGACATCAGACCCCTCCTTGTGCTTTGAAAAGCTTCCTTTTTCTTATACTACGAGAAGGAGGGATGATGGGAGAGGTTAAGGTGATGGGATTTAAAGTTCACGTGGACCAACTCTCACAGAATACTTAATGTAGGTCTGCCTCTCTATATACGTATTGTTGCAGTTGATCCTCTTAATGTTCGCAGGGAGATCTAGAGAGAATCAGTGCTCAGAGAAGTTGGGTGACTTAACTATGATTACACAGTAGGTGGATGGGAAATCACATATCTATCTGCGGTTACAGATGGCCATTCCCCCTATAATTTGCTGCTTCACCCAAAGTCCCAACAAACACTAAAGCTTTTTTTCTTGAAGTTCTGTTTAGTTCCTTGACACATGGAATTTCAGCATTTTATTTTATTTTTCTTTTCTTTTTTTTTAAAGTTCAAGAGTAAAATAACCAAAGTAAGAAGACAAATTCTCACTTGGTATTCTCACAGCAATTCTATTGCTGTGCTCATATCTTGCACATGAAACTGCTTTCCAACCATGGGTGCTAATATTAAACGAATACTACTATTCCTCTTAGGCTTTTTTAGACCAGAGTTAGACTAGCTTCATTTCAGATACACATCTTCATTCTTGTTCATCATTTCTGGTTCTACATAAATTATGCAGCCCTTTCTGATCTCTGTGTAAATGCTCTAACCGCCACTGGAAGATTCACAGGAAACTCACAAACCAGATTACATACTGATGTAGATATTGTGTATGTTACCTTCTCTGGCATCAGGCATCCAGGGCATAATGTAGAAAGGAAGTAACTACAGGAGACAGTTCCCTATCCTGAAGGACTCGGGCCAGTTCTCTTACAGAAAAAGGTGAAAATAGGCAAGCCACTCACTTAAAAGAATCATCATCATCATCATCATCATCATCATCATTATTTGACTCAGTACTTCAGCATAGCATCTTAGAGGATCTCTAGAAAAAGGGTACTTTTACAGAAGTGAATCTAACCGTGCTTAGAAGAATAGCATCTCTCCCTTTTTTCCTTCGGCTTCTGCAACTTGGAAGACGAGCATCCATCTAAAGTGAGTAGGAGGAGTGGGCAGATGTCTAGGAATTCCTGAACCCAGCAGAACATCATTTGATAGAGTGTAAATGACTTAACTGTAGTTTAAGAAAGCTTCCCAGAGCAAATTACAATTCCATCACTGAACATTAGCGATGGAAGTTGACAGGTTTTATAAACCTTGAGATTCGGTTGGATTGGAAGACAGCTGTAGGAAAGGGAATAAAATGCCTCTGGGTAAGATTTTATGAAGGGTTTCTATGTCTATGATTTATTTTTTATGCCATAGGTAGCTTTATAACCAAAATAGTTATGATTTTAGCTGTACTGATGATGCAGAATGTAGCTGTGGGTGCAGATATAGAAATAGTTGTAAGGATGGTAGGGAATAAGAGAATTCTAGCTAACTACACACTATGTCCATACTTAATATGTATTTTTCAGTGTGATATTAATTATAACATCCATATTGTTATGTGAAATGTACTTTATAGAATGTTGGCAAAGGGTCAGAATCAGAAAATTCTAACAGAACACACACACTCTTCAAAGTTTTAGGTTACTGAACCCTGTTAATGTATCAGATGTATTTGTAGCCCCATCCTCATTGAAATTAAAGCCTCCAGGCATGTGGCCTCAATGGAGTCTGTTTATGAGATTTCTATATGTAGCTTTATCGGGTCAATTTAAGAAACACTTCTCTTTGCTTCAAACAGTGTCCCTGAAATAAAATAAAAGACACAAGAAGGAAGATGGTATGACATATTCCTGCCCTTAGGAAATAATATTTATGAAAGAAGTTTCTAGGCATATATTACATTTAAGAAAACTTTTCATAAAGACATTTGAACAATTGAAATATGAAGGTGTAAACTTTTTTTCTGAACTATACTTACAAACAACTGTTCATTTGCTTCAAAGATAAAAATGTTGAAAGCAGGACAAACAGAGGAGGCCTGGCTTGTCGATTTTCAGAGTGTAGTTAAGATTTTAGGGACCATTCAGTATTTTTAACTTTAAAAATATGTTTCTGAGTTGGATGTGGTTGCGCATACCTTTAATCCCAGCACTCAGAAGGCAGAGGCGGGCAGAGTTAGAGGCCAGCCTGGTCTACAGAGCGAGTTTCAGGACAGCGAAAGAAATACAGAGATATCCTGTCTCAAAAAAAGAAACAAAGCAAAACAAACAAACAAAAAAACAAAAAACAAAAAAAAAAGAAAACGAGAAAAAAAAGAAAATGTGTTTTTGATAAACTGGGCATGAAGAATTGTGATGGAGAAGAAACAGGAACCGCTAATATGAAATGCTTGTTTTGCTTAGGACAATTGATGTTGGCTAGCAGGTACTGAGAAATTAGCAGTGATTAAGAGACCAGAAGCATTGAGGTGAAAGCTTCTGGAATTGTCTTCTCAGGTCAGCATAAGGAAGCTGCCGTCCAGAGTGCGCAATGTCTATGCACTGTGCTGGCAGCCAAATTTGGTAACGTGTAAGAGTCTCCCACATGGGACTGATTTGAAGGCATGGGGAGGGTCATGAAGAACAGCTGGGGCTCAGCTCTGCGAGAGGCCAGAGGGGGCCATTTAATAAAGGTGCGGCCTCAGCTGAAGTTGATGCCTCAGGACTGAAGGGATCATGGAGAGAAGTTGAGGCTTGGGACCATGTGGCAGGGTCGTAGTTTCTGAAGAGAGCCCAGGAGAGGCTCTTCATGGAGATGCAACTGAGAAATTTGGAGATGACCGCCGAGGCGGCAGCAGACGTGAAGAGGAGCCAGCCTGAGCCTCTGACACATCCTATATGTGCTATGGTCATCCTTTCGAAGCCTAAACATCTGAGTGACAGAAATGTGACAGTGATCTTACTCGGCTAGGCTTTGGTTTTGCTTTGATCTGATTGTGACTGTGTCCTGACTCTTCCCTTTTGGAAAAAGAGGCAATCAATTCGTGTGGGAGGGCATGGAAGGAGGTGAGCAGGAAAATGATGGGGGGGAGGGAGGAAGGAGGAAAATGAGTCAATTCTATTTCGAATTTTAAAAGCTAAAGTATTTATTTATATTTAAAAAAATTTAAAGTATTTTCAGGACCCTCCAGTTAAGAACTTTGGAATTTTAAAGACGTTTTGAATTTTTGAAAAAACTTGGAATTTTGGAGAAGTCGTGGATATTTTACAGGGACTTTTACTTTGAAAGAGACTTATGTTTTAAACTTTTCAATTGTTTTGATTTTTAAGTACGATGGAAATACTCGTTTTGTAGTATTTTGCATTATGATATTGACGTTAACATAGGATCTTGGGGATGAGCAAAGAAAGGAAAGGTTCTTGTTGAATAGTAGCGTGTCTGTGTGTCAAGTGGGCAGGGGTTCAGTTGTGCTGGCTAGTTTGATGTCTACTTCACACAGGCTGGAGACATTTGGAAAGAGGAACCTCAGCTGGGAAAATGCCCTCATCAGCATGGCCTGTGAGCAAGGCTATAGGGCATTTTCCTAATTGATGACTGATGGGGAAGGATTCAACTCATTGTGGGTTGTCTCAGTCCGGAGCATGTAGGCCTGCGTGCTATGAAAAAGCAGACAGAGCCCAAGGAGCACGCTAATAATCAACATGCTTCTAAGATACCTGTGCTTCTCTATGCTTCCAGGATAGTGCCTTGAATTCCTGCTCTGAGTTCCTGGATGATGGACTAAAAGCCTTCCTCCTCACATTCCTTTTGGTCAATGTTTTTTCCCACAGCAATAGAAATAACCTAACTAAGATGGAGCCATTGCCAAGAGAAACCTCAGAAGGTATTCATGATAGAGGCCATTTTTGCTCTCTTGGTGGTTATTTTACAGTGACTGATGATGGCCTTCAGTCTTTAAAGCTACTAAGTAGGTGCAAAGTTTCCAGTTCACACGACAGCCTCCCACAGCAAAGAACCAAGTGGTACAATGTGCTGCGAATCTCCAGGTCAGAAATATGGTAGACCTATTACATGCAGAACTGAAAGAAGCTAAATACATCGCGATCACATCGTTCAAATATTTAACTCCATTGATAAATAACATGAAATTCAGAAGTTTTCTGGCTTTGTTAGAATCTCCAGCCAGTGGAAACCCTAGGAACAGATGTACAACCCAGCTACTGCATTCTGCATTGCTGTGACCTAGAGGACTTCTGTCTGGCCTCTGCGCTCCCCAGCAGGTGTTCCTGAGTCATTCATTCCCTTGGAGATGCTTGGTATCCTGCCTGGAATTGGGAGCACTTACAAGAAGGTGAGTTGGGTAGCTATTTTATCTCAAGTATCCATACTAGATAGATATATTTTTTCTCTAAATAACTTCAGTTTAAAGGAATGGAAACAAAAGGACAGACAATGTGAGCAAGGGAGATCAAGAAGGGGACCCTCTGAGCGTCATGATAGGTAAGGTCAGTCATGTCACAACTGCTTTGACCCTAGTGATTTAAAACCGTGTGCAGAGCTTTGGGAATACTGTGTAATGCAGCATAGCAATTGGATAGGATGCGGCTTCAGATGGCCACTGGAATCTCAAGGTGGAGGTCACTATGACATTTGGAGGAGGCTTTGATGCAATCCTTGGGGTATGAAGGGAGATGTCAGAGAGAAAGGGAGCCACGGGGTAGGGAGACGCGCGGACAGTGAGTTTCAAGATTTTCCTGCAAAGGAGAAAGTCCGAGATGTATGGGGCGACAAGGTCAAGTCAAGGTCTTATGAAGACAAGGGCTTTTCACCTGTGTTTGGTGAGATGAAGGAGGACTTTGGCTGCATTGGACCGACCTCGCGCACACAAGCAAATGCAGGGCCGCGGCGCTGCCAGGCTGTGCGCACTAGATGGCAGTAGCGGGGCCCTTTCTGCTGGGCTCCCGGTCCTATAAGGCGCTTGCTTGTTTAAGTACAGTCTCATTTAGTTGGAGCTGCAGGGGAGTGAGGGAGAGGAGGGTAGGAAAGAAGAGAGCGGGAGAGCTCGAGGAAGAACAGGGCTCGCTGTGTTGACACGAGTCTCGGCTGCGAGCATCCTTCAGGACCTGGACTCGCGCTCTCGGAGAGGAGAGCGAGGTTGTGCCTGGATTCGCTGGAGTCTGGTTCTTCCTGGTCGCCAGAGCCGGGAGAACCCTGAGGGAAACCGAGGGAAGCGAGCGGCGCGTTTTACTAGAGAGAGCAGGAGTGAGCAGAGACGGCTGGAGCGCGCGGCGACATGAGGACCTACTGGCTGCACAGCGTCTGGGTGCTGGGGTTTTTCCTGTCCCTCTTCTCATTGCAAGGTAGGGGGAGCCTGCAGCGACCCCGTGCGCCCCCTCTTGCCGCTGTTGGCTCCAGGATGCCCGGTGGGGTCACCGGCACTCTGGGTCTACATAGAATCCGGCTTATTGGCAAGTCCGGTGATGCCCTTCTTCCCTTGGTGCTGGTCCAGGCTGGGTCCCGAGGCAAACGGGAGCCTGCAGACTTGCTGCAATATCCGTGCTGCCGTTGGCGGATCCAGACCTGGCCTGTGCGGGCTGGGGGGCAGAGAGGCGCGAGTGCGGGTGCCGGTGCTGGTGCGTGCGTGTGTGTGTGTGTGTGTGTGTGTGTGTGTGTGTGTGTGTGTGTGTGATGCTAGTGTGCTAGTGGGAGATGGTGGCGGGGGACACTGGGGTTGCTCCTCTGTAAACTCCTAGTGCTGCCTTGGTATTTGCTGTCCCCGCGTCCGCGGTGCTGATACCTCTGCATTCCTGCTCTTCCAGGAGGGAATTGACATTAACTTTAGGAGGCTGCTGGGTAGCTGCTTGCCACCTTACCCTGCACTTGCGTTTCTAGACAGAACAACCCCTACAAGATTCTTCTGTCCCTAGAGAAGGGAGGGGTGATAGTGGATGAGAGAAGGAATCTGTCAGAGAGAGAGAGAGAGAGAGAGAAAATATGCACTTGAGAATTAATTCACGGGTTAATTAATAACTGGCTCTGAACGGTCAGTGTGTTTTATGCTTTAGGGCACTGAATACCTAGTACTGGGTGTTTACTTTGAAAATGTCTTGGTTCTGTGTTTAGGGGAGATTGTGAAGTCAATTTAGGAAGGTTAAAAATCCAAACACATACATACTCTTTGCATTTCACTTGAAGCTGGGAATCCAGAGCCCTCATATATGTTATGCATACCTACAGTACACAGAACCACTCCAAAATAAGGATATCTTGTTTTTTGTTTTTTGAGTTCCTCTATCTCACCATTCCCGTCGCTGATAGAAGCCTTGCACGTTTAGCTATTGAGACTCTTCTCTTCCACTCTACCATTGATGGTTCTACTATCCCTTCGTGCTCCGGCATCCTGTCATCATTAGGACCTATGCCCGCTTGCATTCTCTCAATTCTGAACATGCAGGGCTTCTCATTTTTCTCCCACCCCCCCGTCTCTCTCTCTCTCTCTCTCTCTCTCTCTCTCTCTCTCTCTCTCTCTCTCTCACACACACACACACACACACACACACACACACACACACCAGCCTCTCTCATGAATACTCACCGTGAAATGACCACACTGGCAATCCTCCCCTGGATTTTCTTCTGATAGCTGATTGCTAATGTTACATTTGTGGGTTTGACTTTTCAATGCTAGGGGATATTTTGTGTGGCTATACAGCCCTCTTGCCAAAGGAAATGAGAATAGACTCCTGGCTGTTTACTAGTTGAGGCATTGCAAGTAATTAAATACAATGTTCAAGTTCTTTTTTGAAATATATATAGACTGACGGCTGGAACTCACCCATAGCACAATTACAAGTTACAGGTTCTACAAACTTCCTCTCAGGGCTCACTGACCTCTTCCCTTCTTGTCTAAATTGTTAGGTCTTATGATATATAGCTCTTTGACTAAACATGCCTGTATGAAAAAACAGTATCTTGACAGAAAAGATAGTATTTCAATCCATTCTAGAAAATTGAATATTTACATTTTATTGTTTCTTTCTCCCTGCCCCTAGTGCTGTCACTACTTTATCTATGATTTCTGATGTTGTAATTCAGCCTTTCATTTATTATTTATTTATTTTACACTGAGACATTAGCAACAATGTGATTGTATTATGCCAGTAACTGGTGAGGGGCGTCTTTTTCTTCCTTCTTATATTTAACTAGGAACTTAGCTCTTCAGATAAAGCACTAAGTCATTTCATGTTTCTCTTAAGTTTGAGTAAAGCTGTGGAATATTCATTACACAGTCATAGGGTTTCATGAGTGAAGGACAGAGCAAAATGCTGAGCTGATGTCACATGGCGCTTATGAAGGATGGTGAGGTCAGGTGGAACACGAAACCAGATCATCACATTCCAGGAGATCTTGCCACCAGAAAGGCATGTCCTTAGTTTTCTTCAGTAAGAACATTGTTTTCTCCAGTGTGAATTTATTAAGACACAGTAGCATTGTTTGTGCAAAGTAGTTGTTCTTTCTGAGAATATCATTTTCAAAGGGGGGAGATTTCAAGGGTCACTAAACAGAGACCAGTGACTCATGAGAAGGGGGCCCATTTCTCAAGCACTGAAATACCCTGATGGGTGGTTAAGAGCAGGGAGTGGTAGCTTTGAATAATAAGCTACCCAGGGCAAGAAGGTCATGCAGCCTGATGAGAGTGAGCAAAACACTCACTACCAACACTTGTCAGACATACCCTTTCCTTCTGTCATCTTGAAAATTCTGGGAAAGGCTGTCAGACAAAATGTTCTATGCCTTCACCCCAGTACATGGAAATGCAGCACACACACACACACACACACACACACACACATTCTTGGTGTCAGAGTGAGTGGCCTTTTTAAAAAGCAGCTCCATCTGCAGCAGGTGGTTTCTGCTGTTTCTCATGATCATCGTCATGGATTCACAGATGAATGCTGCCATTGGTGTTCATTTTCATTAGATTCTACTTGTTCAGAATGCTGAACATGTCTTACTCTATGTGTTTCTGAGATGCAGGGGTATTTACTGTATAATTTGGATTAGCCCCAGGAGACAGAGATGACAAAGTTAGCTCTGTAGCCAATGGCAGTTCTGACATATATTGGTAAGGTCTCAGTAATAGTTATTGTTCCGGTTCACAGTGTTCGTGTAATGATCACCATCATTATTTTGAAATAGGTTATCCATGATATTGTTGCCATGATATATTTATGTATGAGTTAAAGGAAAAAACAGTTTTTGTTGGGATTTCTCCAAATACTTTACAGCACTTTCATAAAATTGATACTTTTCTTCTATACATCATCCTTCTGATATTGGCAGGGACAATTTCTAACATGTTAGTGTTAACAATGTTGACAAACTGATAAGATTGCATAGCAGCTAGCTCTGTTTCTCTGGATATTCTGATAACTGTATATTATATTAATGACATGCAGTTTGCAAAGTGTCTAATATTTGTGATTGTATTGTTATCTTCTCATTTGCCTGTAACCTTAAGGAAGAGAGAAGTAAGAAAAAAAGAGTTCAACTGAGGGTTTTGGTCCTTTTCTTTTCTTTTCTTTTTTTGAATGGAGAGGAAAACAAAACAGCCAACAAAGTGCACCCTATTCAGGACTGTCCACTTTGTGCTTCGTTTATTTTGAGGCCCCTGTTTCATTAACTCAGATCTGGCTGGGTCCCCTTGTCATCTGGCAACTGTCCCTTCTTTCTCATGCTCCAGATTCAGAACCAAAGAGCAGCCAGTACTATGCTCTGAGGTTGGCTCTGTTCTCAATTTGGCATCTGGAATGGCAGTAGCCGTGTGCCCTTTGAGGACTGTAGAGGAGATGAAATCCACTTGGCCCACCCTACCCCCATCTTTGGTTCATCTGGGCATGAAGGTCGCCTTGGCTTCTGCCTGAAGCCAGATTTGGATTGTTGAGTGGCCAGGAGAAGAGGAGAGTATACTCCTACTACATCATAGACAATACAATCAACTCTCAGGGGGAGCTCACACCAGCTGCTTTCTATGGAAGCTACAGACATGCCTAGGATGTGAGCTCTTCTTACAGACACCATTAGTAGCCTTCCCATGTCTATCTCAATGTGACTGGCTCACAACAGTGCTAATGACCTCACTTTCCATATAATTGCAGTGAAGATAAATTGGTGAAGCAGTTCTACGTGTTTGTGATACTTTTTCAGACAAGATAATCCTACAAGAAGTATGTTTTAAGAGCTGAAGTTGCATGCTGTCTCCAAGGTATTCACTGCAACAAATGTTGAAGGACCTTAAGCAATTAAATAGTAGAGATAAATCGCTGTCTGCAGATGCAACCTTGTGCCAGATGCATAAGGTTGATATTAATCCTGTCCCCAAGAATAACCTAGAACCAACTCAATGAACATTGACTACAGAGCTTCTAAATCTCTTACAATTGAATTTCAAAAAATGTTTAATAATATTTGATTAAAACTTTTAGAAAACTTTTAGAAAAGTTTAGCCATTTCTCCAGAGGGTTGTTTTCTCTCTCAATTTTTTAAGTAGTTGAAAAGACCTTGTCACAGATTTAGTGATAATTATTAATTACATACAACTTGTGTCTTAAATTATTACCCTGAGTTCTGAAAATATGGGTGTATTTTACAAATATTTTATTAGTTTACAAAGATGCAGCATAACCTGGAAGTAAAGCAATTGTCCTTAATACCTTAGGAATTCTTTTATTTGATAAATGTCAACACGAGAGGTCTATGATTCATTTTACACAGTTCATATCAGATCCAGAAACTACTTTGTCTTTTATAACAGTGTTTGCCTACTAAGATATTTTTCACTTTTCCTACATAGTCTTCTTTTTGTATATTCATCCTACATGGCATATTTCCATTAATAAATAAATGGTTTCTTGTGTTATAATTCATTTTTTAATATTCTCCCCCATTGTTCATAAATACTTGACTTTTCCCCCCTTATCACCTGAGAACATTTATTTGCAAACATCATCAGTATTGGTCTGGACCCTAAGTAGAAATGATGGTCACATGGAAAGGACATAGGATAGCACAGGAATACCTTTGCTTGCTTTGGAATTCATTGTTTCCTGGTAAAATGGTGGTAATAATCTCATGGGAGCCTCCCTTTTCTGATTAGTTCAGGTAATAGTGCTTGCCTTGTGTCAGGATGCATGATTTGCATATTGAAAAGCATTATTTGCTTCTGTGGAGAAGATAATGAGTTAAATTAAAAGGAATCACCTGGCTTTTTGCAACAGTCTGAACAGCATTTACCTGTGTTCACATCTATCTCTTTCCCTTTTCCTCCATTCTCTTTCTCACCTTTCTCTGGACCTGGGTGCGAGCCATATTGAACTCCCAGCGCTAATTTAATGCTGAGGAGAGATGCAGTGTTGCTACAGGGTTACATAAGCTGCTTTGCTGTCCTGCTCTGCTCAAAGGCCTGAAGCCAAAGTGCAAAAGAACACACAGGTCCACGTGTAATTCCATGCTAACCACCTTTGTTTCCATTTCCCATAAGCCTATAATGTCATTGAATATTTTAGCTTGCAGTACTGAGAAATTGCTAGAGGAAGGAAGAACTGTTAGGCGATCTAGATTTCAATTAACTTTGCCACTGTGGCTGTGTAACTCTCTGTGAATCACTGTTGTTTAGTAAATGAGACTGAGAATCTCCAAGATTAATAAATCTTGCTGAGGTGGCAGTAGACCAGAACTCTGCTGCTCAAATAACCTCTATCTCTTCCCTTCTACAAGGTCCCTCCCTCCTCATTTCAGCATGAAACAAGGTCAGACCAAACTAAAGGAATTAAAATATGCTAGCATCATTGACATGTACACACAATGATACTCTTCCATTGAAATAGCAATGATACTTAGAGGATATTTTTAGATTCCTTTTACTGGGCCATATTTTAGTCCTATTTCAAGTGTAGCATTGAGTATGTTTAAATTAACAATGCAACTTTGTTTATGACTCAAATGAATAAGGAAACAAAAATAATTCACATGCATGTCTTATTTAATGCAGGTGCCTACCTCCATTTCTTTTCTTTAAAAGGTAATATATACACCTATGATAGACAGGAAACTATAGTCAGCTTCTAGAACTGAACAGCAGGCAGCTATGAAGAATTCCATAGTAGTTGTCTTGGGGTGAAAATTTTGGGGTGTTTTGACTGGTTCATGTCTGGTCTGGACAATGCCTGTCCAGGCCAGCTCCTGCTCATAGCCTTTGTCTGCATAGGAAGAGCAAGAATCTGCCTAATGCTGCTTTTCCCCATGTGGTAGAGTGAGGCGAATCCCAGTGCCCCAACTGAAGCTTATGCTAACATATCAGATGCAGGTTGAAAGTTGATCTCACTAATGACAATGATTTTGTCACTGAAATTTTAATTTCCTATCTTTCCCATTAGGCAGTGATGTGGTTTGTACTCAGGAGGAAGAAGAGTGGGCATTCTGTGGGCTTAAAGTTATTTTTGAGTTTATGATGTGAGCTATATGAAAAATAGGTAGTTATGTCATTTAGTTTGGGTATAAACAAAGTACAGATTACAGAAAAGTGGGTGGATATGCAAAAATAACAACTGATATGCTTTCCTTCCTTTCTGGCTCTTTTCCTTCCTTCTATAAATATTTATTAGTCCTCAAGTCAACACTGTTGTAAACCTTATAGCAAAGAAGACAGGCACTCAAAAGATAATAAATTAATTACCTTTATAATGAAATATAATGGGAGAGAGTTTAGAGTACCATGACTACATTTTTCAGGTAAATTTAACTTAGTCTATAGAGCTAGGAAAGTATTCCCATAGTCAACTGATGCATAATTAGAGTTTGAGTGAAAAGTGGGATTTAGATATGTAAAGGGAGGGTTAGACAGAGATCTCACAGCCAAAGGGAAACCCACAAAGGCTTCAATGTACTGCACAGACCACCATATTCCAGAAATCTGAGGAATAGAAGGAGGACAAAATCCAATAGGGAAGGAAATGACAGAAGTCAAGGCTGGAGGAGTGTGGTATGCCTAGCCCCATGGAATCCAGAAGAGCAGTAGAGACAGATGTAGCTTCTGATAAAGTAGAAGTATTTTCTGATAAAGAGAAAGTATTAGAAAGTTCAAGCAAGGATTTGCTACCTGCACTGTGAGCTTCTGGGAGAGACTTCAAGTTGTCTTAAAGAGAAAGGAAGAGATTAACTGAAAAGTAGCTGCCCAGGGGTGAGGTGGATGGGGGTGATGGGAGGAAATGTGCTGTCATTGTCATAGAGGAACACATTGAGGAGATTGAGGCAGAATCCTGAGCAGGTTAGGCAGAGGATCCACATTTACAATTGGGTTTACAACTGAAAATGGATGTGTATGGATATTTCTTCTCCTCCAACTCTAGCCTTAACGTAAAAGCTTTCAAAGTCATACTGTACTCCCTTGCAACATCTGAGGACAGAGATGTAAAGCAAGTTAACGAAGAGTTGACATTGAAGCCCAGGCTCCTGTCTCCAGACGTAGGCACTTTCCATTGTACTATGCTTCCCACTATAACCAATAGTTTAAATGGGAAATGCTTACAGAGCTAAACAGAAGACTGGTCTCTGGTTCTCCACCTACGTGGCCTTGGGCAAGCCATTCTCTGATTTTGGAAATAGTCTTTGAGTTGCCTTTGCATTCCAAATATGAGGTGAGTCTATGATTTTACTGCGACTGGGGAGAAGTCTAGTCTTAATTAGCAAAGCAATGGAATTAAATACTATTCTAAAAGCAATGCACTTTTATTAGATTCAAGTACGTACAGAAAAACCAATTCCTTACAAATAATTTCAAGGAGAATATCATCTTGCTGATTTTCTTTTGCGTGACCAGATTAAAAATGAATTTTTTTTTGTAATTGATGGCAGCATCATGTATTTACAATTCAGTCACAGAAATTATAGCATTAGCTCTTCCTGGCACACATTATACCTGATTTGTGTGATAATATAAAAGTGGACACTATGTTCAGTCAATATAAATTTGTGAGTGGTCAATATTCTAATGTTTTCTTGTATATAAATAGAGAAATGATAAATTGTAACACAGACCAATTTGGAAAATAAGTTGAGAGAAATAAATGATGGGACCATATCCTGGACATGGAGCAAAGTCTGGTGGTAGGACAGAAGGACAAAATGAAAGTATTTTCTAGGGGAAGTGATGGAAATATAGTAAAGAATATTTCTCTGACTGTTTAAAACTGTAGTACAGACTGCAGCCTGCGTGGAGTTAAGGACTTATGTTGGTAAGGATTGCCAAAGAAGCTTCCAGAAGCAGAGTGAATCTTGGATGCTAGACTGAACCATTTGTGCCCGATCCTTAAAGAAATAAAGGGCCTTTGATTAGCACAGGAAGGAAGTGACATGAAGGAAATGCAGTGCCTGCAGGACAAATTTGGTGCCCAGATACCATTTGCATACAGAATACTGAGTCAAAATCAGCCCTGGCCTTTTTTTTTTCCTTTTAATTACAAACTCTGAAGTGATGTTCTTTTCTTTTTTTTACATAAAATATATAAATATGTAAGCCAAGACTATCCTTTTACTATTTTTTAAGATTGCATTATTTTTATGTGTATGAGTGTTTTCCTGAACTTGCGTACGTAAATCATATTTGTGCCTATTGTGTTTAGAAGCCATAAGAGGGTATCATATCCCTTGAAACATGATGGGTGGTGGTGACCCACTATGTAGGTGTAAGGAACTGAACTCAGGTCTTCTGAAAGAGCAGCAAATGCCTTTCACTGTTGAGCCATCTTCCAGCTCCAAGAGTATAGTGTTTAATGCCATGGGCTTACATAATAAGATGCTATGCCTGTATCTTGTCATCTTTTGGGCAAACATATTTATGTGTTCTCTAGATTGATATTACTATGCAAGTCCTACTTGTGGCATAGCTATGCATCTTGATGAGGTGACAAAGAGTTAATGGGTGTGTGAGTGCACGTGGAAAATATGTATCACATAGTGTATGACAAGTAGGTACAGCTAGAAGAGATTTCCTCGATTGCTGGATTCCCGATGTAGACCATCTGTTTAGTTCTGTTCTTGTATAATATATGGTGAGAAAATATTGTTAAATAAACCTTGGCAACATTGAAGGAAGTTTGAAGTACTTCCCATCGCATTCAGAAGCAACACTCGCGTATTTATGTTCTTAGAATGAGTGAAACTACACTTTTCTCTGATGTGCTTTCTAAAATAGCTTGTCTCTTTAGAAATTCCATTATAAATTAATGTGCTCGTTGTATAAAATGGGAAAACATCAAGGAATACAAGAAAGCAATGGAAAAATTAAACAGATATTAAATACCAGAGAAACATTAATAATTTTATTATTCAACATTCCCAGTTATCTTTCAACAAAAGATACATTTAAGTTAACAAACCAAACCAGCAGCGTAGTTTCCATATATCTTCCCCTTAATTATTTTCTCTTAGTAGTTTATCATTAACTTTTCTTTTATTAAATACTTAATTACTGTATCTCTGTTAATGGTTATATAGTAGCCTGTACCACAATTTCTTCATCACTATCCTGTTCTTGAAAACAACATTTGGTAAGTGCTGTTATTTTTAAAATTGGAAGACATTACTTTTAATTTTCTCTTGCTTTGTGACTGTAATGCTATTTTACAGTCTTAGAAAATAGGCTAGAAGGATAGTGCTCTCATGTTTCCTTGTTCAGGTATATGCTCTGTTAAAGTCTGCCATAGCTCCACAGATAATCGTGGGCTCACAGTTACTGACATTCAATGGAACACTGCTCTATCTATTAACTAATTTTGAGCGCAGAAAAGCTCTGGGGGACTAGCAAGCTAAGAATATTGAACAAATACATAGGAAACACTTAGGACTGTGCTTAGGATTGTAGGGAAAGCACTGAAGTATTAGTTATTATTATTATTTGACAAGCACAGCTAAATTATTTCCTTGAATCATTTTCTCAGTTAAATTAGTTTACTCTAGCTTTATTTATTTATTCTCCATGTTAATGTGCACAATCGTAAGTGTCTTGGTAACCTCAGGCGGCCAGGGGACAACTTTCTGGAGTTGTTTTTTTCCTACCACTATTTGAGTCCCGTTGATCAAATCTTTGCTGTCAGAGCTAACAACAGATATCTTTACCCCTTGAGCCATTTCTCCAACCCCCTCTCCAGTATATTCATAAATAGAGACTTCAGATGTCTGACAGTAGTGTGGTGTCATCTTCCTTACTGCCCAACCCTTTCCTGCTCTCCACTTACTTGTTTCTTGTTTGGCTCAAGCACCATTTGCCTAATGCTTTTTGCTGGCACATGACTTCATTGTGAAAGGGACTGTCACCTGGCTTTTGTTCATGAGCAGTTGTGGGAAAATCGCTCTGGCAACTTTCAAATTGTTTAGAACTGTGGCAGTTTAAAAGCACATCTACATTGATCTACTAACTCAAGGTCTCACCTCTGTGTTACTTTTAGAATGTATAGATGGATACTGTCCAGCAGAGATGAGTCATCTACATTCGGTTGTCAATTTGTTTTCAGAGATCATACACCTAGCACACTTACATTTGAATGTTCTTTTAAAATGTGAAACAAGTAAGGGCCTTCAGAAAAGATTATGGCAAAACTTTCTAGTTTCTTGGCTTTTTCCTTTGATCCTGGCTCCATGTCTCTTTCTCATAGTTATGTGTGTTCCATGATTCCTTATCTAGTGTTTCCCTTTGCTTGATCTCAGGAACATCTCCTGGGCTTTCTAGGCCATCGGGCACAACATTCCTCTTTTGTTTTTTTAGACTTTAGAGCTGTGTCTGTTTTCATTTAAAATCTATTTATATTTAAATATATTTATTTTTATTTTAGATATTTCTATATACCAGTTGACAATAATAATATTCTGTGAACTATGTCTTTACTTTTTGTTTCCTGGTGTTCATTCAGAGTTTTAAGGTCTCCTTAAAGGTGCTTTAAGGCTTTTTCTGTGTTATTTATGCTTACAATTTTTCTTTAATATTGATGTCATTTTGTCATTGTTTCCTTTTCTAAAATCAGATAATATGACAGTTTGATTGATCCCTATGGATTTCACTTATCAGGATGTGGGCTCGAGTTTGGCTACATGGCACATCACCTCTATTCATCTGTACTGATCTGTTTATAGACACCTTCCTTCTCAGCCCTATAGTTCAGTTCATAGGCAGCAGGTAGAGAGGCTTACCTATAGTACTCACTCATATTTGGTTTCTAGCCATAAATAAAGGACATTGAGCTTATAATTCATGTTCCTAGAGAAGCTAAATAAGAAGGTGAATCCAAAGACAAACACATAGGCATCCTCCTGAATATTAACCTTCACCAGGCGATGAAAGGAGACAAAGACAGAGACCCACATTGGAGCACCGGACAGAAACCTCAAGGTCCAAATCAGGAGCAGAAGGAGAGAGAGCACGAGCAAAGAACTCAGGACCGCGAGGGGTGCACCCACACACTGAGACAATGGGGATGTTCTATCGGGAACTCACTAAGGCCAGCTGGCCTGGTTCTGAAAAAGCATGGGATAAATCTGGACTAGCTGAACACAGCGGACAATGAAGAATACTGAGAACTCAAGAACAATGGCAGTGGGTTTTTGATCCTACTGCACGTACTGGCTTTGGGGGAGCCTAGGCTGTTTGGATGCTCACCTTACTAGACCTGGATAGAGGTGGGCGGTCCTTGGACTTCCCACATGTCAGGGAACCCTGATTGCCCTTCAAGCAGATGAGGGAGGGGGACTTGATCGGGGGAGGGGGAGGGAAATGGGAGGCGGTGGCGGGGAGGAGGCAGAAATCCTTAATAAATAAATAAATTAAAAAAATAAATAGTTTTATTCACCAACCAGGACCCCCCCAAAAAAGAATCTTCTTTTTGTGTTTTCAATTCTATATTTTACTTTTCTTTCAGTTTAATTAATCATAGAGTCTTTTGATTATTAATATATGCTTGGCTTCAGTTTTAATGAAAAGTAGTTTTATTATCATAATATGGCTCACAGTAGAGAATTGTGAATTATTTAGAAGTAGAATATCTAACCACACATATCCCCTAAGATTAATGTGTCCATACCTCAAATACTCATATTTTACCTCATTTCTTATTTCAAAGGCTGAATCTTCTGCTTGTTAGTTTTTCTTTAAATACTCATGGGCACTTATAGAATATGTCTAATTTTATTTATTCTTGTTGTACCTGTTCTTACTATATATAGAATTATCAACTATTCAGATAATTGCTACAGTTTTCTAACAAAGTCCATAAAAATTATTTATCTACATCGAGGCCGAGTGACTCTCATGGTCTTTTCATTAAACCCAAAGTCAGTATGGTTGGTGGGAGATCCTGAAAAGCCTGATTCCAGTTTGGGCTGTGGCACACATCACTTGGGGAGCTTACTTATCATCTTTGCAATTTAACTGCAGCATGTGCGGAGAAGATGCCGGGGAGGATTAAAATCCAGCATCTGCAATGTTCCATCACCTCTGGGTGCACTCCAAACTGTCCAAGACTCTGCCTATATTTTCTATAATAGGTTTTTCTGCTGAAATTTGAAAATTTTTACCTCATATTCCATTGTCAGGTTATTTCGAAGACTTCACTAATTTGTAGGATATGGTAAGCTTGCCACTAAACAGTGGGTGTCATTGAGGGTGAAACAGTTTGTGTGTAAAAGTCTGCACTTGTTATCACCTGACATCTTTCAGCAGTGTAGATGTTGTTGTTTCCAGAAGAAGGAGGTGAGAATCTGACTTTTTGATGGACTCCATCTTCATCATAGTGCTTTCCGGTGTAGTTACTGTGGTCTCTGCTTTATTTTCAGGGTTAGGTTATATATGATGCCTTTATTCTCAGGTTTAGGATTTTTCTGGTCTTTCGCAAAATTCTTCTTCAGAATCAGAGGCCCCCAAAGCAGAAACAACTAATGAATTTTATCTAAGTGTGGTCTTCCAGATGATCATTTTAACTTGAAGGAGAGACATATTCTCATTGATTCAGTGACTTATTCTGGGTTATGAAACAGAGTTCACAGAAGACTTTCGAGAGGAACTGAAGGAAGGATTTCAGAGTACTGTCTCTGTACACACTACTGAAGTCCTAACTAGTACATGCTTCTGTACATATTATTTGCCTTGGAAGTCCAAAGTCACTCTTGCTGGGACTCCTCTAATGGCATTCTGATTCATGGTGTTCCCGTATGTGTCTCAGGCACTGATTACTTTATTGAAATAAACAAAGCATATTCTATTCCCATGCTGGTGACTATACAAAGAAGAGTCATGATGTTTCAGAATTCAGAAAACAGTTGTTAACAGAAAACATATTGTTCTTTAAATTGTCACCTTCCACGCTGCCACCAACTTCCAAGTATGTAGAAGAGTAAACTCAGGTGAAAACTTATTGATCTGATTGCAAAGTATATTACTTACTGTAAAAATCAGAGCTGTTTCCCAAAATAATACTTCCCTTCTATTCTCATTCTTGTCTTTAGGGTTTTCAACTTTAATGTTTCTTTATAATTTATAAAACATTTCTTGTCTACCTTTTTGTTTACTCATATACAGAAGACCCCCTTAAAAGTCTCATTGCAGAGTACCAAATACCTTTTCCAGTTCAATGTGAGTTGGAGGGCTGTCTCAGAAAATGATTTCTGATACAAAACAGGAACTCTAAATTTGTCTTTTAGTAGACGAGAAGGCAGTATCTGTTTCTTTGATTTCTATTTTAAAATTTACTCTTCTTTTCCCATTTCACAAAGAGGTTAGTCATCGTCTCTCCATATTGGCCTTTGAGAAGTAACAGAACATTCTAATGGAACCCTAGTCCACTCAGAATGTAGCCACTAGGAATGCAGTAAGAGATATTTAAAGGCTTTATGGTATCTGAAGATCACGGAGAGGAGGTCAAGCAAAGTTTCCTACAAGACCAGGCTCCAGCCATTTGAAAACAGTGCTGGTACTTTTAATAGTTCCACCATATTCTTTCTTTTTTTATGGATATAGGAGGCAGGTGAAGAAAGCAAAATAGAAGTTTGTCATAGTTAAATATTGATTAAGCTTTAATGATATCCTACTTCATGTTCTGGCTTTGTGGGAGCCTAGCCAGTTTGGATGTTCACCTTCCTAGACCTGGACGGAGGGGGGAGGACCTTGGACTTTCCACAGGGCAGGGAACCCTGACTTCTCTTTGGACTGGAGAGGAAGGGGAAGAGGAGTGGGAGGGAGGGGGAGAAGGGCAGGAGGAGGGGGAGGGAAATGGGAGGCTGGGAGGAGGCGGAAACTTTTTTTTTCTCAATAAAAAATTTTAAAAAATTGATTAAGCTGGGCTATGAACATGGTTTCTGAACTTACACCCCTATGATTATCCTACACTGCTTCACAATAAAGTAATCTCTTTATATAGATATGATTTTATAAAGAAATAAGAATTACTTATTCAACTTTTCTAGAACTCTTGCAAGTATAATATCATCACCAATAAAGGTTCAAGGGGCTGCTACTATTTACATATATTCATTCAAGGTTCAAAATGGCCTTTGTGCCTTTGTTAACCAACACATCTTTCGTAGAGATTCTGGTTTAAATGAAGGCCATTAGATGTGGATCTGTTTGCTACTGATGGTGGTGGTGACAAGGGTAGTGATTCCAAATGCTGCTACTGTTGGCATGGTGTGGCTGGGCTGTCCCAGGCAATCAGGCAGGCACATTAATGGATCAAAAGTCTGGAGATGTAGCTTCTTAATACAAAAGCTTAGATTTTAATGCCAGCTGCTGTAGCAGAGACAATATTTGACTGTGTGTGTGTGTGTGTGTGTGTGTGAGAGAGAGAGAGAGAGAGAGAGAGAGAGAGAGAGAGAGAGAGAGAGAGAGAGAGAGAGAGAAAGTAAATAGGGTCAGAATTTCAGGAAACATCCAGATCTGAAAATATTCTTTTCTGATAGAAACAAGGAATAGTCTGAAATTTTTCCATCCATAGTAAGAAATCAGTTTCAGATGATGTTATGCAAAAGATATCCCCTCTACAAAATATTGACTACATTAATAATTTGTTAAATATATATTTATTGGATAATGTATGGTTCAGACTGATTCAATATAGTACATGGGCTATGTTAAAAGATTTAAGAAGTGACAAAATTAGTGTGGTCTATAATTTTGTATATTAATGCTTATATGTTCTAATGAGTGAAATTGGTCTGTTGTTGCTTACTACAGAGGGTATGAAGATTAAGTAGCATGGTTGGAATAATTCAGAGCATCATATGTATTTAGGCTGTCCATAAATGAATGTAATTTTTATATAATATCCATGTACTAGCATCCTTCTAAGTTTGCAGTTTGTGATCCTTTTACCTTGTTTATGTTGCAAGCAAGAATTTTCTATTAATCCAGCTAAAGAGACTGACTGATGTGTAACCTTTCCTTGCTTTTTCAAATAGAGATATGCTTGGTTGTTTACAGCACTGTCAATGTTTATCCAATTCTGCTGCTTAGATTCCACGTCTCCCCAAGCCGCTGCCTTAAAAGGCTTTCCTTTCCAAGATCCTTGTAAACAAGACTTGCCTGTCAGTCAGTGCCCCCCCCCCCCCCCACACACACACCTAAAAAAATAAAAAGCTTAAACCATCCACTGCTCCGCTACAGTATTTGAAGTCTGGCTTCAGTGGATCTTTGAAGGCTGATTTCATCCTCCTGGCTGCGTTAAGTCCCACTCCACCTCATCTTACCCCATCTGCAGAAATCCTGCTGCCAGTCACTTTCCACACAAGCCCTGACTTCCTGAATTTTGGAGGTTAGAGAGGCATGCCATTCAGGGTAGCTGACTCTATTGTTTTACAGACAAACTCGCAACAAATGAGAGCAGTCAGGATGTGGCTGTCATATGGAATAAATGAACCCTCAGCATCCGTAAGGTATGGTGTGGTGTGCAAGACAAGTATTCCTTTTTTGACTCATTGATGAAAGCTTGTATTTGTATGTGTGTGTGCGCCCGCGCGCGTGTGTGTTGTGTGTGCACATGCACACATATCATGACCCTATATGGGTGGGTGTTTTCATGAACTAAGTCCAAGAGAGGGTGCTGAATCTCTTAACGATGACCTACATGCATTTGTAAGAATCTGGGTTTCATACACGGGATTCTGAATTCTGGTCCTCATCATTGTGCAACGTGTACTCTAACTCCAATTATTTTGTAACACGTTTTGATGGAGTTCTGCTTGAGACTTGACTGGCTGTTTCTCTTCATGTTAAAGTGAGATTCCTTCTATTCTTGTAGTTAATTTTTAAGATGACATTTTTATTCTCTATTCATTCTCTCAGCCTGAGACAGTGTCTTACAATTTTTTTTTTACTTTTTAAAACTCAACTTTTCATCTCCTCTTATATTCAATGAGTTTTTCTTCTCATTCTATAAAGCAGATATGACTTACCTGTAAGATGAGCTTTTCTGTATTCTATCAGAACACGGGTCGTTTTTGACAATTTTGATCACAAAGTATTCTTTTATTTAATAGAAGCCATATAGCATCTACTAGATCCTGTGCATCCTTTTTGCTTCTGCATTGGTTATATTGCTAAATCCAAAGTAGAGTATGTATTCACTAGCAGATGTGAAAGAAAGTCATTATAGAATGACACTTGCCCCTTTTCCATTCCACATGCCAGAGGCTTGGTTTCTTGTAACTGTGAGGCCTGATGTATTTTCCTTAACAATAAAAATTTGAGTTATAGGTATCACTTATTTCAGTATGATATTTTTCTCAAAGAAAAACAGGAGTTGAAAGCAATGGAATTGTGTTTCTGATGGTGCAAAGTCTGTATCTGGCAGATCAAAGGAGTTTCAGACCCACAGGTTCACTCCAATCTTCAGAGTCCTTCAGACCCAAAGATGCAGATGTTCCTGAGAACTTTTGCCGGCACGTGACTTAAAACTTTCTATTATGCATAGTACTTGACTCTAAGAGCATGGACAAGCCAGGGACTGTATATGATGAATCAAGGAAACAATCTACATAATGTTTTCTCACATTTTATTGGTTAGAAATAGAATGATATAGCCACAATTCATTTTCCTGAATGTTTGGGAATGTCTTAAAGGATGAAACACATTTTGATAAATGAAAATCACTGTGACAGAATCCTGTTTTCCACATAAGAGAGAATTTGTTTACAAGGTTGTGTTGTGTATATGTCTATAATCTAGTGGAAGTCTATGAGGATAAATAATATCCTGTTAGCCCACCAAACAAATATACTTTGCAAATAGATTGAGGGTTTCTAGTAGAAAGTGTCTGCCATCCAAAGTAGGACATCGGTAACAAGTGAGTTGTTGAAGTTACATGCATATTAATTTGGATCCCTAAGGGTCCTTTGCATCTCTGGGACCTATTGAGTTGGACTGATATATGTCACCACACATAATTAAACTCATTTTCAGTTATCAGATGTACAGTCTCAAAAAAAATCTCAATTTGCCTAAAGTATAAAAAATTGTGCAGGAGGCAAGAGTTGGGGGACTCAGGGAATTCTGTGTTCTGGACATAACCTAAATGCCCATCAGCTGAAGAATGGATAAAGAAAATGTGGTACATTTACACAATAGATTACTACCCAGTGGTTAAAAAAAACTATGGCATCTTGATATTTGCATGCAAATGGATGGAACTAGAAAAAAAAATCACCCTGAGTGAGGTAACCCAGATTCAGAAAGATGAACAAGCTATGTACTCACTCATTAGTGGATACTAGCTATAAAGCAAAGTCTATAACCCTAGAAAAGCTAAGCAACAAGGGGAAACCTAAGAAAAACATATATAGATCCTCTGGGAAGGGTAATAGACAAGATCTCCTGACAAAATTGAGAGCATGGGGGTTGGAGGAGAAGGGCAGGTGGAAGGGAAGAAGTAGGGGAGAAGAGGAGGATGGAGGAGAATTTGAGGAAATAAGATAGTCGAGTTGGAAGAAGAACAGAGGCAGAGAGCAAGGAAAGAGATATTTGTATTGAGGGAGCCTTTATAAGGCTAGCAAGAAACCTGGCACTAGAGAAATTCCCAGGAATCCTCAAGGATGACCACACCTAAGACACAAAACAGTAGTGGAGAGGACGCTTGAAATGGCCTTGCCCTGTAGTCAGATTGATGACTATCTTAAATGTCACCACAGAGCCTTCATCCAGCAATTGATGGAAAAAGAGGCAGAGACCTGCATTGGAGCACTAAACTGAGCTCCCGAAGTCCAGTTGAAGAGTGCGAGGAATGAGAATATGAGCAAAGACGCCAAGACCATGATGGGTATAAACACTGGAGACAGTCTTCCTGAGCTAATAGGAGCTCACCAACTCCAGCCAGACTAGGAAGGAACCAGCATAGGACCAAACTAGATCCTCTGAATGTGAGTGACAGTTGTATGGCTGGGGCAGACTGCAGGGTCACTGGCAGTGGCACCAGGATTTATCCTTACTGCTTGTACTGGCTTTTTCAATCCTTTCTCTTTGGATGGATACCTTTCTCAGCCTAGATGTAGTAGGGAGGACCTTGGACCTTCCCCAAAGCAATGTGCCTTACCCTCTTTGAGGAGTAGAAGGGGGTGTGTGGGAGAGGGAGGGAAGAGAGTGGGAACTGTGATTGGTATGTAAAATGACAAAAGATAGTTTGTTTTCTCTTTTTAAAACATAAAAGAAAAGTATGTGGATGTACTAAATATGAACTAAGTTTTCTGTAAAATGATATGAAGTTAGGATGAGTTATTTCAATGATCTCTTCCAGTGTTAAATGACAATAAAGAAAATAATTTTATAATACATGTCAACAAACATTTCCTAACTATGTTCAAGATATTCCAAAAAATACTAGACAGCACAGTGGACAGATATTTACGAGTCTATGGATAATATGTGGAGAAAGTAAACATTATCACATTACTATTAAGCAAAGCAGAGCCTAAATTGGCTTGTAATTAAAAACTTATGTGTTATAATAAAATTATAAAGAAATTGAGGTCTATTAAAAAATATTGGAGTAATGACTTTGTTTATTTCCATAATTTATGTATCTCCATGTCTAACTGAAAGCCATTAATAACACAAATCACTATTGTTTGGGAAATAGCAATCTATTGTTCTTTTGCTGAGAATGCTAGCACATTGAATATTTTGTAAGCAAATCCAGCAATCTCCCCCACCTCTATCCTTTCTAAAAACAAATCTTCTCTACACTAAATTAAATGAAGCTGAACATGACTGGTTACTGTAAACTGTCTGCATGAAGAAGAAAGTTTAGAACATGCACAAAAAGGATTTGTAATATTTTTCTGCCTCACATCTTTTGCTGTACATGCTTGGTGATATATTTTCAGAAGTATTTATAATTCTGATAGAAAACTAGATGGTTATTTATTAAATTTTAGCTTCAAACACTAATTGACATACAAAGCTTTGTAAGGCCTTTACATGTGAGTGAGTATAAATTAAAAACTAAATGCAGAGAGACTTAGAAGGAAGCCAATTCATACTTTTATATACTAGAGGGATCCCTTTGTCTCCTTACCCAGATTTGCTGCTATAGAAACAAATACTAAACACAAAATTTATTTCAATCATGATGGTTAGTTTCCATACAGTATCTTTTCTCAAAAGTAAATGCAAGGGTTTTTCTTGTAGTAATAATAAAAGAGAAACAAACAAAAATGCATCATTTTAAGGCAGCAGAACTGATGACCCATTATCTGTTACCTCCAGCTTTGATATTAATAAGTCTTCTATTTTCTATTACACTAAACATCTGGGATCTAAGTACTGACACCTATTAGTTACTTTGGCTTCCTTTTGCCTTTGAAGCAATGTCACAGATAAACCTCCAGGAATTCTCCAAAATTGGACACTTCATTGACCAAATGAATGGCTGTTTCTCTTCTTCAGTCTAAATTGAAAAGTGAGCTTGCTCCCATGAGGGGAGACATAACTTGGAAAGATAACCAGCTGTGACTCCTCTTTCACATTAGTACGCCCTTATAATCTCACCAAAAGCTATTCTACCAACAGCAGGACAAAGTGATTCCTCTAAACCCTACACCTATCTTCAAATGATCCATCTCAAATTTGTCTTCTTTATCTCTTTAGAAATATCCTAAAACCTCATTTACTGTCATGAGTTTTAAGTAACAATTAGAGATCACCTAATATATAAAATACTCTCTTCAAACAACCTGACCACTGAAAAGGCACCTAAAGAGTTGGTAAGTTTTCATGTGACTTCCTTGCAGACACTGGTAGAGCCTGTGCAGTAGTTTAGGCCCAATCTATAAAATGTCAATTTTGAATGTTGTATGGCTAGGCTTCTTCAAATACTAGATATATTAGAAATTATAATTCATATTCAATGGTGATATGAGAATTTAACATTGTTCAAATAAAAACAATCTAAATTCATTTCAAAAAACCAATTCAATTACAATTAAGTAACTGGGTAATATTTTCACAAAAATCCATTAAATCATATTCTTTCATTAAAATAGTTTATACATTTTTAATACAAAATGAAAAACAGAAGGAAAGAGATAATAAAATAGCAGCAGAAACTAATTAACTGGAAACAAAAAGAGAGTTTATAAAATCTTTGGATAAAAATCAATCCAATAAGCAAATGTCTTGCAATTTCAATAAAAATGAAAAAAATAAAGCATGCAAAATTAACAAATTATAAAGAGGCCATAACTACTGATAGTAAGATTTAGAACTATGAAAAATTTATTTTCCAGAAGCCCATTTTCACATACTAAAATTCCTAATAAGTTGTATGAGATATTTTGGGAAATTATAATTATAACAATTCACTTACAGATTACGTGAGTGGGTATTGAGAAAACAGAAAATAAAGTTCCAAAGAGTTACTTCTTATAACGCCTTTTCCCTTCATGTGCTCAGAAACAGACTAGTCGAAATGATAAGATAAAATTAATTCTTATGTTAATTTAAAAGACATAAAAATAAAAACCTTTCATTATTAAGCTGTGTAACCTCAGTGTTTACTCACAATACAAAAACATCAAAAATACACTTTCCTATAACTACAAAATATAGAGGTTTTAAGCAGTTACTAAGGATGTGAGGTAGGAGAGAGAAATTTTGTTTACATATTGGTCCAATGGTAAAGAATCTTAGGTAGATTAAAGAAATAGAGTTAAATTGAAGAAATCAATGACGGAGTTTTAGGACTGAGGCTGTAGCTCTGGGAAAAACTGTCCCTTCTGTACCTTTGTATAGTATCTCTTATGTACATTGAAGTTCTGGCTTCAATCCACAACACTGAAAACAAAAATGAAGAGTTAAGTAGATATATGCTACAATGTGAAGACTATATTTAATCAAAATATGTTTTTGAAAATTATTAAAACTGTACACGTTAACTATTAAGAACACAAAAATGACAAATATGTAATCATGTATGTGTTTTACCTCATTACCTCTATGTATCAACTCCACAGTGTATATATTTTAGAACATCACACAGAGAGTAAATAGAACATACACTCACATATAAAACTCCAAAATAAAACAGGAATAAATAAAATAATTCATCAATTTATAAATCATATTATGTTACTATAAAGAAGAATCTATTCCAGGAATGCAGAATTTAATATAGAAACTTTTCTTATACCTACTATTGCTCAAAGAATGAAAGGTTGTGTTTACCATACACTACCAGGAAAAACGAAGTAAGGGATGGAAAAAAGAATACGATGTTACTTCTATTTATATGAAAGAAAACACACGTACCACAACAAAGCTTCATTTTGATACGTGCTTGTTTATAAAAAGTTTTAAATTTGAAATCTTCAGTTTTTGTTGTGAAAGGAGTTAGTGATGATAGTTATTCATGGTTGTATATCATTAATGAACTAAAGTTACTGAACTGTGTGAATAAAATAATTGAGGATGTAAGTTTCAGGGTATGTTAATGTCTTATAGGAGTTAGATATGTTTTCATATGGAGAATTATGTCATCATTCAATAACTATACCTATATTCCAGATTTTTAAAACTTTTTTACAAATTTTTACAAATCTTTCATTTTCTAAATTAATATTTTGTAGAACATTACATTGATATTAAACAGTTAATTAAATATCTGGCTGACAATAGCAAAATGTGATTTATCCATGTATGTACTGCTTAGCATATTATAATTTGTGAACCCTTCGTTGCATTAGCTAAACTATTCCACATAAATCCTTTACAAAATAAGCATGTTATCTCAGCATGAATTCAGTTTAAGGAACGAAGACTCAATGGTTTCCACAATACATTTCTATCTACTGAAACCCAAAATGATATATCTTGTACTGAAGCTAGGGTTTTTCATTCCAGGGAGCAAGCTCATAACAATTCATTTATTTCTGTATGTTTTTCAATAATAATAAAGTAATAGTATTGATAATAACAGTTTAAAACCTGTGTCTGGGTTGATGTGAAAGAAAGGCATCATATGATATTTAATGATAAAATACTTTATAAAGCAGTATTAGTAAATCAATCAATCAGTAAGAACAGAGAAAATTGTTTATATTTGTAAATCATAGAAGGTTCGTAGTGTGATGAGTTGAGAAAGGCAAAGTTGTTTCTTTACTTTATGCCAAGGTCGTGTGAAATGAAAAAAATTTAAACATTAAGGAACATGTGTGTGAGAGAGAACCTCATAACAGGGAAAGATTAAAAATATGGCCTGTTTTATACAAGTTATTTATTTTGTGCACTTATATGTAAGTGTGCACACACCCACAAGCATGTGTGGAGACCAGAGCAGCTAGTGGGAGTTGATCTCTACTCTACCATGTGGTACTAGGAATCAAAATACAGGCTTGGCTGTAGGCACCTTTTCCTGCTGAGGCATTCTACTCAGTCAAAGTATTAATATATTTTAAATGATTACAATACAAATGCATGTGTTTTGATAATAAAAATATCATTTTAAGATAAAAGTGAGCAAAATATTCCAATATTTTGTATATCCAAACCTTATAAAGGCCCATAAAATATGTCTAGGTAACATAGACAACATTAAAAAATAGATGGGCAATAATACCAATCATAATTAGTCTCACCACTGAAAAAGTAAAGTTCAGCAATGTTAAGGATAAAGCAGTGTAAATTTGTGCTTATCTTGTGGTATCATGGCTCAACCATGGGTTTCAGAGCCCTAAATTCATTTGTCCCCAATTTACTCAATGCATAAAGAGGAAAATTCCTTAACACTTCTGTTTCATTGTCCCAATGGAGACAATATAAATCATCACAGTTGCCTTCCTAGTGTGCTCCTCTATGGCCATACACCCTTTGCTAAGACAGACTTGTGATGTTCTCAGTTACAATTCTGTCTGTAACCTGAGATGCAGAAGGACCCCTGCACTAGTCATTTGGAGATATCACTGTAATGCTGCCCCTTTAATTAGGGTCAGAGTGTATGGCAGATTATCTCCTTTTCTCTGCACAGCATGTGAATAGACTCATTTGCTAGTGCATTTCTGAAGGTTTCAGGTGTTTACTGGAATCTCTTTGTGGCTGTGGCATGAGAGTGAGACAGGATGGGGTCTGGAGAAGTTTTAAATGCTGTAGCAGACCGCAACATCTGCCACTTCCACAAATCTGCCCATGGTGTCACTAATAACAATGCCACTGATGGGGAAGACATACTGGAGGAGTTGATTTTAAAATTTATCTCCTTTGACAAATAGTTTTTCAAGATGTGCTCTCTAAAGAATAACCTTAAATGGAAGGCTGTTTCTTCACAAGAAGGCACTTTTCATACCTCCACAGCAATACTTCCTTGTAGGGTTTATGTGCAGATGACATCATTCATGTCAGGTATGTAGAGAGAAAAAATAGAGTGAACTATTGTGTGTTCCTTTGTCTTTGATTTCCCTTCCATTTCATACAACCTGCTATAACTAAATACACTAACACATACAAATAAGCAAAAGACCAATAAAATTTGCTATTTCTAAAGGAATTAAGTTGTGGTTTTGTTTCGAGAATAATATTACTGTGTTTTCTCCCAGCTTAACAGATTTCCCATTGTCCTTTACAATGCTTGCTCCCATCCCCCAAATTCAAGGAATAATTGATAATAAATTTCCCTTTGTCCTCTCTAAGTGATTTTTAATATTATTATTATTATTTCAGACATTCATTACCGCTGAGCTCCCTATGCTGGTAAATGGTGTTGACAAATTTGTTCTAGAACCAACACGTGATCCAGTTGCTATAGAGTTAACTGGATAAGCATGCTAATGAAGTAAATTGTAAACTATCACCAAACTGCGTGTTTGTTAGTTAATGGCCCATAGTGTCCAGTTACAAGCTTACAATGTGTGAATAGTATACTTGGTTTTCTAATGCAGTGCTGTCAGGTAGAAGCTGAAGTCATGATCATTTTGAACACGGTGCCTCCCACTAAGTTTCTCCTTGGCTAGATTTCCCCCAGACTCAAGTGCCTCTGGGCTGATGATTGTGCAGCATGAGTTGAGTTCCATGCTCTCCTGAATATCTGAGAGTGTGAGTGCTCCTGGAGCAGGATGATTGGCATGCAGCAATCCCTCAATGGCTGCAACCACGACCTCTGGATGCATTTACCATCTGTCAGGCAGAGATAGTATTTCAGGATACCAGAATGTATTTATTAACTTCTGCAAGGTTCTTCCTTGATTTCCCAAGATGATTACCGAAAATATTGAATAAAATTGGTCTCTAGGTAGGGCTCTATCTATTTCACAATAACAGGATGTGTTTTCTTTACAAATGGACACTCTGTTGAAATACAGATTTACTCAGGAATTGACAATGTGATTTTAACATAAAGATGAAGCTCTTCAGATAGCTTTCTCAAGTGTTGCTTCACCAAAAAAGTCAAAGGATATTTTGTAGTATTAGTTAAAGGTAACAGGCATTTGTAGCTTTTTAAAAATCTTATTCAATGAGTTCTGTGGGTGTCATCTTCGGGAATGGGGTCTTGCCCTCAGTTTGTGAACAACCTATAGTCTTGGCAATAGCCTGAGTTGTTTGGAGCCCATGGGAACCCTTGGGCAAATAACTTAATTAGATGTAACACAATTCTGCTACTAGAAGCTTCTTTTGGTTACAAGAGATGTCTATCTGGCATTCTGTCCCCCTCATTATTTGCTGATTTTATTTAGATCACCTTCATATGTGTATATATTTTAGCAATCTTGTCCTGCATTAATTTTCCAAACTATCCCTTAAATGATGCTCATTTTCAATCTCTCTTCCAAGATTTCTTCCACTATCCCTTTCTGTCTTATTGAGCATAGAGAAGTTGAGCTGGTACCAACATAGAGCTCTCGCCCCTCCAAGCTAACTTCTTTGGTAAGGAAGGTACTCTGCACAACACCAAGAAAGAAATCTAAACATGAGCTCAGCCACCACAACTCTTTTATCTACCATTGTGTACTGCCCAACTGATACTGCAATATGTAGGACAATGATGGCATAGAGCATGTGGAAGCAATCAACCAATATCTGGTTGACTTCAGGCCCACTCCACAAAATTGGAGGTGGGAGGTCCTTGGACTTCCCACAGGGCAGGGAACCCGGTCTGTTCTTCAGGCTGATGAGAGAGGGGGAGTTGATCGGGGGAGAGGGATGGATATGGGAGGCGGGGGCGGGGAAGAGACAGAAATCTTTAATACATAAATAAATAAATACACAAATAAATAAGAACCTTAGACTAGGTAGTACAAGGGCCTACCTAGGATAAACAAACAAAACACACACACAAAAAAAACAAAACAAAAAAATCCAAGCGTATCATTCTACAAAAAAAAAAAAAAAGCAATGGAATGACTCCTACTGACATTCTGCTGTACCCATAGATCAGTGTCTTGCTCAGCCATCATCAGAGAAACCTCCTCCTGCAGAAGATGAAAATAAATATCCTTCCCATACGGCTCAGGAAGACCTAAAGAACAGTAGGCAAAAAGTGTGTAAGAGCCAAATAGCATGGAAAACACCAAGGAAGCAAAACTCTCTAAATTAACCTGATGAAGGAAAGCTCCTGTAAACTCATGGAGATTGAAACAACATGCACAGGGTTGGTCTGCACAGGTCTGTACCAGAACCTCCATGTAAACATTATAACTTCCAAATTAGTATTCTAATGGGATTTCTGACTGTGCAAACTAGTGGCCCTCGGATTCTTGTACTTCCTCTTAGACACTCCTAATTCTGTTTCTTTGTTTTGTCAAATTATAATGTGTTAGATTTGTTTTATGTTATTATTTTATATTATGATATATTATGTTTTCTTTTAATTGTATCCCTTAGAAGCCTGGTTGTTTTCTGATGAGAGATAGAAAAGGAATGGATGTGAATGGGAGAAGAGGAGGTGAGGAACAGAAAGCAGAAGAGAGAGGGGAGATCATAATCAGGATATATATGTGAGAAAAATATCCTCTGTTGCCAATAAAATGAGAAAAAAGAATTGTGCAAAAAATATTATTAAGAATGTTTGCATTAGTTTAAAGAAGGATGACCGGCATTTTCCAAAGCTATCATTCTCTGTTTTGTTTTTGAAAATGGTAAATAATAAAGTATAAAACAATGTTGGAACACCTTAAATTCCACCTTTTTCTACTTGAAACTTCCTGGTGGAGCAGTACTTTGATTCCCTGCTCTTCCCCATGCTCTCTACATATGTAAGGTACTAGTTAAGGTTTTTCATTTAAAGAAGCGCTTTATGGTTGTCCAGATACCATCAGGTTGATCATGGTGGGAGGAATCTTCAAGCACAACTTACGTCTGTTTCTATAAGTATCTGATTGATATGAAGATTGCAAAATACGTCAATCTTAAGCACACATGTAGACTTTGTATTAATATTCAGAGTCTGACATGACTGAGTAGCTGACGCTTTGGTGAGTTGCTGTGCACACTGACAATGGATTTTAACATTCACTTTCAAAAAGTGAATTGTATAGGCATCTTCCTGACATTTCAGGGAATTTTAAGCAGCTGCTTTTCAATTTTATTTAGCCTTGAGGATATGATTGCATTAGAGGCAACTCAGACATAACTGCCTACAGCTAATGTAGAAAGTTCCTGGGATCATCGATGGAACAACCAACAAGATATGAATGCATACTGCTTTGATGGGGTAGAGAACGGATCCACTGTGGACGTTTGCATTGGCCAGCTGTTTGCATGGATAAATAAAACTGATGGTATGATTAATTGGAAATAAATGAAAACACAGAGATTGACTCTAGCAGTTAGTATTAGAGAGGAGGCTTCTGATTTGAAGGGTGGAATGCAATAGGCAATGAGGCTGCATATATGAAATATTTTAATATAAGCTTTCATGGGGTGATGCTGCTGCCCCTCACTCTTCTGCACATTAGGACTATCTCTGGAGAAAATCTATATTAAATGTGTGAGAGTCCAGTGCCCTTAGAGGGTAATTGTACTGTTGATATAAAACATTTTGATTCATGGTATTAACAAATTTCTACCAGGATTCATATAAGATTAAGGTTACGGTAAATGACAGACATGACGCAATTACTCATTGATCACTCAGGAGCATAATCTTTGCCTGTGCTTTTTGGAAGGCCAATGCAGTTTGGAGATATAAATAGTAAAAATAGATTCTCTTGAGTTGTCTTCATTATTATCCCTGCCCACGAAATGCAAATCCCATTCATAAATTCTAGACCCTAATTTACACAACATCAGGTGTAATATGTAATATCTTGGGTAAAATGTGGATTTTTCTAATAGTCTTGAGATCCAGGAATTCTACAACACAGGAAATAAAAATGTCATAGAGGCATTTTTAAGTTTTAAAGTACCATGTACTTAATAAAACAAATGTCAGAAGCCTTCCAGCCCAGAGACTTCTCAAGTAAGATTAATTGAGCTGATTATAGTTTATCAATCATAGATCAACAAACTTATCTTCATATTTAGTTTCAGGGAAATCATAAAGTTGATTATAATTTCCCCTAACCTGAAGGCATCTATGTACTATTTTGCCAACATCAGTAGGATCCAACACTGGGAATGCAAAATAGATGAACTTTTCAATCTATGACCCTTATTTCACTAGTTATAAACAGAAGGCAATATAATTTATGAAAAATAAAAAGGGAAGGAAAAGGCATACATTTTATGGAGGTTATTCCAAAGGGTGTAATTACTTTTCAACACTAACATTTTTTCAAAAGCGCACTAACTACTTGGCATGGCAGTCACAAACCAAAAGGTTGTTCATTGTTTCACAGTCTATCAAGAGGCTTTGTTTGGCAAATTAGAATGAATGATTGGCGCCCCTTATCTTATCAAATTAGTTGCTGAAGCATAGATTTTCATCTAATCTAAAGAAATAGGTCAAAGTTCCAATTCTTCTTTTCTTGAAACACAAAGGAGAGTGGACAGTCCTCTACTGAGTAAGACAGGAAGATATAAGAAATAGTTATTACAGCCTCTTCCTAATGCCAATCACCCCAGTCAGATACATTTTTTAGTCTTCCTCCGAATGTGTTGCCCAACCCAGACTTTGATATGCATTTCCTTCCATTTCTGTTAAAGAGGTGATAACAGCAAAGAAGAAGGGAGAGGATGCTCTCAGATGAGAACCCGGAGTATACTGTCCTCGCTGCTTTTCTGAATTAATACAGAGTTAGTTATTCAATGATTTTTCCATTGTCTTGACTTTGCCCATGACTCTGCCACATAGGAAAGCGATTATAAAAGTGGCAGATAACTGGCCCCAGGAAATAGATGCTTCTTTTTCACGTAAACACTTCTTGTAAAGATGCCTCATGATGTTTAGTTGGAGTCACCTCCTGCATATCTGAGTGTATGAGACAAATTCTCCTTTGAGCTTCCTTCACTATGTTGTGTTACAAAAATAGGAATTAGCTTCGGGTTCTCCCTCTCAACACCCATGTGTCCCCACAATGGTAGTAATGAAAACAGCACTACTTAATATTTTCTTTGATAGAATGTTCCAAAGGGAGCCCTGGGTGCATATCGCTTGGCTTTGTTTTCATTCAAACCCTTAGGCAAGAAGCCATTTGCTTTAGCATTTAGGTAAGACCATGCTAAATGTGCAATACAGAATAGAAATCCCAGTCTGTCAATTCAAATAGTATTCGCCAAGAGAAAGTATCAGAATGCTTTAATATTTTCCAGGCATTTAAGCAAGGTGCATATGCTCTAGTGGAACTTTATATTTCCTTCATCCTCGGGAGAAATTTGAGGTCCATAAAATATGTCCAGATAAGTGATCTGCATCTCTGTCCAAGAAAATATACTTAGAAAGTTGAGGAAATAGACATAGACAAATACAGGGCATGAGAACACTGTTTCTTTCTATATCATACTGATCAACCTGGTTTAAGCCCAGTCTTCTCGTGTAGCTTGCTGTGATCATATTTTACTGTCTATGATCTTCCTTCTGCTTAGAGTATACCCCTTTCTTTGGTAGCTCCTAGGTATTTTGTGAGGGGCATTCTTTTTATATGATGAAGTCTTCCCTGACCCACTCAAATTTTCTTTCAATTCATAGTATTCATTTGCTGTCCTCAGTTCTCTTGTAAGTTTTTGTGGGTTTTATATTTATCTTTGTGTCTGTTGTTTCAGTGCCTATACCACACTGTGCACATCAGGGAGAAAATGGGCATTTCACAGATGGATAATGTTGAATACTTTTCCATATGATGCATAAGAAGACTGCTCATTTATTTCCTGGCTGCCTGAACCCCAATAATGACACAGAAACTACATTAATTACAACACCGTTTGGCCAACAGCTAAGGTGTCTTTCTAGCTAGGTCATATATCTTAAATTAACCCATTTCTTTGAATCTATATATCACCACTGGGTTGTGGTTTACTAGTAAGTTGCTGGCCTGGAGTCTTCCTTCTTTGGAAGCTACATTGTATCTGTCTTCTTGACTCTGCCTACTCTCTCTCTACATTTATATCTGTTCAGATTTCTTACCTGGCTTTACTCTGCTAAGCCATTGGTCCAAACAGCTTTATTCATCAACCTATAAAAGCAACACATAGCCGGGCGGTGGTGGCTCACGCCTTTAATCCCAGCACTTGGGAGGCAGAGGCAGGCGGATCTCTGTGAGTTCGAGACCAGCCTGGTCTACAAGAGCTAGTTCCAGGACAGGCTCCAAAGCCACAGAGAAACCCTGTCTCGAAAAACAAAAAACAAACAAACAAAAAAAGCAACACATATACAGAAGGATATCCCACATCAAAATATATTTTGTTTGCCTACCCATTTTTAGGAATTTTGAGTACATATTCAGTTTTACATCTTAATTATGGAAAAAACACTCAGTAATTATTTATTTAATTGAACAAAAATGAGTAAATTTGTGTAGGTGCCAACAGTGTCAGTCTCTCTCTTCTGCCCTTCCCTATAGTCTTACAAACTTCCAACTATATCCAAACCCTCTAAAATTGATATAGCCTTCATAAGAATGAATTAGCTGCTGCAGTTCCTGTGCTGAACTTGCCAAGAAATACCTTATCAACAATCAGTCACAGAAGGGGACTGGCCGTATGGAGCCTTGCCCATTTCTGCTGAGTTGTTCGCCATTGATACAATCTTGGAACTTGGACTTTTTCTAGTTGAGGCTCTGGTGGATATCTCCAAACACATGACCCACTTAAACTTAACTGCCCCAGTTAAACTTTTTAGGAAGACAAACAACAATAGTTTTCTAAAGGGGAGAGGTAGATGGGGGTAGTAGGGAGGTGGCCGAGCTGTGAGAGTTGGAGAGTAGTCAGCTTGCCTTATGTACACATATGAAATCAGTAAATAACAAATAAGAGATTTAAATAAGATGAAACAAGTCTGTCTATGAGGTGCTGAGGACGTCTTCAAGTTTTTGCCCATTTGTACAGATAAAGTAAATCTCTTCATTAGTAAAATTTTCATATCAGTGGATCCAGATTTTAGCATTCCTGAGAAGACTTGTGAATGATAGTAATAATAAAGAGCCACAAAAGAAAGGATTATTGGGATTATTTGTTATACTTATAAAGGTGAAACAATTTATTATGCTAATATATTGATTGGCATTTGAAAATAAAGACTTTAAGGCCTTGAATTGGTTATTGCTTATGCAGTTCATTGGGCTAAGAGTTAGAGTATGGGCACGTTACACTGACTTTTTGAGCTGTGCTATCTCCAACCAGAGAGTTAGCCTATTTCTTGCAAATTATCTTTCCCTTGTGAGGTTAAATTAATGCTTGTACACAGGACTAAGAATGAGCTATTTCAATAGAAGATGTTTCGGAAATGCAAAGTGTTATTGTTACAATTTGTGCTTATGTAGAATACATCTTTACTTTCCGTGCTGGGCAATGATTGTTCAGGGATGGCTAAACCTCAGACTGAAAGTTTATATAATGAGATGAGATATTTTCACAGTTTCTTGAATCTGAGAACCTCAAAATATTCAGTCCCCATGCAAATGCGAATTGAGTAGCAAGCATGTATCTAGATAAAATGTCACCTGATTTCAGCAGGAGTTATGGGCAGATGGTGGGGACAGAACTAAGTATTCTGTTCTCACTGTCTGGCTACCTGGTGCGCGAGCTGGAAAGACGAAGAGAGTATCTAGTTTATAAAGGTTTGGACATGCAAAATAAAATTACAAGATAAATCTCCACAAATCAAGTTGTTTTTTAAAATTTAACATGTTTTAGTTTTATGAAAGTAGTGAGAGTTGATTTTTTTTTCTTTCCCAGTCCTCTTACAGAACCTGCTGTCTTTTTTCTCTCACTCTTTGCCATTACTCTGAATCATATCTCTTTGGTTTTATTACTTGTTTCATGGGTTTATATCATCTTTCTAATTAGAGTATAAACATCCATGAAATATTGTCCTGCACCCTAAAATAAATCATCTCATTATCTTGTTTGTGTTTGACTCATGCTGAGTTATCCACATATAATTTTTATGTAACTTCAGAGGGGACCATGAAGGTACTATGCTATGATTATTATAGAGGCTTTTCCATGGCAGATTCACTTGGGAATCCCCATTCAAGCAAAACTTTCATATGCGTTATCTTCCATTGCTATGTCTCATTATATGAATTTCAGATTAAAAGCATGGTTTTCAAAGAATGAATGACATCACCCCTACTCATTTTAGACAAAGCTAATGCTTTTACCTTGGCACTCTTTATTCATTCAAGAGAGGGTGTTAGAATTCAGGAGAAGCCTATGCTTGAAGAAATTGTTTGTCATTACTTAGTACTTTCATAACCCTATGCTCTATTTTTTTTAAATCAGGGAAAATGCCTTCATTATTTATATATGGATGCTACTTCTATCACACCTCAGGAACATTGTAAGAATAATAGTATATAAATAGTGTATAAACAGCCCCAGAGAGGCTACAAAAACCCCATATCAAAATCAGTGTCCCTCCTTTTAATCTGGTTGGATGTAAGCCATATATTCTCAGCTAATGGCCCTTCTGAAAATTTGTGCATACTGAATGAGAAGCCCACATTAGTCTGCTCTTTCAGGTGTGACAGTAATTATATTATATGGCCACCACACTCTGAATCAGAGATTAGTAATTTCTGAAGGGTGTTTGAAGCAACAATCTTTGTGTAGGAGGTTAATAGGTATTGCTAGGAGAACAAAACTTTATGGTCATTGATGTTTAGAACAACTCTGAGCTTGGGACTAAGCTAAATATTAAATAGTTTAACTCTGGGGCTTCTTAGAGCCTATGATGTGCCAATGTGTTGTTGAAATACTCACAAAGGTCACATATTATACAGTGATTTCCAAATCATTTAATCACAGAAAAAAAAATTCCGAAGCATACAGTGGAACCGATGTTTCTTTGGGTATTCTTTCAGAAATACTTAAAATATTTCACTGCTAATTATCTCTCTTTGTGTATATTTGGTTTTGCTGTAATATTTTTATGGAGGACACTATACTTACAACAGAGTTTCTGTTACAAGAAAGTGGAATGTCCTCAATATATCTTTAGGGTGTGTCAACCTTTATTATGATAACAAAAACCTTATACAACAACAAACATGATAATAAGTAAACATAAGCATGATTCTTACAGTATGCAGGAAATACGTGTTCTTAAAATTAAGCATCCATAAGCTGAAAGATTTCTTTTTACAAAGTAAATGATCATTGCCCCCCAATCATTTTTATTTGTTGATAGTACTGTTGTATTTAAAAAAGTAAGGTTGCCATTCATTTTCATAGAATTCTAGGAAGTAGAGAGTTTATAATTTGATGCTGATTTAGCTTTTTTTCTGTATAAAGTACAAAAGTGTATTATTTGTCTTTTCCCTGATCCTGTAGAATTTCACAGAATTTCATCGAGTCTAATTTTTCATTTCTATGAAACATCAACTCTTTGTTAGATCATTGTTTGTCCCAGTTTACAGTCTGGAATATTTAGGTTTCAGTGAGAAAAGTCCTTCATCAGACCATTTCCCTTCTACACTCTCCATACACTCCTCAGAGAAGATAACTCACATTGCTTTGGGGAAGGATAAAGACCCTCTTTACTATATCTAGGCTGAGCAAGGTATCCATCCCAAGAGAATGGGTTCCCTAAAAGCCAATCCAAACAGTAGGGATAAATCCTGGTGCAACTGCGGTTGACCCCATTGTTTACCCCAGTCATACAACTGTCACCCACACTTAGAGGGTCTAGTTTGATCCTATTCTGGTTCTTCCCATGTCCAGCTGGAGTTGGTGAGCTCCCATTAGCTCAGGAAAACTGTTTCAGTGCGTGTCCCCATTATGGTCTTGACCTCTTTGCTCATATTCTCACTCCTTCCACTCTTCAACTGGACTTCAGGATCTTCACCAACCCCATATCAATAATAACTAAGTAAATTAGACATCAAATTCCAAATAATCCAATTAAAAAATGAGCTACAGAACTAAACGGAATTCTCAACAGAAGAACCTTAAATTACCAAAAGACACTTAAGGAAATGTTTAACATTCTTAGCCATCAGGGATACCATCTTATACCAATCAATGGCTAAGATAAACAACGTCAATGATAGCTTATGCTGGAAAGGATGTAGTGTAAGGGCAATACTCCTCCTTTGCTTGTAGGAATATAAACTTGTGAAGTCATTCTGAAAATCAGTATGACAGTTTCTCAGAAAATTGGGAGTCAACCTGCCTCAGGATCCAGTAATACCATTCTTGCACATACATCCACAGGATGTTCAATCATATTATAAGAACATTTGTTCAACTATGTTCAAACAGTTTTTTATAATCTACTTCCTTCATTGAACATGTTTTTTTAATTAAAGAGTTGAGATTCTAATAAATTACAACATTTTATCCTCCCCTCTTTTCAAAATATATCACAAATTTCTCCCTCTTCTCTTTCATATTCCTAAATATAATCTGTTCAATCCATATAATGTTTGTTACCTGTGTGTGCATTCAGGGAGGAATGTTCGGCATAAGGCAAACCTCATGCCTGTTTCAGGAAATCTAGATAATTACTCAGTATTTTCAAAATCATGATTATTAGAGGAGAATTTACTGCTTATAATTCACTAAATCAGCATCATTGCTAACAACAATCTATAATCATTTGCCCTTATAACTAGAGATAAACATGGCTTTCACCTCTCATCAAGGCAACTTCACTTTGTGACAGTGGAGATTACTACAGTAAACGACAACCAATTAAAATGCAGTGTTTTGGTGCCTAATCCCAATATATCTATACTATGGCCCTATACCTAAGCCTCAGGGAACTTTGTGGAGGAGGGTGTTGGAAGATTATAAGATCCAGAGAATCAGTGATTTTGCTACCAGATTAAATCTCCTAGAAACAGTATAAGTTACATCTATAAAGACTTCTGACCTCATTGATGCTGTAGGGTATCTATTTTCTCTCAAGGAGTAGACCTTAAATCTAATTTTTTAAAAAAATAGTTGGTTAGTTCCAAAACATTAATGCCACTATTTCCCCAGGGGTCACATCTTGCCAGCCTAGTAATTATTGTGATTTGCAGTGTTCACATCTGTGTAAAATGGATATTTACTTTTTCCCTCTGCTTGTATGTATAGTTCCTGCAAACACTATGAAAGTAGGCTTGCAAGGGCTAAGCTTCTGGTTTAGTATTAGCTTGATTCTCTATGTTCTATGATTCAAATATGGGATATCTTCAGCAATAGGGTCTTATTATCACATTTTGGAAGGTGTCTTAGTTATAAATTTTATTGCTCTGAAAAGACACCTTGACAACAGCAACATTTATAAAGAAAACAAATAATTGGGATGGCTCACTTACAGTTCAGAGGTTTATTCCATTTTCATCATGACTGGAAACAGGGCCGCATACAGGAAGACATAATGGGACAAGAAGAAGATATAAATACAGAAACTAAAAACAATAAGCTTCCTGACACACTTTGACCATGGTTTCTTTCTGTCTATCTCAAATTTTCATTTTTTCCTATACATAGGTCTTCAATATGATTGTGATTATTTTTCAGTATATTAATTCTCTTTTGCTATCATAGCACTCTTTCCAAGGTCAAGTCTTGAGACCATCTAGACAATGTTTTCTTTTATAGTACTGGTTACCTTATACCTTTGAACACCTTTGGTTTACCTATCTCTATTTTTAGGGTCTACTTTTACAAACATGATGCCACTTTGTATTTATAATCTCTAGAATAGAGACAAGGCAGTGGCTATATTTTGTCCTGCATTTTAATTTTGGCAACAGTACTTCATCAAGGTTGTATGATTGTTGAACTAAAACAGTGCCTATATATAGACCATTAGAGAAAAATGAACAAATATTGGACTTCTCTTTCCAGAGAATTATCTCTTTAACAGTGATTTCAAACTTTATATTTTTTAAAACAGATTTCCTCCTATGAGCTGATATCTGAAAATATGAAGACAAAACCAGACATCCTCTCAAATTGAATCTATTGAACCCAGAATCCAATCTTCTTGGCTTCTTTGTGGCTATTAATGTTCTCTTGACTCTAAGAAACCCAAAAGTTTAATGGAAAAAACGTATTATGAATAAATTCTTTTCAACAGACTCCAAGTAGTTTCAGTGCTCAGAGAAATATATACAGATATCTATATAGAGGGATTATACAACACTTATTTTAACAGGGAGAAAGAATAACACAAACTACAAGGAAATGAATGTGACTCTGAATAAAAAAAAAGTAAAAAAAAAACAGTTTGGTTTCTTAGGGATTGGCCCTGGAACCTCTCTTATTTAACATTTTCATAAATGATTTGGAAGAGAGAATGCATGGTGAATTATCCAAGTTTGCAGATGACACCAAGCTCTTCCAGGTAGTGAAATGCCAAGCAGATGGAGATAAACTACAGGGAGGACTTGCCAGCCTGCATGAGTGGGCAGAAAAGTGGTAGATGATATTCGATGTGGGCAATAAAAGGTAACTCACTTAGGAAAAAAATAATAAAAGCTATGCTTACCAAAAAGTGGGTTGAGTTAGCCTTTATTCTCATAAAAATGGGCATTGTTATAAATCAGTCCGTAAAATCTCTCCTCTGTACTGATAAATCAAAAAAGGATCAAAAGTAAACACACCGAAACATTTATCTTGAACTAACAGATACATCGCAACACAAGCTATTTAGTCTATTTGTCAAATAATGCTAATTGATCATGGAGTGTCAGGCTCCCTTCTGGGTGCTGAAATCTGGTTGTGGCATCTCAAAGACAAAATCAAATGGGAATCTAGAAAATATTTAGAGAAAGCTTACAAAACTAGACTAAAATTCAGGTAGCAAACATCAAACTGGAAAATAAAGACCAAACACTGACAGAACATTGTATCTAGAGAGCTTTTCTCTTTTGGTACTATAAATGCCTATGCTGACTATTGCAATGTTTCTTTTCTCATAGACCATAGATGAGAGGCTGTAGCATATGATGCAATGTATGACAACCAAATGTTTATAAAATAGCAGAGGGTAAAGACTAAAGCACAGCTTTTGTTGATTCCAATTTTTTTTCCCTTTCCATTGGTCCATAAGAGCACCATTTATTAAGAATCAAAGAGAAGGAACTTGTCATGCACAAAGGTGGAAATACTAGAATGGTAATAAGTCCTGGTGAGTATATAGTGAGAGTTTTGCAGATAAAGCCAATGCTAGCAGAGAAGTCATAATTTTTTTAGAATCTCCTGTGTGCCTTTTTTTTTTAAAAAAATGATTGTATGTGACTTTGAATAATAATTAACGTGGTAATTTGAATGTAATTGGGCCCCATAATTTCAAGGGGAGTGGCACTATTAGGCTTTAGTGGGTATGGCCTTGTTGGAGGAAGTGTGTCAATGTGGGGGTAGGCTTTGTCGTTTCCTTTGCTCAGGATACCACCCTGTGTTTCAGTTGACTTCCTGTCGCCTGTAAGATATAGGACTCTCAATTGCTTAGCCAGCACCACTTCTGCTTGTACGATGCTATAATCCCCATCATGATGATAATGGACTGAACCTCTGAAACTGGAAGTGAGTCACCCCGATTAAATGTTTTCTTTATAGTAGCTGCCTGTTCATGTTGCCAAACATGATATAAGACCCTAACAAAACAATGATTAAGTTCCAAGTTGTGACAATTTACAGTTAGGTCAAGTAAAAGAATTGAGAGTTCTAAAAGAAGCCAAAATCCATGAAACATATACCCCAAAATACCGAGTCAAGAACAAACATCGATTTATAATTCAGGTTAGCATTCTGTGCATGTTGTGAAGTGGGATTCTTGACACTATGCATTTTGACAATACATGAGTGAGTGATGTTCAAATCAGAGAACAATTACATCAGAAAATAATATCAGGTAAGTTAGGTGGACAATGGTCTACAGCTCAAAGAGAAACTCAGAAGTGAAAAATGACAACCCACAGAAGCAAAGACTGGAGAAATTGAAAGAGAGGAATGAGGAAAGGCTGATGTCAGGTTCAAGAAAACATCAATGAGGTGTCAGCACTAGGCATAGTATATACCTGGCCTTGTTTTGTTGGGTATTTGAATCATTAAATTTAGAAACAATTACCCTAAAATAAATTTTGATTATAATCACAAATTTGTATTTAGGGTTTCTTGTTTTAGAAACAAATGGGATCCGTGTAAATGTGTGGAACTGCATATAATAGGTAGGGAGGGAAATAATATAAAAATGTTGTACAAATTCATATAAAAACATAAAACCATTATTTTATTTTATTTTTGTTTTTTTTTTTTTTTGAGACAGGGTTTCCCTGTGTACCAGTCCTAGCTGTCCTGGAACTAGCTCTTGTAGAACAGGCTGGCCTCCATCTCATGGGGATTCACCTGCCTCTGCCTCCCAGTGCTGGGATTAAAGGCATTTGCCATCACCACCAGGCCAAACCATTATATTTAAAATATGACAATAAAAAGTAGGTATTAATAAGATATGTATATGCTTTATGCCTCCAGAACTTCTTTTCTTCAAGAGCTTGTTTCTCTGTGTATAGTGTCACATAGCTTTAACTCTAGCACTCGGGATACAGAGACAAGTGGATTTCTGTGAGTTCACAGTCAACCTTGTCTACACTGAGAGTTTTGAGGAAACCAGAGCTGCTTCATTGTGAGACTCTTGTCAAAAATTTGGAATAAGTGTAAAAATTTAAAGAAAGAGGCGTTGAGTCTGAAAGACATTGGTATAGGGGAAATATGACATTTTGGAATGAGTATAAGCAAATGATATAAGGGCATTATAATCTCCAAAAAATTTCTTAAAAATAACCTTGAACTTGTTTGTATTGTGCTGACAAGTGGCTGAACCCCTTTTTTGTCCCACCAGCCAACAGCCAATTCATGACATGGAGAATTACCAATTATGAATGCTCGACCTTATCTTGGGCTTCTTTCTAACTATCTTTATTTAAAAACTTTTAAGTGAAACCATTCCTATTAATCTAGGTGCTTTCCAGAGGCTCATTTTCCTCATCTATGTACTGCCCAATCTGCTTTCCTTCTTTCTCTGTGTCTGTCTGGCTCACAAGTGGCTCGCCCTTGGCTGGCTAGCTGACTGGCTCCCCTTTTCTCTCTGCACACCAGCCTCTCTTATCCCGCCTCTGATTATCTATTGGCTCTTCTTTTTATTAGACAAGTCAGGTGCCTTGGGCAGGCAAGGTAGAACATCCATACATCATTAATAGTTAAATAAATGTAGTAGAAACCGTAACAATACATATTTACATAGATAAACCATGCCATATAAGCAAAAGCAACACATTTTTACACAGTTAAACAAATGCACCATAAACAAGTTCAACACATATTTACACAGATAAACAAATATTTTTTCAACAACTGTGACAGTCTTTAGTACCTGATCTCATTGTTTCATGTAGTCTCTTCTCTCTTAAACCTAGTGTAAGAAGTATATACATCTGTGTCTGCACTAACTTATGAAACACCACGTCTCTCTTAATATCAAATTAAACCAGTGTTCAGATTCTTGTACATTTTCTCATTTATCCCTTCAGCAAATATTTAGTACTAAACTTTGATACCAAGGAAACTTTATTCTCTTAAGTACATATGTTTAAATAAATTTTTCAGTGAAGTTGTGTGCATTGATTTTTGTCACAGTAAAACAGGGAATATATACAAATTGCTGGAGAAAGGGAACCATGTTTCTGAACTTTTTTCTGTTTCTGTTGTCTAAAGGGCTAAAATACATTGGAAAGTCTAGCCTGATTATCTTCGACATGAAAATTATTTTTAAAGAGAAACCAAACAACCACACACACACACACACACACACACACACACACACACACACACACACAGAGAGAGAGAGAGAGAGAGAGAGAGAGAGAGAGAGAGAGAGAGAGACTAAATTTGAGAGTAACTATGGATTTGTTTTAATAATAATTTATCTTCAACTTCACAAGTGATAGTTCTGAAATGCTAAGGACAAATAAAAAAAGGTGGGATGAAAAACATGAAAAAAGGAATAAAGGTTGAAAGAAAGAACAAGAGAAAGAAAGAAAGAGAGAGAGAGAGAGAGAGAAAGAGAGAAAGAAAGAAAGAAAGAAAGAAAGAAAGAAAGAAAGAAAGAAAGAAAGAGGAAAGAAGGAAGGAAGGAAAGAAAACTTCACATATGGTGCTGTTTCTACTTCTACCTGAGGTTTATATTTATTACACTTATTCAATTTTCCACTTAAAACTATCATTTAATTTTAGTTGTTTTCCTAACTTCAGCAAGCAAAGCTTTTTTTGAAATGGTCACATTGACATCCTGTTCTTCTTTCATAATCATAAATTGTTTTATGAATAGTTTTGGACCTTTTCCTAGAAAAATCCTGTTGTGACAAGTGGGTGTCATAGCACCTGGTGTTGGTCATTTAAAATGTAAAGCCGAGAAATATGTGCTGCTTTCAGAATACCTATGATAAATGACAGGATTATATACACAAACAGTAGGGGTGTAATAGGGAAGTCAGCACATAAAAGAGAGTTTAGAGTGGGTTGTGAGAAGCAAAGAGCATGGAAAGGGGATTAGATGGAGTCCCAGATATGAGTATCTCCTCCTGGATCATGACAACACTCCCCTCACACACGTAATACTCACAGGAAGCAAAGGTGAATTAGGCATTTAGGTAATCTGAAACAAGACATCTGAGCAATGGCAATGCTATTTGGACCAGCACCCCAGAGACTAAGCTAAATCTGGATACTTCTCTTGTCCCAACTGGACAAGCTGAGGTGGCTGTATTCATGTTGCATGCATATCTATACCTTTTGCAGTATCTGTCTTGTAATGGTCAGTAGCTGGAAGTTATTAAATTAAGCTAGATTGACATTAGAAATAACTATACGCCTGGAAGAAATTGTGAACTATCAGAAAAATACTGGTTGCATTGTTGGTCTAGAATCAAGCAGCAGTAAACAAAGGGTGGCCATGAAAATGTTGATAGAAAAGGTCTTATACATGGATTTTTAGTTTAATAATTGCATGCAGGATCATCACTTTAGTATGAACACAAGCTTGGTAATTCTCTTTCGAAACTGCTCTAACATTCTGTTTTCCTTTGCCTATAAATTTTCAGTTTCAAAAATCCATCCAATTATTTCCTCTAGCTTATCCCATTGTACTGTGCTCAATAAATCTAGCAGGGGACTCCTAATTTGTAAATGTTCAGTTGTTCCAAGTGTTTTCTTACCAGCCTTGCATCAATAGCTATTTTAGCAGTGTCTTCATTGTTTCCTAATTGTCTTCTGGTTTTTGGCATATCGTTAAAAATAAGAATTCAGTATTTTAGCCATTATTGAGTAGGCATTGATTTCATGCCTTGCCCATTTATTTAGAATCTATTTTCTCTTACTACGTTTTCTTTACTCAAAACTTTTACATATATTTGGTTTTCATATTATTTCAAAATGTTTAGTAGGTTAATATGATTGCATTTATTCTTTGTGACTATTATCTGCCGTTAGCTATGAGGAATGGATTCATACTCTTCTTCAATAAACTATTGGTTTCATTGGATGGTGGTTAATTGTCATAATGGTGATGCAATAGAAGAGATGATTCTAGTCTTGTAGTGATCATAGTCAAATGCAACAAGACAGGCCTACAAAAATAAACCAAGTCTTCCGGCACCTAAGTTGTTACTGCCTGGCGAACAACAGTTCAGGATCCAGGGAAGAAAGCTTGACAGCTGACTAAACCAAGTCAGTGATGTCAGCAGGTGGATGCTGCAGGTACAGGACTAAGCTAAATTTAGTTGAGACTCTCTTTACTAATGAAAGCAAGTTAGAGAGAAGGGCACAAGGCACAAGGAATCCCTTTAAAAACATTTGTGTATTTCAAAATGATTTAGCACTTGAATCTCAAAGGTCTTTTTTGGAAACTCAGTGCTGGCAGTAGAAAAAGGTAATGCAAGATTTGATCCTTTGGATTCACCTTCTTATTTAGCTTCTCTAGGAACATGAATTATAAGCTCAATGTCCTTTATTTATGGCTAGAAACCAAATATGAGTGAGTACATCCCATGTTCCTCTTTTTGGGTCTGGCTTACCTCACTCAGGATAGTGTTTTCTATTTCCATCCATTTGTATGCAAAATTCAAGAAGTCCTTGTTTTTTACTTCTGAGTAATACTCTAATATGTATATATTCCATACTTTCTTCATCCATTCTTCCGTTGAAAGGCATCTAGGTTGTTTCCAGGTTCTGTCTATTACAAACAATGCTGCTATGAACATAGTTGAGACAAACACATAGGCATCCTCCTGAATATTAACCTTCATCAGGCGATGAAAGGAGACAGAGACCCACATTGGAGCACCGGACAGAAATCTCAAGGTCCAAATCAGGAGCAGAAGGAGAGGAAGCACGAGCAAGGAACTCAGGACCGCGAGGGGTGCACCCACACACTGAGACAATGGGGATATTCTATCGGGAACTCCCCAAGGCCAGCTGGCCTGGGTCTGAAAAAGCATGGGATAAATTTGGACTAGCTGAACATAGCGGACAATGAGGAAGAATGGGAACTCAAGAACAATCGCAGTGGGTTTTTTATCCTACTGCATTTACAGGCTTTGGGGGAACCTAGGCAGTTTGGATGCTCACCTTAGGAGACCTGGATAGAGGTGGGCGGTCCTTGGGCTTCCCACAGGTCAGGGAACCCTGATTGCTCTTTGAGCAGATGAGGGAGGGTGACTTGATGGGGGAGGGGGAGGGAAATGGGAGGCGGTGGCAGGGAGGAGGCAGAAATCCTTAATAAATAAATAAATTAAAAAAATGAAAATAAAAAAAAAACAATAAAAAAAAGATTTGATCCTAGAATTGAACTAGATGTTTCCTTGGCTGTTCAGATCAAGTAGGGACACTTTTAGATGTTTTCATACGAAAGAAGGCATTGCTTATCTTTTTTCATCATTCCAGTTGCTTTCTTTTTTCCCACAGAAAATAAGAAAGGGTTTGTAGATATTTTTCTAACATCATTTACTGTTCTCACATGCACTGAATGCATTATAAATAAGACACATTAAAATAGAGATGATAAACATTCCAAGAATTTTAATATTTATACCATGTTTTTAATATGACCAAATATCCATGCAAATTTTCTAGAGCATATGGAAGAAATCTCCTTTATATCTATTTTTCTGTTTTTTATCTCCTTTTAAAATCAGGGTCATTGAGATAGATCTATGGGTAAATACATTTGCTACCAAGACTAATGATTATGGTTCAACCCCAAGTCTCACATGAAGGAAGAAAAAAAACAGCTCATGAAAGTAGTCTTCTGACCTTTACTGACTGCATACTATGGCATACTCATGTATATATACGTGTACTCACCATATAACCATATACACAGTAAATGAATATTAAATAAATTAAAATAAATATTACTTTACTGTCTTAGTTCTTACTGTGTATTTATTATCACAGATAATTTTTCTTTGCACTGTTTCTTTGCTGTTCTTTTAAACTTTTGGCATCTTTTACATGTAAGAAAGATCAAACTTTAATATTCAAAACTCTCTTTTTTAATTATTCTAGATAGTCACTTAAAATTAATGGCATGATGAGTTTCTGCCAACTTGATGCAAATCTAGAGATATCAGGGAAGGGGAATTCTTAATTGAGAAAATGTCTCCATAAGATTAGAATGTAGGCAAATATGTGGAGTATTTTACTGATTAATGACTGACATGGGAGACCTAGTCCACTTGTGACAGTGCCTGCCCTGGAGATATAGGACTGGGTTGTATAGGAGGTAGGCTGAGCAAGCCACGAAGAGCAAGTCAGTAAGTAGCCTAAGGGACTTCTGCTTCAGTTCTGCCTCCATATTCCTGCCATGAGTTTCCCTCCCTGACCTCCCTCAGTGATGGAGTTTGATCTGAGAATTTTAAACTTAAATAATTCATTTCCTTCTGAGTTTACTTTGGTCTTGATGTTTTATCAAAGCAACAGGAATTGTAACAAGACAATTATCACAAGAGGGATAATAATAATATTAGATACTTAGTATATGTGATTTTGGGCATGATTTTATTAATAAAAGCAGTCAGTCATTAGAATAAGTGTAGGACTAATTTTTTATCCAATAGTGGCAAGAAGGTAGCAAAAGGTGTGACGATTTTCTCATACACATTTTTGGGTTCAACATATGGAACTAGCTCTTGTAGACCAGGCTGGGCTCGAACTCACAGAGATTGCTTGCCTCTGCCTCCTGAGTGCTGGGATTAAAGGTGTGTACCACCACCGCAAATCATGGAAATAAACTAATCTTTCATGTTTAAAGGCAAATGAGGAAAGATGGGATAGGGGTATGACCTTTTAATTGCCTCTATGGATTCTGTATATGAATTTTGACTTAATAGCTAACTAAGTACTAAGCCATAGCCCCAGTATTTCCAAGTACAGACAATCAACTACTGCTTAGTGAACATAAATTGTTACTCACTTGTAGAGTCGATTCTCCCCAATGAGGCTTTATTTTCTCTTCTGAAGGCTTATAACATTGTGTGTTATTGATTTCTGTCTGCAACAACCCAGTGCTGTTTTCCTGGCATTAAATAATAACAATGACAGCAACAGATAACAAAGTGATCCATTCCTTTTAATATCAGAATACTCTGAAGGGAATTCAGACATTCATTGGATGGCTTGCTGGAGGAGTGACTATATAATTTATTGCTCCAACTGAGACAATCCTGAGAAAGAAAGTGGATTCTATTAGTAATGACCATAGGACCTTGTATAAAACAACAACAAGAAAGACAACTAAAGTATACGAGTAACCTCAAACTAGAATTTCTTAACTTACTTCTGGAGTATTAAGAAAGGTGACAGAGATGGCCTGCATCTTACCATCTTACTCCCCCATCCTCTCATTTCATAAACGGTTTTTTGGAAGCTTCGTGATTGTCAACAGGAATTGCACTCATTAAAATGCCCCTCCTGTAGCAAGGCAGTTCAGGCATTTTTTTCAGTTCTGCAGTCTATAAGACATCTCTTTCTAGTGTTATGTAAATGGTCACTTTCCTCCTTCCCATTATATACTTTATGCTCAATTGATTTTTTATAATGGTGTTATTTTCATTATTCATATTCAGGATTTTAGAATTTTTCATATAGCTAGGGTATAGTACATGGTATGTTATTCTCAAGAGTTACACAGGCTAATGGTCCTATGTTATTATACAGCTGTACATATTACCTAAGTTAGTGTAATTAGAGTTATTATAAAACATGTGTATACCACACATTTTTTTTGCCAGAGTAAGTATTATTTAGCTCTTGTGCTTTTGGGAGAAGTCACATTTAGAAGGCCATTTTGAACCAAAAGTACTCTTGTTATATACAGAAGGCAAAAATTTTGTGAATAGTTGGACCTAACACCCTATAACAACAGTGATTCAAATCTATCCCTTAAATTATAGTAAGTGCAAGAGCTTTCTGTAATACTAGTTTTAAGTCTGTACCTTGAATATTACAAGAATTTTAGGAAAACCAATAGAGAGTTATAAATGTATAAACAAGAAGCATTATTTGAAAATCTCACAGAGTTAGCAAAATTTACTCAATTGAAATGAAATCTTATTTTTCTAGATGACAATTTCCAGACCTAACATTTCAAGACAGTTTGTGGGAATCACTCAAATTTGAAAGTCATATTCTTAGGGATTATGCAAGGATATCATATTGGCATACATCAAAGAAGAATCAGAGTTTGGAGATGTTAAGACAGAAGCTGCACAGAGATGGTTAGATGCCATCATCTTTGCCTGTTGCAAAATATAGAGTACTATATGGTGTAAGAGAAGACTTACTCAGGTAATTTGACTTCCTTTTCTTCCAGCAAGAATATTGTATTGCTTTATGATTGGGGAGAGATGTGTTGGTCCTTTGACATCAAGCCAGTTCCTCAATCCCTCTGATATCATATCCCAATCCATCCTATGCTATCTGGACTGTGAACTCTTATGGGCATCCCCCCTTTCAATGCTTTGGTCTGCAACCTAAATCCTTCAGTCTTCTCTCTGATAAGAACCAATGCTGAATCACACAATGTTCATTTTTACAAACTCATTATTATTGTCACCTAGTTTGCTTAATTAAGTAATTTGTTGACATAAACAGGATCTTTGGTCCAACAGAAGCTGTAACAGATGGATTCTAAAGCCAAAAATAATCGTTAACCTGTCCCATGGAAGGTGTGAAACAGCATGTTTAGAAACAAATGTGGCTATAAGATGTTTCTTTATAAATATCTTGAAAACATATTCTTTGGGCCTGTGTCAAATAAGGAGATACAAAAGAAGAGTAGTGAGGCAAAAGCCATTATGATATGAACAAGGGGCTGAGATTACCCAAGATGCTAAAGGTTCTTAACATTTTACAATTTAATACTGAAATCTGTTATGATATGTGGAACATGTTTGCCCAAAATGATGGATGCAACCTTACACATATTCCAAATGTGATAAAATCTAAATACATGTTTAGGGTCCTGGAAAACTATGTATGATAGACTGTACATATATATTTAAGCATAAGTACGGCTGCTGTGAAATCGCTGTGAGCTAACTTTGCTCACCAACGTAGTGCTTATTTCTTACAGAGTGATGATCAAGATTTTACACTAATCTATTTTACTGTTTTCGTTTGTCCAATTCTTGATTTTATCTTCTAAAGGACACTGTAAAAATTAATCATAATCATCTACTCTTATGATAATATTTGTATAAACAAATTTTAATAAAAGAAAAAATCTAAACTCTAGGTCAAGCTTTATTGTGACAGATACTGCACTAGCCAAATTATTATTGGACTTTTGTCATTTTGTACAGAGTTAAGCTCTTACAACCGTGTTCTCTTTCTTATTGCTAAGTATGTAGAATTCATTCCTTAAAGAGTCCCAAACTCTCCCTAAAGAGAATATGAGGGTTCAGATCTTAAGCTGGATCCTTGATTCATCTTGTTGCAATTTCATACAGCGTAAAATATAGGGTTCAAATTTTAATAGCCTACATATGAATAACTAGCTTCCAGTATTGTTAATTTAAGAGTTCATTCTTTCTCCAACATACAATTTTGATATATTTCTTGAGAATCAATTAATCTTAGATAAGTAATTTCTGACATTTCTGGCAATTCCATCCCATTTCTCTATTCTAGTCAACATGTTGAGGAAATTATGTTCTATGACAGTACCTTGTGCTTTCGCTTAGCATACTTCTCTAGTATGTCCTATGTCCTGAGATTGGTGTGGTTGTGTGTGTGTGTGTGTGTTTTGTGTGGTGTGTTGACTGGTTTATCTACATGAAGTCTTTTTGTGTTGTCACAGAAAATTCAAAATGTTTTTCCTACACCCATTAAGGTGATTTTTTTAGTATTTGGTTGAAAGACATGAACAATGGAAACACACAAGTTTGTGTATATATTTTAACAACACTGAATCATCCATGAAAATAGAAAACTTTTGCCTTTTTCTGTATCTTCTTTGATTTTTATTTAGCAAATTTTATTTTTAAATTATTACTTGTTCTGGGTTAAATATATGTCTAAATTTTGTATTGATTTTATTGAGCTATACATTTTTCTCCCTTCTTCTCCCCTCCTCTACTACCCTCTCCCATGGTCTCCATGCTCCTAACTTAACCAAGAGAGCTTGTCTTTTTCTACTTCCCATGTAAATTAGATCCGTGTATGTCTCTCTTAGGGTCCTTGTTGTCTAGATTTTTTTTTTTGCTTTACGTCTAAATGCCACTTATATGTAAGTATATATGATATTTGTCTTTCTAGGTCTTGGCTACCTCACTCACTACGATGTTTTCTAGCTCCATCCATTTGCCTGCAAATTTCAAGATGGCATCATTTTTTTTTCTGCTGTGTAGTACCCCATTGTGTAAATATACCAAATTTTCCTTTTTCGTTCTTTGGTCGAGGGGCATTTAGGATGTTTCCTTGTTCTGGCTATGACAAACAATGATGCTATGAACATAGTTGAGCATATGTCCTGTGGTAACTATTGTAAATGATTTTACTGTCATGATATCTTTCTCAGTAAGTTTGTTCATAGTATTTAGAAATTCAGCTTATCTTTCTGCATAGGTTTTGTATATTATATCTCTACTAGTTTATTTTGTCTCTGATATTCTTTATTTATTTTTCTTTCCCTTTCCCATCTTCTATTATTAGTTCTCTGAGGCTTTAATACAGTAGATTATTTTTTGATGATTTATCATTTGAATAAGAAATGTTCCAAACAGGCTTGGGTCTTTAACACTTAGTGTACTGTTTAGAGAGGTTTTGGTGGTGCAACCTCACTGAAGGAAGTATATCACTGGAAACAAACTTTTTTTTTTTTGCTGTAATCCCACTCCCATATAAGACTATAGCAAAATATGAAGGCTTTAGCGCAAAGGAGAAAATCGAGAGAATAAAAGGACAAATTAAAATTGGAAGACAATTTGTTAACTATTTATTCACTTGTACCATCATTAATAACCAGAATATATATTAATAAACAATAGCAAAAGCCAACAAACAAAAACACACGTCTCAAACTGCAACTTTAGTGAAACAATATAATCTAAGTCAAAATGGGAAATAGAATACAGGAGATAGTCCAGTAGTTATATTGCTTGCCATATGATCAGCATGCATAAGGACAGAAATTTGATTTCCTATAATCAAAGACAGAGACATAATTCCTGGAGCAAGTTGGCTAGTCATATGAGCCACCTTGATGAGCTTTCTGTTCAGTTGAATTGTCCTGTCTCAATAAATAAGGTAGAAACCAATCTAGAAAGATAACCAATGTTACTTATGTGTGTACACATTTTCATGTAATGTTTGTACATATTTGTGTGCGCCTTCACACTTGTACATTTACAAACATACAAAAATACATATATACATGTATACTTTACATATCTACCAAAATTGCAATCAATGAAGTGATTTTAATAAACATTTCTCAAAAGAAGGCATTTAAATGGCAATAAGTGCATTAAACACTTCTCAACACTTAATTATGATATAAAGTGCTGAAAAATGATGAGATACCATTTCACCAATATCACAAGTACCATTATCAAAAGAAAATACAAACTGTGCTGGTGAAGATGTGAGGAAAAGAGAAAGTTTACACAGTAGAGGTGTAAATAAAAATTAATCCAGCCATTATAGAAAACAGAAAGGAAGTTCTTAAGAAAACTAAAACTAAACCAGCTATCACACTTTTGTATGTATCTATACCTATATATCTATATCTATATACACGCACAGAATTCAGCTACTGTATTCCAGTGCTCACTGTGGAAATATTAATAACCAACCCAGATTCCTATCAACATATGACTGTTTAAAGGAATATGATACGTAAGCACAATGGATAGAATTCAGATATAAAATAACTAAAATCTCCTCATTTGCAGAAACGTTGATAGATCTGAAACACATTGTATTTACCAAAATAAATCAGGCAGAAGAAAAAATGCTATATGTTCTTTCACCTACAGAAGCCTAAAACGTTAATCTGACAACAGAATAGTGATTAATAGGGGTGGGGTTGATAAACAAAGACTGGAAACTGGTAATCCAAAAGAGAATGATAAAAGAAGTTAATGTCAATATTCTATAGGACAATGGAGTGACTGTAGTTCATAATAGCCTATTCTTTGTTTTAAGAATTACCAATAAAAAAGAATAACCAGGAGAGATTAAGTGATATAAATACAGAATAATGATAAAGAGATGAAATGCTAACTACCGTTATTTGATCAGTACACACTGTATCTATGTACCTACTGATGTGTTATCTACCTCTGAATTATATACAATTTTTCTCATGTATTTTAATAGCAGACAAGTTTCAGCTAATTTCAGCATCAGCCCAAAAGTCAATAGGCTAGGATGCCAGCTAGATAACATTTAAATCACAAAAAAGCAATACTCCAGATTCATTCTGAGACATGATATTCTTTAATGGTATTCCAGTGGAATCAAGTTGGGTAGACAGACCTTTCCAATCTAAAAGAAAAGATAATAAAGAAAAATGGTGAAAGGTCCCAAATGAGGTCCTAAAGCCAAGCCAAACATGCAGTCAACCTTAAAACCCCACAACCACTATTGTGATTGTAGGATTTGTGCTCCATCCCTACTAGGAAAAAGATGCTGCCCCCACAACTCTTTGAGGCAAGAACACTACTCCAGTCACTCTGTAGTTGTATGTGGTTCTGACTCCAGAGCTTTTGTGGATGCAGCCAGCATTGCGGCATAGAGATTATTGTCTGCATTTCCCCCAGAATGGGATTTCATACTGATGGCTCTGAAAATCAGGGATTACAGGGGGGGAAAATTCACCTTTGATGTGTCCCTAGGCATTGTCATAGTGACAGTTCATAGCCTCACAGTGGTCATCTGCCTTGGAGGAGAATCAAAAGCTTGGTGATTGATGTTCACTTCCTTTATTACTATCTTCTTTGGGGTTTCTCTTGCTGTGATGAAACACCATGACCAAGAAAACTTGGGGAGGAAATGGTTGATTTGATATACTTTCTATATCATCAAAGGAAGTCATGACAGGAACTGGAGGCAGGAGCTGAAGCAGAGATTACAGCTTTCTCCTTGTCTTGCTCAACCTGATTTCTGATAAAATTCAGGACTACTAGCCCAGGTGTGACTCCATCCACATTGGCCTGGACAATCCTGAATTAATTACTAATTTAAAAAGTGCCTACAGGCTTGCCAAAAGCCTGATCTTATGAAAACTTTTTCTGAATTGAGATTCCCTATTCTCTGATGACTCTAGCTTGTGTCAAGTTGACATAAAAGTGGCCAACACAAACACCAAGATGGAGAAAGCCAGGCCCTATATAGACATTGTTAGAAGTAGCCATGTGTGAATGCCATTGAATATTGCTACACTTAAACATTGCTAAAGAACGGTGAGTGTGGCTAATATTGAATATCTCCAAGGGCCTAGGTTCCAGGTCTCTGACAAGGAATAGCGAACATGTACTGTTTCTGGCCTGTTCTTTCATTGTCTGTGTACAGCTTCTGTAGAACATGCTAAAGGGTGATTTGGTCACATTCTTTGTGCTCTTCCTGAATAAGCATACACTTGTTTCCAGTATAGCAAGGTTGAGGAATTTTTTCAATCTTTAAGATCTCTTTCCCTTTTGGCTAAAAAAGTTCGTTTGTATTTCATTCATCTTTCATTTTACGTATGAACTTAAGAAAAGCTATGCCATACCTTCCAAAAATTTCTCAGAATATCCTTCCCATGAGTTCTACCATTCACAAAACACTGGAATGAAAAGTATATTCAGTGAAGTTCTTTATTATAACCCAAGAAAAATAAAAGATCTCACTCTCTCAAGGTTTCAGGAAAACTGTTTTCATTTCCAGCTAAGGGCAGTGGATCTACCTTCATTCTATCCCTATTCTTGCATATTCCCAGAAGAGATGGAGCTTTTCCTACTTTCCTCTTTACTGTCCTGAGTCCTCCCCTTTGTTACACCCACTATTAACCCAGATGTTACATTTCTGACACTGAATGCTTCTGCAGATGTACCACCACTACCTGCTTTCCACCTCTGCCAGTCACACGGTTCCAAGCTTCCTCTTACAGTTCTGTATGTATAGAATAAGCAGTTCTGTTGCTCAGAGTCAGTTTTGTTTTGCTCAGACATGCCTGCCTGGATAAGGTGAATTGATAGTTTACCTGATGAGGCTTGGCCTTTCATATATAATGCAGATGTACATAATATAGTGTTTGGATGAAGCAAGCATACACAGATTAAAAATGGGTCTTAACCAAAAGTCTCACACTCTTGCTTTTTGATTCTCCACTCCAGCAACCAAACCCTTAACAGCTATGAGATTTGGCTCATATTTTTGGGTCTTGTATATGAATGACTTTGAGCTACAAAAGAATGAATTAAAAGTAATGTTATACCCCTCCACAGCAAATTGTGAAGCTTAAACCCATCCAATATTTGTAGCTTTTTGTCCTGTCTCCAGGTAGAGCATGATCCTAATAAAGTTTGCCACAAATACATGTTAAACTAAAGAACAACTAGAGTAATTACCAAGCCTTTTTGGAAACATAATTCTCAATCTTCTCAATCCTTTACTCAGTTTTCCAGATTTATACAGGGAGAAGGTAAGGTTCAGAAAGAATACACTCCAGCTGTTTAAACGGGTTAAATAGCCACACTAGTTTTAAATCTGTGGCTTTAAATACATTGTACTGTAAAATTTACTATACCCATCCTCCTAGTAAAATTCATTGACTTTATATATAAAGTGAAGGATAACCAGGCCTCAGTCCACATACCAGATAAGACAGGAAACAAGGAGAACCCTAAGAGAGACATACATGGATCCTGAATAAATTGGCAAAATGGGAAAGGGAGGGAAGGGTAGTAGAGGAGTGGGGAGGGGAGAAGGGCAGTGGGAAGAAGAATATGAGGGATTGGGAAGGTTGAAGTACAAAAAAACAGAAAGGAAGACCAAGGAAAGAGATACCTTGATAGAGGGAGCCATTATAAGGTTAGCGAGAAACCAAGTACTAGGGAAATTTCCAAGAATTCAAAAGGATGATCCCAGGTAGGAAACTAGGCAATAGTGGAGTGGGTACCTTAACTGCCCTTCCCCTGTAATCAGATTGATGACTACTTTAATGGTCATCATAGAACCATCACTCAAAAAATGACAGAAGGAATTGCAGAGATCCACAGCTAAGTACTGGGCTGAAGTCCAGTCATAAAGAAAGAGGAGTGGTATTATGAGCAAAGGGGCCAAAACCATGATGGGGAAATGCACAGAACTGACCCAAGGAAGTGGGAGCTCACTGATTTAACAATGTCAGCTGGGGAGTCTGCATAAGACCAAATTAGGCCCTCTGAATGTGGGTGACAGCCGTGTGGCTTGGGCAGTCTGTGGGGCCACTAGTAGTAAAACCAGTATTTATCCCTAGAGCATGAACTGGCTCTTTGGAACCTGCTCCCTATGGAAGGATACCTTGCTCAGCCTAGACACAGAGGAAGGTTCCCTCCTCAAGTGATGTGGCAGACTCTGTTGACTCCCCACGGGAGGCCTCATCTTCTCTGAGGAGTGGATTGGGGTTGGGTGGGAAAAAGCTTATGGATGTTTTGTCTGCCTGTATTTCTGTGAACCTCATGCATGTAGTATCTGTGAAGCCCAGAAGAGGGCACTGAGACTGGATTTACAGATGGTTATCAGCTGTCCTGTGGGCTCTGGGAATTGAAATAGTCCTCTGTTGTTGCCTCCTGCTTTAGAGATCCTGCAGGAACTTGGGATCTGCAGGATTGGCCCCTTCACATCCTCTATCAATGGGGTGAGTGTTGGGCTAGACCAACTCCTAACAGTGGTTTTGGGCCTGGATATATGGAGGGTTGGTCAGCCCACCAGCTCTCCCCTTTCTTCACCACCAGTGCCGGAGGATGAGCTCTCCATCATTGCCCTTGCTAGTCTACTCCTTGCAGCAATGAGCAAGGACTGGGACCAGTTAGTTCCCTTGCTTTCATGCCCTCAGGATCAGCTCTCCCACACTTACACATTCAGGACTACTGAGTTGCCCACATGGGGTATAAGGGTCATTTTCCCAAGTAGCAGCTTCTAAGGAGCAGGAACAGTTCTCCAGATCTTCTGACCTGAGTGCCAGCTCTCCCACCAGCGACAGGCAGCAAGAAATGGCTGGTAGGGAGGGCATCTCCCTGCCCATCCCATCATATGGCTGATAGATGAGGGGAGGAATCAGATCTTCCATGATCATATTCCCAGGGGAGTTCGCCCACACTCCTGTCAATGCAGTCAGTTCTATTGTGATGCCAAGGCAAGGTGCAGGGTCCGGTTTCTGGAGTGCTGCAGCTGGGGAGGGTCAGGTTCCTTGTCCACCCCAGGTGACAGGCAAGGGGGTTATTTCTGGAAAATATTGAAATCCTTTGTACGTGAGCATGGATAAGGCACCATCGGACCTGTATCTCTAAGATTAGGGTTGATTTTGAAAACCAGAAAAGGAGACCCACTCCTGAACAAGGAGCATCTATTTTGAAATTAAATAGATGGAGGTGTTTCTACTTCCAATCTGAGCTAAATAGCTTCTTACTTTATTACAAAGTCTTAAAATTATAACTCTCCTGTCATTATGGGTAATGGGGTGAATGAGATGAAATTGCCTTCATCCTCCAGTCACCTCTTTCTTCATCTATTATTTCTATACTGAATATAATTGCCAAGCATTTTTCTAAGTGCCTTGTATAGAGTAGTGGAGGTAAAAAGATATTGGGCCATAGCTAGTCAGTTGCAGCTATATCAACTGCAATAAAAGTCACTCCACATAAGGACAGGGATGATAGACTTTCAATTAAAAGATTCAAATATCCACTTATGAATCAGGGATATAGCTCAGGAGGTAAAAATGCTTTAGCCAAGACTCCTGACCTGAGTTTGATTCCTAAATTCCATAAGGTAGAAATACAAACCAACTTCTCCAACTCTGATATTCACATTCACCCCATTGCAAATGCATGCCTCTCCCTCCACCCCCACAGTACGTATGATGCTTTCTTAAAACAATCATCAAATAATGGAAAGAGCATATGAAGTTGCACTTGATATAGGCAAGTGACCATTGGCTAATCTTATAAATTTGGTTAATCCAGTTCTTATTTGAAAAGTAAGATATTCATTAGAATTATGGCAGCTGCATTTCAAAATGATGGTGTGATTCTTTTGTGAGTCCTACTGTCAATCTTTGATTTTACTCTGGCCAGAGCAATCTATTTATCTGTGCTTGAACTTGAGGAAAACTCTATAAAGCATAGAATAGAGCGCCGGTTCAAATGTAAGCCACATGTCAGGGCTAAGGTTTCAATCTCCAAATATTTAGTCAACGTCTAGTCTTTATCCCAAATGATCCAGTGGTCATCACCTTCCGAGATCCCACAGAATGTTTTCCTGATCTGCCCTTTCTCAATGGACTTTCCTGGGGAAATCTAGAAATGACAACAAATGCCTGGTCATTAAGTCTCCTCAAGCATAAACTTGTATATGAGGGCAAAGACTCGGATCTTTAACCAAAAAGGACTCTGAAACACAAATCACATCAGCTGCTTTAGAAGAAAATAAGATAAATGACACCCTTCTCTGTTTAGTTTTTGTTGTTGTTGCTGTATAGATTTTTAAAAAATTAAGTTGAAAATAGATATTTTTCCATGCAATATATTTTGATTACAGTTTTGCCAACTCCAGTTTCTCCCAGGTCCTTCCCACTTCCCCAGCCACCCATAATCACACCATTTCTTTATATCACTAGAATACAAAGGCATGTAAAATTAATAATAATAATAAATGATAATAGAGGTAAAATAAGACAAACAAGAATAAGATTAAACATGCAAACAATGTAGTCAAATGAAAATTACAAGAAATACATACAAGACACTGAGATGCACACATTTCATACATAGAAAACCCATTAACATAAAACCAGAAACCATAATATATAAGCAAAATATCTGTAAGAAAAATTAAAAATAAAAGACAAAAAAGCATTATAAGAAAAACGAATCCTTGAAAAATTACACTGATTTTGCATTTGGCATCTATTGCTTGTATTACATATGGTTGTATACTCAGTGAGACTCCATTGGAGAGAGTTCATTTTCCTTTGCAAGCAGTTGTCAGTTGGAAATAGCTTCTGGGTTAGGGATTGGAGCTTGTGTCCACTTCTCCTTTCAGTTATAGGAGTCCATCTGGCTTAGACCTTTGCAGACCCTGTGCAGGCTGCTTCAGTCAACATGAGTTTGTATGTGTGTCAGTCTTGCTGTGACCAGAAGGTTTTATTTCCTTTGTGTCTTCCATCCCCTCTGGCTCTTACAATCTTTCCACATCTTCTTCTGCAGAGATTCTGGAGATCTTAAGAAGGAATTTGATAGGCGCATCCCATTTAGGACTGAGTGTTCCAAGGTCTCTCACTCTCTTCACGTTGTCCAATTTTGGATCTCTATTTGTTTCCCTCTACTGCAGGAGAAAGCTTCACAGATGATGGTTGAGCAAGACACTGATCTATGGGTATAGCAGAATGTCATTAGGAATCATTTTATTTCTATATTCTTTTAGCAGACAGTAGTATTTAGTTTCCCCCTATTTAGCTTTTAATATGCTTTTTACATTTTCAATGATATAAAAATATGCCCCATTGAGCAGTGGCTTTTTTCATTAAATAAGTGATGTCTTTTAAGATTTTTTTATTTTATTTTTATGTTCATGGATGTTTTGCCTATCTGTACACCGCATGTGTTTAGTGCACATGGGGCAGAACAAAGTCATTGTATCCTTTCCAACTGTAGTTACAGGTGGCTGCAAGCTGTACTCTGCTAGGAATCTAACCCAGATCCTTTAAAAAAAAATAGCAGGCAGTGCTTTTAACCATTGAGCCATCTCTCCCACCACAGCCCAAAGTTTGATTTTTCTTTGTTTAAGGTTGTTTTAATTTTTGCTCATCAACTCTGGTTAAGAAAATATTTTGAATCAAGATACTGGCTCAAGCCAGTATCCCAGTACTCCAGAGGCAGAGGCAGGAGGATTATGAGACTGAGAAAAGATGGGGCTATGCTTTGAGACCTAGTTTAAGGGGTGGGAGCAGAGTTAATTATTTGTTTATTTTGTTGCTCACAGGTCTCTTAGTTCTCTGCTCTTCTAATTTAACTAACCATCTCTCAAAGGCCATGTCTCCCATGTCATCATATCAGCAGTTAGGAATTTTAACATATAAATTTTGTAAAGGTGGGATCATATGTTCTTTTGAGAAAAAGATTATTCAAGGGCATGCATTCTGAATTCCAAAGAGGTGTTTATCTGTTTAGAAATAGTTCTGTATAGTTGGTTATATGTCTGTCTTGAACCAATGATACTTGGATGTTTTTTCTGACTTCAGACATTTTACTTATTCAATCCAGGTTATGTCGCTATGTTTTTGCTGACGTAAAATGAAGACTTTTATTGGCTATGATATATTTATTTGCCGCTTACATAGAGCAGTTAGGGTAAACTATAAATGGGGAAAAAAAGCAACCGAAATTTTAAAATAACAAAACAAGACACTTCCCAGAGCTACCCTAACTCATAAACTACACTGTAGAGCTTTCCTTGTAGGGAGGATTTAGAGCCTTTGTCTAGTTAACAAAATCAAGGCAGACAACCAAACAGGATAACTCAATTTTTAAAATCTACTTTGGTATCTATATTATCAAGTTTGGCCATCTGCTTTTATCAGATTAGAATGATTGCTAAGCATCCCCTTCTCTTTTTTTCCTGTTGAGTACATACAAATGGCATTGTAATCTAGAGACTATTCAACTAAAAGTATACTCCTGTATTTAAAATCACAGATCCTCTCTACATTTTGAATGATCTGTTTTAAAGTGTAGTGTAGTTGTCCTTGAATGTCCCATACGGTATGATTGAACATTTGGGAACCATAAATCAGGCTCATCCCAGATAGTATTGTGACATTTTATTCTTATTGTGCTAACGGTGTAGAATAACATATGATCCACTCATCTGTTTGAATATGGGCTATGTCAGTAAGCCCACAAGAGATAGGGAAGTGTGGTAGCTTGGCCTGGCTCTTCTCTGGTACTTGATAGTTTATAATTTTTTGATTTATACTATGGCTTTAAAAAATCCAGTTCTATTGTATATTTTAGGTTGGGGACCTTCCTTTGAAGCTACTAGTTGAGATGTGTGACAGAGAGAGGCTATGAAATCTTTGAGAGTTCTGCGGTGTTGTTAAGCTCCACAGTTCTCCATCGCTCTGTTGCTGACATTCCAAGCACACAAGCAGTTATGCAAGAATCGATTTTTTGCCATGGATGGGGTGGGGAGTCTGAGCAAGCACCTTGGTCAACAACCAGCTCTGGAGGGGATGTGAAACCCATTATTGATCCAGGGCTGAGAAATCAGTGACTGTTGTATTATATAATTATTGATGGAGCCAGAAAATGCCACCGGCAAAGCACAACTTACTATTTGTTATGCTGGATTGTCTCTCTCTCTCATCTGTGTCAGGCCACTGTGTTCCACTCTTATGTTCCCACACCATGTTTATTTATACTATGTGCAGTTAGCTTTCATATTTCTCTGGTGATTCCAGCCTGGAAAATGAACACCGGTTTTGTTTGGGAGTTGTAAAAGAAATAAATTCTTTCCAGACACTCCACTGGGTCCAGGCTGAACATGAAAACCTGTACACAGGAGAATAGGGTACCAAGGAAGACAGAGGAGTTAAAGTTGAAGAACAGTGCCCTGAACATAACGCTCAACCCCTTTCCTTTTTCTTATTACGTGTCACAAGTATGAAAGGTACAGGTTACTAGAAAGACCTGCTGATAGAGAAAGTATGCATTATTGAATAATGTCACATAATAGGCCTTTTTGAATAATGTTACAAATAATAGGCCCTTAAGGAAGAGCAAGATGGAGTTGATAGAAATCATTGGCTGGATGAGTCCCAGGCTTCATGATGCCCGAGTCCATTCGATCACCCCATCTATGACTAGCTCAGCATCTAGGTCTTTTGTTGCTCTTTAGGTATTTTTTCTTCTTTTTTGCTTATCAACAATTGTAAATATCTGATCAACACCACTATCTTTTTGTGTGTGTTTTTTATGCTACTGTCCTCTCACCTCACCTTAAGATTTAAAGTGGCGATGGTGAGAGTTAGGTCGTTTGAAAGGTGATTAGATCATGAAGGCCCTGTTCTCAAAAACAGGTTACCATCCTTACTGCAGGAGTGGCCCTGTTATCTCAGGAATGAATTCATGATAAAAATAAAAATGTAAGTTTGATTATTGCCTACCTCTTTCTGTGCTTTCCTGTTTTTCTGCCTCCCTCATCCCCTAGAAATGATAAAGACAAGATGTCCCATATCAATTCAAGACCTCTATCCTTGAATGTTCCAGAACCTAGAACTATAAGATATAAATCGCTTCCATAATCTACTCAATCTTGAGCATTTTGTTATAGCAGCACAAAATTAACTAAGAAGGTGTGCCTCCCTTTCATTCTATAGCTATGTGTCAAGTTTGTAAACACAGAATAAATGTCTACAGCAGGTAAAGGGAATATTGAAAAAATTGTCTGCCATCCTTCTATTCCAATAGACAATGCATGGGATACAGGGATAGGGAGAAGTTATGAACATCCAAAGATCAACGCATCTAGAAATGTTGTGGTTGATGGTCAACAACTGGCTTCTAATTAGGACATGGTCAGAGAAAATTCTACAGTTACATGGAAGACCTCAGTTAAGAAAGTCATTTAACTTATATTGCCAGTGAAATAAAGCAGATTTAAATATCAATTAAACAACAACAACTACTACAGGAAGAGTATTTTTTGAGGTAAAATCTTATTACTGAGTCATCAGAAACCTCACATTAAGAGGAAGGAGGTTGACTTCAGATAGAGGGGAAGACTTTTCTCTCTCCTTATTAATGACTGTGCTGTCCGCAAGAGCTGTGTCATTTGGGGTAAGGGCACTAAAGTCCTCTGCCTTATGATATGCATATACAGGAATTTCAATTATTTGTGATATAGTATTTGAAATACTTTTGACTTGAAATTTTGTAGATATAATTTCCAAGATATCTGGTTTAAGGAGTTGATGCTCAGTTGTTTTATAAACTTTTGGAATCAAACAAGTGACAGGCTATGTGGCTTGCAGATGGATAGAGAGCAGCAGTGTAAGTGTTCTGAGACAACTCTTCTTGGTTTAAATGTGAACTCTTGTGTTTGTCAGCAAACAGGTGAGCTCCCCTGAGAATGGTTTCAGTTTAGAAAGCACTAGTGACCTTCAACTTTTGCTCTGTGCATTTCACTACCTGCTCCAGATGTTAGGAGCACCATGCAGATGTTTAGTTCCTCCTTTTGAATTTATGAGAAACTTCCCAAATCATTAGTTTATTTGGGAAACTCAGTTTTAAAAATTAGAAAGTTGATTTTTCCCTTGTAGAGGAATTTAGCTTCCTTGTTTACTCTGATTTTAGAATATAGTATATACTAAAATTAAGTCAACTCACTAAAACTTATATTGAGGTAAGACCAACGATTTTCCACACCACATGTCATCTGTGAGAAGCTAGACATGTGAAAGACAAGGTTAATCGAATGGAGTATTGTAAAATGAAAGAGTTCTGAAAACAAGGCTTCTCAATGTATCAAATACCAGTGCTTGTAACTGACAACTTTCGCAGAGTATTTTTGATGCAGTCACCTTCAGAAGTCAGACTAATACTCAAAGTATCAGTTTCTTCCTTTCAAACCAACTTTCCCTTTAGCTGCATTATCATCTACCAAGGCATATATTCATATTAAATTGGTTATTTTACTCAAAATTCTTTCTTTCTTTCTTTCTTTCTTTCTTTCTTTCTTTCTTTCTTTCTTTCTTTCTTTCTTCCTTCCTTCCTTCCTTCCTTCCTTCCTTCCTTCCTTCCTTCCTTCCTTCCTTCCTTTCTTCCTTTCTTTCTTCTTGAGCATCCCATAAACTTGCATTTGTTTGTTTGTGTGTGTGTGTGTGTGTGTGTGTGTGTGTGAGAGAGAGAGAGAGAGAGAGAGAGAGAGAGAGAGAGAGAGAGAGAGAGAGAGAAACTGGGGAACAATGTAGGGTGTCTCTGTGGCCAAAGACAAATTAGTGATATTTTTAAGTCCCACAGTTGACTTATTATTAAAGCTAACCTAACTCACTTTTCAAGAAAGGTATTTTTTCACTTTCTGAGCTTTGTCAAATGCAAAAGGTAAAAATAATCAACATCTTGCAAAGCAATTGGTCAAAGTTATTAATGAGGCAATTCTTTCTGCATAAGCTATCACTGAAAAAGTAATGAAAGAAAATGTGACAATAAATTATAATCTACTTTAGATTGTGTGACATTTTTATTAATAAAAGAGTCGATCTCAATGGAAGACATCGACTTTCTGTGCATGGCTAATACTAATTTCATACGTTATCCATTGTATATCACCATCCTCTTTTATTTTGAACTGGGAACACAGTCTATTTTGTGGATCTTGTGGCTTTTAAAATTTTGGGACACGCTTCTCAGAAAAAGAATATAAAAGTTATTGTTGAAACATTTAGTATTGTATAGGGGTCCCCCACTAAATGGATTTAGAATGTAGTTTTTCTCCTCCTTCCCTCACTTAACCTTCATTACCTCCAGGATATATTTGATTCTGTCTCCAGTGCTTGAATCAGAACATCAGAAACCAGTTGTTAATATCTAATCTAATTTAAATGTTTTCATTTGTTAATCAGTCAGCTAACTGATTAAATTATAAAGTCATTTTATTAAATAGGTTTATTGTAGGTGCTATAGGAAATTGACACACTTCAGTGACTCACTGCTACTAAAGTTTACCAAAGATACACCTAGGGGTGTTGCAGCTGGCAAGATTCTACTTCCTGTGGGTGTCCTAGACCATGGAATCTCAGTAGCACTAAGAATCTCTTTCAAATTTCTAGTGGTTTTTAAGTACCAGAAATTTCCAAGTGAAATATGAATATATTTGAGATTGACTATATTCTAGGAAAGTCTCTCGGAGAAATGATGACAGTTGTATTTGGGTAGAAGCGGATGAATAACACAAGAGAATTAGCACACTGAAAGGCAGAACCCTCCCATTTTCTTCCTTTGCATTCCTTCTCTATTTTCTAATATCTTTTCTTCATACTTCCTCTGGGGTTTTAGAAACATTTATGTTGAGATGTACCAAATTACACCAAACTATAAAGGAACTTCCTGCACAAAATTCTGAAATATGCTCTTTAGAGGAAATGTGCACATTTTATAAGCAAGTTCTTTTTTTCATATCCCACGACAGTTTCACCAAAAAAAAAAAAAGACTGAAAAAGCAACAACATTTAAATAAAGTCAAGTTCTTCAAAAGTCCTGCACTCAGCATTCTTTCTCTCCCTGAAATACAGGGGACTCTGGTTTTGGAATGGGTTCCTGATGTGACCCAACACGAAGAAACAAATCATATCACTTAGGTTATGAAAAGTCATAGATGTGTTTCTTACTATCTTTTATTTCTGCTTCTGCAGTTGATCCAGCTCTAGACCTGTGTCTATGAACCCCAAACATACACTGATGAAGTTATACTGGGCAAATGACAAGCAAAGCTAGGGAGAGAGGCTCAAGACAGTGAGATGACTAGCCATACAGTTCAACATCTGCCTTATATAATTTAATTAGCATTCCACAGTTGAGTCTGAGATAAAATAGAAACAATTCATGTGACAATGAGCTTCCATGAAGCCTAAGGAATCTCTCATTTATGGTGAAGTGATTTTGACCATGGTTAGTTATAGCTAGATTCTGTTAGTGATCTGAGAAATGTTTATATGTGCTTTATATTTTATTTTGCATATATGGGTTCAATGATAAGCGCCAGGAACTGGTTGCATCAGCTGTGAAGGAGGAGATAGTCTTCAAACCATATTGTTTGAGTCCACTGACCAAAGTCTATGCTACATGTAAAATGATGACTGAAAATCCTCTTGAAGCATAAACTTTTACACCCAGTGATGGCAAATTATTCTCAAATGGTAAAGTTAATGTATGCTAGACCTCTATAACCAAGTCACTGGCATTATAGGCTATAAACTAATGTCTATCTTATAGTGTTCATGAAGCAGTCAATGAAAGGCAATATGGGTGTCGTGAAAGAGCCTATGGTTTAGAATGAAAGAGGCCTGAGTTCAAATATCTGTCACACCATTTGGGCATCATGTGACAATTAAAATAACCATTAATTTTTCAGGTTATAGTTTTCTTCTGGGAAAAGAAGTATTAATGATCTCTTTGTAGAGTTAAGCTTTGAGCTCATTTGTTTGGATTTATGTCTGAGTGATGACTCCACGAGCAGTAACATATTTTGATACACTTTTAAGAGAGAGCTTTTGGCATGAGATAGGTGATTAGATCGGTGCTCAAAGAGCCTATATAACTTGTAATGTCATAGCATATGAAAATGTCAGAAAACAAGCTCTAAATCAGGAGTGATGAACCACACACCTACCTAAATTGAATTATGCTATATCAGGTTTGATCTAAAAGAACCAGAAAGGAGGTTGAATGTTGCACCTATAAAACACCTTAAAATCTGAAAATAGTTGGAGATTTGGTTCAGAAGTACAGAGCACTGTTAGACTGTGTAAAATACCCAGATTCGGTTCCCAGCATCCACTTTAGCTCACAATTATATATTCCAGGGTATCCAACGACCTTTTCTAATTTCCATGGCCTTTTGTACATACATGGTGTACATACATGCACTCTGTCACATGTAAACATGTAAAATACACTTATGTTAAATACAAAAGCTATAAATTGAATGGAAATTTGATTCTTGGCTATCCTTGTCAGGTTTTTGAGTTTTCCAGGAAAACAAGTTTCTATGTCTCAGGGTCTTTAGTGGCAAGTACAAAACAGTACTATTATTGAGGAAGTGAGTTCTGGTATAGCTCATGTATGATGAATAAGGCAAGCCTTTGGTTAACAGGCAAGAGCAGCATTCATATAAGGTTGTACTTAGACCCTCTCGGTGGTCATGACAGACCTTTTTAATAAGAGAGAGGCTCCGAGAATTCTGATTTTGTGATAAAGCACATGCTTAGAAGTGATCCTTCTCAGTTGACTTTAAAAAGTATTTATAATTGCAGAGTCTGGGTCCTCTGAAGCTTACAAATTTTCATCAGACTTTCTAGTTCAACATAGATTGTGTTTCTCAAGAAGATTAAAGAAGCCGCACAGATCACATCATCCCTACCTTACTTATATGGGCTTTTCTTTTTCTTTTCACGATTACAGAGTTTTAAATTTCTTTTTGTCCTTGCTCCCTCTTCTGTTATCAATATTTCAACACATTCTACTTCCATATAGGGAGAATGGCTTGTTCTTGATGCTGCAACTGAGATATTGGCCAGTATTTAAGTAGATTTTTTTCATTACTTTTACCAATCCTTTCAATATTCAGTCTCCAAGCAATGTACTTATTAATTGCCATCAGTTACATGTTGAGGTTAGGGTGAAGGATTAGTATAGCCATGATTGCCACTATGACTTAAAAACAACCATAACCAAATATAACACTTATCATGTCCTTAGACACATTAAAGATGAGCGGACCTAAAATCCATCTTAATTTTGGGTTAGCACTGACACCAAGGTGCCAGGGTGTGTTAGAAAAACTATGGAGTGACTTAGAGTCAGAATCAGAGAGTAAATATTTTAGGCTTTGTGGACCATAGAATATATATATATATATATATATATATATATATATATATATATATATATATAACAGTTATTCAGGGCTGCTCTTAAGAGATTAAAGCAGCCACAAACATTATGGAAATGAGTAGATGTGTGGCTGCTTTCAAATCAAACTTGAGTTGCCATAGCTCGTGGCCTCTGTTTGGCCATGAGCCTTTACTTGCTTTTCCCCCATCTGATAGTCACCTGGAAATTGATCTGATCCAATCTTCTCAGTTTAGAGATAAGAGAAATAATGTCTAGTGAAAAGATGAATTTTCTGGTATAGCTCAGCAGTTTCATGTAAAAAAAAATGTGAATTGAAGCCTGGTTTTGTGATTTCCAGATCAGCAGGGGTTCTACTTTGCCTAACAGTCTTGCAGTTTTGTTTTGTTTTAAATTTCATTTTCTTCAGAATTTCCTTTTCAAGTTTTTGTCATCACTGCTGCTGATGCTGGTAATGTTGGAAGGAAAGTGCTCCACTTAATACTTATTTAAATCTCAGTGAACTCATTTTTAAATTATATTTTGTTGCTGTAGCCTTGCTTAGACAGTCTACTCTAAATTTCAGTGGTAAAATTTTTCCTTTGAACCGTAAATTCTTAGGGAAAATTTTTGGAGGATTTTCTTGAAACCTCTTTCTTTAAATGCTTTCAACCTGTGATCAACTATTCAAATCGTAATGTTTATCTTCATTTAAGTGGCTAATTTTTTATCCTATTCATGTGCTTTTTTAAGTCAAGAATGATCAGAGAGCTACAGTTAAGTGATATTATATTCAAAGAATTTATGTAGCATGTGTCTATTCAGAGATCATAGTCTCCTTTTCCAACACACCAGAGAGATCTGGGGTAACTTTCAAATCTGTTTCCCTAATGGGCAATGCTCTATTTAGATTTTTACATTTGTACTTTGTACATCACGGGAGTATTAGTGTTGGTGTTCTATTAATAACCAAGCACAGTGGAGTGTTTCACAGGGTGTGCATGTACAACAGAATGGAGAGTGGAGTTTTGGCCATTATCCAGTTTATTTGGTCATTGTAGACAGTCCATCTAGGTAATTGAGTACCTAAATTGAATTTTCTGGCCATAATTATTCCTGTTTGTCTATATACATCCATCAAATTTATCAGATAATTGCCACATAGTTTTATTTTGAATTTTCCTGGATAAGGCTTGCTAAAATGAAAAGAGGACCAGCCTGAGAATGAATGAACTTTTGGGTTGGTTTTGATTTTTTTAACTAACTGTGTGAACTCAACATCGCAGAATCCTTAGTTTGTTTTTAATGTGGTTAGGCATATAAGAATCTTCTGTCCAAATTTGCTTTTGGTTTTAATGATCTAGAGTTAGATCAGTAGTGAATGTTCTAGCCTTTCTCATCTGTATTTCAAAATATTTAATAAAATTGGATATTTCAATCCGATTAAGATAGTGACTTTTACTTTATGGGATTTTAAATTATTTTTTGTTAAAAATGACTTTAGGAATTACAGAACCCATCTATCACATCCAGAATGGATGATTTCATTCCATGGCTTTAATGAATGAAATGACTAAATGTCCATTGTTTTGGTCATTAAGATAACTAATTAAAATTGACCATGAGATATTTGCCCTATTTCCTTTGACGTGACTCTTGTAACTTTGGCTTGGAAATGCTCAGGGATGATGGCTTCACATCAACAGTCTAAGATGCCCAGGGAGAGGACAGGCAGATGCCACTGAGTTCCTCACATTTGCAACTCAAACCCCCGAACACAGCAAGGCATGCCTTGAGTAATAAGCTTGCATTTTGTATTTCCTCCCTGAGAAAGAGGAGGGGGAAAGTGACCAGAACAAAATGAGCTACAGCAAGACAAACATCAGCATTCCAGAAAGCGTGTAAAGGCTGTAGGCCCTGCATCCCCAAGAGTATCGTGAAGCTTAAGTAGTGTGGAATGAAAACGTCTGTTCATTGCCAATCTCTTGTATGTGACCTTAACTTAAAACCCTGAGATTAGAACTTGCAATAGGGTTTCAAGGAATGGCAGTTTTGTCTATCTCTGAATTATCTTGGTCCCTCCTGTTGTTCATTTCACTTGGTTCCTGACCTTGCCAACTCTGACTACCTTGTTACTGCTCGCCATTTCTCTGCTCTCTTAGCTCTCAAGTCTGACTAGCTTCCCCCTGATTGTTTCATTGCTGCTTTTTGCTGGCTGCTAGACTCTAAAAGATGCCGTTTCATTCTGCACTTTCTACCTTATGCAATTTTCTGCTCCAGCACTGTAAAATTCAGGGCCCTGTTATCTATGACTTGGAAATCATTCATTTTCAGAGGGGGTGGGATTGTTTTTATGGACCAGTGGTCATTCATTTGGCCAAGGGCAATTAGAAGAAAAAGATAGGAGAGAAAATGTGTCAGGAGGTCTACATACCGATTTTCAGTTGTACAAAATTAATGCCTCCAAGGGAAGTGAGAATATTATTCTCCTATGCCGTTCTTTACTCTACTAGAGACAAAAACACTGGCTGCCTCTTTCATTCTCGGTTTACACAAAGCCTTCTATATTCCTGGACAGCTAATATGATATTGCAAAATCTATACATTATCTTTTATTCTTTCTTTGATATAAAACCTAATAGCTATGTAAATACCAAGATTCTCTGGCTGTGGCTTAGCCAGCTAGAAGTATCAAAACATCTACTTTTATCATTTAATACATTTTGCTACCATTGTAATTAAACTAATAACAACTGATTCCTTAAACGTTAATAGGAATAAAAAGTTTCTAAATGTTGTAGTGAGGAAAATAACTAATTCATTTGAATCAATAGGCATGATTATAGACTGAAATATTACAGTTAACTCAATTTTCCAGTGAACTCCAGGTTAATTTAATTTTTATAGGGAAATAGCCTGGAATAAATAGGCCTCTGCTGAGAATTTGGGTGATGTTCCTTGTTAAAGTGTAGGCTACTGAGCTGAATACCTTTTTTGTTCTGTGTTGAAGAAGTATGAGGTGGGATTAAAGAACTGTCATTTCTAAACATTTCTTAGCTGCTGCTGCTGCTGCTGTTGCTGCTAGTTTGAGACCCTCACTGGGAAAATTACTGTGCTAAAGCTACACTTATATTTTTCCTAGTAGACATTATTTTTAAAATATGTTCATAAAGTAATTCACAAATATTTATAGTAATTTATTTATAAGATGATATTCTTTTTATAATATGATCTTAGTCAAGCTAACACTCACTGTCAGACAGATATGACTTGGTTAAATTTATAGTGTGACCAACCTAGCCTACAGATGGAAAAGACTTGTTTTATTTATTTAAATATTCATCCAAGTGTTCTCAAAGTAATTTTCCAGCTTAATTGAGGTGAAGTTGGCAAATAAAAAAATGTATATACTTATAGTATACAGTATGATTCTTTGATGTACAATATACATGATTAAATGATTGCCACAATTAATATATCAAAGGACTCATCTTGTTGTCTTTGGGACTGGTTTAAGAACACTTGGAATCTACTCTCAGCCCATTTCAATTATACGACACCATGTTACTGACTATATTTATTGTGCTCTGTATTAGAACTCCAAAAAGACACTCTTAACTGCCATCTCCCATTCTACTGCTCCTCTATCCACAGTTAAAGCAACTGTCCTTTATTCTTATTGCTTAAAATATTTCCCAGCATAAATATAATAACTTCATCACTAATTATATCTGTTGATATATTATATGTTAATGTAGCTATTTATTGGCATGCATTCGCCTGTGTAAGATATCTAATCCAGATTTATATATTTTATCACAAATTAGTTTTCTTGTTTTATTCCAGATTAGCATAATAAGACTTACACACACATTCCTAAACACACACATTTATAAACCCTTTGAATAATATCTCTTAGTTCCTACATGTGATTAATCATAATCAATTAACATGTTGATTCTTATGAATGTTCCCAAAGACAACCTGTATATGAATCAACACACATACCATCTGACCTATTATATTACTCTTGAACTTAACTTGTACCTGTTTTCATTACTCCTGTTGCATAGGTACCACTTAATTGGACATTCTGTGTGCTTAGGTAGATCCTTTATTTTCAATTTGAGTGGCTATGCAATGCAACAAACTCATTAGGAGTAACTTTTGTAGGTTGTATTAAATCAGATACATACACAGGGTCAGAGAGAAATGCAAAACTGCCTAAAACAAATGAGGCATTGACCTAAGTAATGCTTCCAAGAATCAGCAGATAGCGTAACAGTCACTTGTTGCCTGGACAAGCTCTTCTAAATCATTCACCTTGAGCAATGGTGCTTGTTGTTACAGCGCTAACATTGGTAAATGTGGTAAAAAGACCAACACTTGGTTTAAAAGAACATAAAAAATACTGTTTGTTTATTAGAGAAGTTTGGAATGAAAGATTTAGAGGTGCTTCCTGAATTCACAGCATCTGTGCATGTCCTTACATAACCACCTGTCACTCTGGAAAACTTTAGGATAGACCGTATTGCATGGTTTACTTCCAGGAAATAAGGAAGGCCTTGCTATAGAGGCTATGGCTTTCCAATATGATTTTGTCAGTGATTCCTCTTTATCTGATGCAATTTCATTTTTAACAAATCTATTAGGATCAGGATAATGAATCATGAGGGTTATTGACAATAACTTTGCCCATAGGGAAAGGGGAGAGTATGTTAGAAACAGGCTTATTTAAAGCAGAAATTAAATTGATCAAGTTAATCAAATGAAAAATTCAGAAGGTTAAGCTACTGAAACTCCTATTCATAGACTAGAATCAAGAGCACATCTATCCCTGATCCATTATCCTTTAACTTTGTATAAACTAATCCAAGGGAAAAAACAACTTCTGAAGATGCAATTGTGATTTAATACTGTAGCATTGCTTCAGTAGTCTCTTATGAATCTATTTGCTTAAGTGACTTCCATCAGTTCACTGATGTAATTTCTTTAGAACCTCATTAGCAAACATATGTTTCTTGAATGGTTCATATTTTAGTCTTAAAATGTATTATAGTTTGTAGTTTAGGAGAGAAATTGCTTTGCATTCATAAGAAAGCAAAGTCCTTGGCTGCAGTAAAAGATTAACCTAGTTATCAAAAGTGACATAAAAAGAATGTGCTAGCATGCTTGTCCCTCTCGCAGATCTCTCGCCAATCAGTGGCCAATCACAATTGCAACTGGATATTCTACATTGCTTTTATTTCTTTTTCTTTTTCGGGGGGGCATTTAAGGATTTATTTATTTAATATACACTGGTGTTTTACCTGTGTATATTCTATATGAGTAGGTCAGGTCCCCTGGAACTGGAGTTACAGATAGTTGTGAGCTGTTCTGTGGGTGCTGAGAATTAAACCCTGGTCCTTGTGAAGAACAGTTAGTGCTCTAAACATCTGAACCAGCTTTCCAGCCCTCCATTTTTTTCTTTATCATCAATCATATCTCTGTTTTATGCAACCAAATGTGAAAAAAAAAAACAGGCAGTCTCAAAATCAAAAATTTAGTTTCAGAGATACAATGATATACATGATGTGAATACATATGAACCAGCAACTGTGTATCCATGATAAATGCTGTGTAGATTTATGACACCCCATAGATTTATTCTAGTTCTGGTCTTAAGAGAAGCTGTTTCTTCCCTTTGAATATTAGTAGTTCTATTTTTATATTTCAGTAAACCCCAACATATTGTCAGTGTTCCATTTGTCCTCTGACCAGATCTTTGCCCTTTATACAACTTTCAATGACTTTGCCCAGATTCTTGATGCTGACAAGTCACCATTATATTGTACTCCAAAGTATACAATAACTAGGTGAAGTATTTAGTAAGTTAATAGTATGTATCAAAATTATTGTATATTTAAACCACTTTGCAGAAAATTGATGAAGGCAATTAATATTTATTATTTACCCATGCAGAAAAATATACATACTTATTTCTGTTTAATCCTATCACTGCTTCATAAATACAGTACTTAATCCATCAATAATACAACATGCGTTCATTAATCCCTAGAAATAATTAGAAAACATTTATGATAATGATTATATTACTTTGTGCAAATATTATACAAGCCCATTAAACCCTTAGGGGAGAAATCACAGCTGCTAAGAATGTCAGATGCCTTGTCTACTCTGAAATAGACAATATATATTTGATCCTATATTTAATGGAAAATTAAGCTAACTAAACACTACTAAAAACCAGACATTTCTCACATTGTCTTTAAATCTTAACTAAGATAGGTTGTCTTTAACATTCATTCTCGTTTCATAAGTTATCCCATTTGTACTGATCCCCATTACACATTCCAATTCCATATACTTTCAGTGTTGTGCTTTGTGTAATTTAGTAGTTGACAATGGTTTTCAGTGACAGGTCAAGGTATTTCATTGAGACCTTGTGGTTTACTTTTGTTATTGCCTTATGAGTGCTGCTCCACTAAGCAATTTGCATTGATACCTCATAGAAAAAGGTATAATCTTGCTTCATGTCACACTATATTTTGAATGTGTTTCTGTATACCCATTTACTTACTGTTTAAATAACTTCCTATGTGGTTTTACTTAATACCAAAAATTTAAAGATACCAAATACATTCAAAGACTTGTAGTTCTAGCACAAAGGAGCTGTCTCAGTGGTTAAAGTGCTTGTTATCAAATGAGGACCTGAGTTCAGATTCCCAGAATCTATGTCAAAGTTAGTCATGGTGGTGGTGTGTACATGAAAACCCAGCATCGGCAGAGGGGCAAGAAGAGACAGGTAAATCCCCAAAACATGCTTCTGCAATCTTCAAATTCAGTGAGCACCTTTATCTCTAAAAATGAGTTGGAGAAGAGATTGAGAAAAAACATCCCAACATTATCCTCTGGTGTACAGGTGTGTGTGCATTTGTGTGAACCTCAACACAGGCATGTATACACACACACACACACACACACACAAATTGTTAGAGGTCTTTTGATATTGAGAGGAGATATGTCAGGGTCAGGGAAAGAGTAATTAGTGTAGATGTATGAATTAAAAATAAAGAGAACATCCAACTCTATGGAAGTTTATAGAATGCAGAGTTTCTTGAGTAGTGAGTTATAGGTGATATGTTTGGGACTACCAAACATAAAATAACAGATTTTATTGTTTGTAGAATATAGCACTTTTTATTGACTTAATTTATTTTTTATTTAAATAACATTTCTTTCCTCTATTTAAATACTAACCGGATCCCCCTCCCCTCTCTCCCATCCCCTACCGTTTGCCATCTATCTCCTCCCCACCCACTTCTCTTCCATATCCATTCAGAAAGGGACAGGCCTCCTATGGGCTTGCACAAATCATGACACATCAAGCTGAAGCAGGGCCAAACTCCTCCCCTTACACTGAGGCAAGGCCAGATAATCCAGTTTGGGGAACAGGTTACCACAAAAACTAGCTAAGTACCAGGGAGAGGTCCTGCTCTCACTATTAGAAGCCTTACTAAGAGAACACCCTACATGATTGTCACACACAGGCAGACAGCCTAGGTTGATCTCATTCAAACTCCTTGACTGTTGGTACAGCATTCATAAGTTCTCATGAGCTCAAATCAGCTGTGTTCTTAGGCTCCCCCATCATGACCCCTCCTAGGCTGGTACAAACCCTCCTCCCTCTCTTACAGAAGACTTTTAAAGCTCAGCACAGAACTTGTCTCTAAATCTCTGTCTCTGCTTCTATTAGTTACTGGATATAGTATCTCTGATGGCCATTAGGGAAGTCATCAATCTGCTTATAGTAGATGGCCAAATCATGTACCCTCTCCACCATCGCTAGAGTCTTTGTTGGGGTTATCTTTGTGGGTTCCTGGGGGTTTTTATGGCACCAGGTTTCTCTCTAACCCATCATCACCATTATTCCCCAATAAAGATTTCCCTTTTGTTGCTCTCCCCCTTCAATCTGACTCCAACCCACCCCCAGGAGTATAGCACTTTCAATAGTTCAATTTAATCTGATAATCATTGCAACTCCTTAGCCTCATAGGTACTGTCCTTACTCTTCATCTTACTTATTTACCATTCATTTTACATATGTCTGTTTCTTTACTCCTTGCACAATGGTTCTGCTTTTAATATGGTCACTTGCAGGAAGATAAGGACTACAAGGCCAAGAGATAAGCCAACCTGGAGTCTTCTGGGGGACCTAGCAACTGGTGCTGTCAGACGTACTGATTGTGCCTAGCCAATGAGATGTGACCACAGAATGTTACTGGATCGGACACAGCCTGGATGCTGGGAAGAGGGTATATAAGGCTCTATGCATTGCTGAAGACACTAGTCTGCTGTGCCTTTTACCTGACTCCCAGGGCCTATGCCATTGATGCTGTGCTTTCTCATCCACTTCCCAAAGGGAGCTGTTAGGATCCAGCAATAGTCTTGACATCTCAACATCTCTCTTGAGGCTAGAGACCTAGCTTTTTTTTTTTTTTAACGTATAATGACTATCAAAGACAAACTTCAGTTCTAAGTATTTAGTTTGCCTAAATTGATTTTTTTAAATTGATCGTCTTTGATGTTTCGTATTCATTGATTGTACAATCTACATGCCAGAGAAGATATATTCAGTTGTCTCACATCATCTATTAAAGAACGCTAAGCTCTCCATATGCTCATATGTGAATATGTGCAGATGAGTGTAATGGACTTGGGGAAACACAACCATTATACCCAACACTCACTAGGTGAGGCATGCGTATACAGAGATTCCTTTTACTGTGGTGAGCACATTTTCTCGGATGAGACAACTGAAAAAAGAAATGTCAATGTGAGAAATATTAGATCAAAATCTAGAGAGGAAACATGGTGGCTAAACTAGGGCTAGAGAGGGAACACAGTAGCCAAAGCTGCTGCAGTTTTGCCTGGAAACCTGGGTTCAATTCCCAGAACCCACAAGGTAAAAGGAGAGCACCAATTTCGGCATGTTCTCTTCTGACCTCCATATATGCACCATCTCAGACACCACACACATGCACGCGCGTGAACACATGCATGAACACCACAAGCACACACACATACACACCACAAATACATAAACAAAGAAGAGAAGGAAATGCTGTCAATGAGAACAAAGAATGTTGTATATTTCTAGATTGCTTGAGTAGCATGCAGGAATCCACGGTCTAAAGCCACATCAATACATAAACTGTATGTGGTAGAACAGTATTATAACTCCTCAAAATTCAAGGTAGCAGCAAGAGGTGAATAAGTTCAAGGTCAACTTTACAGTTATAGCTTAAGGTCAGACTAGGATACATTATACCCTTTCTCAAAGAAGAAAAATTGAAGCAAATACAGAGAAACAGAAAAGAAAACAACAATCTAGTATCTAAGATGAGCCCAAAATAGAGAAAAAATAGTGGATATAGAGGGAACCAGAGAAGTCTAGGGCTGAGTTTAGACTCTGACATGAAAGGTTACCCTGTCAGGGATTTGGGAAGCATTATGAGACAGGGGAACAAAGTAGACCCATTCTAATTGAGGAGTGGTGGGACCCTGAGCCTGCACCACAGTGCCCTGTGCTTCAAGGGCCTCACTTTATTACTACCTAACCAAGTAGCTTCATAAGATGCTTTGTATTTGCATTGGGTTTAGTGCTCATATTTTATTAATTAATCTTCACAGATTTGCTCTGAGATACAGCTGTATTATCAACTTCATTCTTAGACAGAAAGCTAGTGTCCAATAATATTGGCATTTAGGATCTACTCTCAGACAGACAATGAAGGGTCCTGGCCAGATAAGACAACAAAAGAGCCTCTACATGGTGACATCATCAAAAATTAAAACTGACTTAGGTCTTTTTTTTTTTTTTGCCTTTCATCCTCTTAAGGTAAATTTCAGGGTCTTTTTTTCTTCCTACTTGACTGCATCTTTAGATACAACATGATGAAAATGGATAATCCGATTTTTATTAAAGAGAAATAACAGAAAGGAAGAAACATGTAACAGTCCTGTCAGGAGAATCCATTAATCATCTAAGCAATCAAATTGCAGGGCACTGAGATCAGCATTAGCCATGGACGTCCAAAGCTCCCCACTTAGGTTTGTCACGTGTGTCACCTAGGCTATCTTTTCTATCATCATGGAACATGAAGACACTACAGTCTAAACTGGAAGAGGCAGAGGCAGAGCGAGGAGTTGCCACCAGCTTGTAAGGATGCTGTGCTTTGAAGGACTCTGTGCAAACTAATTTCTAGAAAAAACCCTTGATATTAAAAAAATAGAATTAAATTAAAGTTGAATATAGCCTATCTACCATTACTACTTACCTCATTAGTGGCTTCAATAGACTGGTTGGATTTTATTCATGATCGCCAGTGCATACAAAATGGTCTTTACTGCATTATCTGTGTTGTTCTTGCCTTTCCTTCAAAGTATGGCTCAGTGCTATAGCACCATGAAGATACTGTTCTCATGTCATCCACATTGTCTCCACTCATCCCACGGGTGTGGCTGGGCATGGCTCTTTCCTAATTTGTTATTGTTACTCTGCCTCATTGTTTCAATCCCAATGTATGATTTTACTCCATTGCTAAAAAAAAAAAAAGTATCTTCTTTGGAATAGACTGGACCACATACTAATTATAGTGTCAGTGGCATATAGCACAAGATTGGCTCAATTTTTTGGGTTCTGTTTTGGGTCTTTGAGCTTTCACTATATTGGGGCAGTGCGGTGAAGGCATACCCTACTCCAATCCATGTTTAAGTTTTTAGTAATGGCTTTTAGTTGAAGTCCAGGGATGGGTAAATCCATTACCAAAATGAAGTAAGATGTAATCTGTAGAGGAACACCTTGAAAAATTCTACTCACTTGCTTACTTGGACATATGAGAGTATTACAAATTAGTAAGAATTAAAGACAAAATATTATGAAAAGGTGACCTTATTGTATGTTACTGAAGTCTTTGTCATTCCCTTAACGAATGCACAGAACACAACATGGATGTTTGCCAAAGCTTCTCAGGCCTGCTGCCATTGTCTGTCACACCTGAGGGCAAAAATCTATGCCAAGATGGCCATAAGATGCACGGCAGTCCGGCTGCTGTCTTCCTGACCATTCTTGTGCCTTTGGTCTCAATGCAAATTAGTATATGCTAGTGTGAAACTCACATAGGAATGTATAAGAGATCCAAAGTGTGAGCTGTTCCTTGCTGCCGTTCATCCCAAATCCTCCTCTGTACTAACAGGTCTTGATCAGTTGTCTAGTCAGATTTCCATGGTGTTTTAAAGATTTGTCTTTTTCTGTGTGTCAGATCTCTGCTGGCCAGACCTCTTTGCTAATTTCAGGGAACACAGACAGGTCTTGGATTTTCCCTCCTTAGTAAGTTCTTGGCAGGGTTTCTTGTCTTGCAGGTCAGAACTTGTAGGAACAGTCACTCTGAATGACTGGCAGCTTAGATCACTCTGTGATGCTAAGCAGAGCATCATATTAACCCTAACAGAACTGCCACTTACTCAGGTGATACTGTCTTTTGTATTCATAAGAACCAACCACTTCTGTTCTTTCAACACCGGATAAGGGAAATAGCCTACTTTTTGGGAGAAAGAGATTGCGACCCGCTCTGTTTTGAACTGTTTGCCTATCATTAGGCACAGCATTGATACAACAAAAATATTTGCACTGAGTTGATTTCTTTTACCATTCCATCTCCTGAGGATCTGAGGATGGGAATTGTACCCAAACATGTGACTTCACTCTGGGCCAATGAAGCTCAGGATGGACACAGGAAGTTTACTTTCCTTTAACCTCCGTACTTCTGAAATGTTGGATTTCACTCAATGGGTTTCCCTCTTTTCTGTTTTTTTTTAATTTATTTATTTTTTCATTTTTTTGTGTGTGTTAGTTATGCTTGACTGTTGGTAATGTTCCAAGCCATCTGTCTACCTCGCCTGGCCATAGATAGTGACATCAGAGATTTTCTCTTCTCAGAGCTGACACTTACAGATGGAGGAAGGTCAGTTATTACAGAACAGGCTCTGAGGAAATGTTGGATACAGATCTGTGTAGGAAAGTTTCAAAGATATGGGCTTTTGAAGGAGAGCTGGACAAAGACATAGAAATGAGCACAAGGAATGTGTAGACATGTTAATCAGTGCCCATAGGAGAAACATCAGGACCTTCCCCTGTAGTTATTGGCAGATGTCACATGGTTGGACTTTTTCTGGCCTCTTTACTTGCAGTGACTGATTATAAGTAAAATTTGGTTCAGCGTATACCTGCAATACTTAATGGTTGCCACATTCACACAGCTCAGAAAGATTTTTACATGGTTTCATGAGCAAAACCATTATTATTTCACAATACTACCCTAAGTAACACCACTATTGCAGTAACCAGAATATCTGTAACTGAAGGTCCCTTTTGTTGGTAAATAAAGCTTTTAATATTGCTGATACACATTAACGTGTGAGTGAGTTGCTACTTCCCTTAGGCACATGTTAATTTCACAAGATGAAATACAACAGTGATTAACCCAAAGATACAGCCTGCTAGTAGCAGAATTCAGTGTGAACTTTTGATCAACAGGAAGATATTTCTATAGCCTGAGTCCTTCGATGACATACATTCATTCTCACTACTAACATCCTGTCCTGTAAGAAAAGCTAAGCTCATGAGCAAAGGTTGTAATCCTATATTTATTCTAAGGATAGATGTGTTGGAATTTCATACAGCATTATCCAATATATACTTTGATCTAAAATTAGTTGAATATTCTGCTCAACTCTGAGTTACCTTTTCTTTGTCTCAACTTCTCACCTCAAGGGCAGCTCTTAGGAGGTCTATTAGAAGTCAAAACTGTATTAGGTTGAACATGTTACCTAAGTTGAGTGATAACAGAGCTGTATTTACACTATTTACTTTATTTCAGTCATAGGATAGTATTATATTTTATATTAATATGCATTTCATGTAATTAATGCTCAATTTTTATACATGAACTATTTATGATTATGATTTCTACTTTCAGTTTTCAAAACTATGTAGGAAACACTATATATTGTTTTGTATTACACAATTACTTTTAATTTTTTAATGATTAATGAAAGATTCAGGGTGTCAGTATGAATGGGAATTGCACTGAATTATTATTGTACTGATATCAGGACTTATCAAGTTATTGAATATTGTTTATTGATTATCCCTATTCTCAATGCTTCCTTCACAAGTTAGTTAATGTTTTGGTATTTTATTTGTTTTTACACCAACATTCCTACGGTTTGCTACCATTTTCATGGCAGTAGACCTTTTGAGCTTTATTGTATGGAATTTGTTATGTATATCCTTTGTTGATAATGACTTCTTTTTATTTGTGGCAGAGTTGAACCAACATGGCTTCATTCCTCATGAAGCACAATGTAATAGTAATATACATATATTTTCTTTAGGAAATATACCTAGCAAATATCAATACTGCAGCATATCTGTTGCCCTAGCTTGATTACTGTTGCTGTGAACATACCCTGAAAAAAAAACTTCAAGGGGCAAAGGGTTTATATAACTTTTAGTTCCAGGTTGCAGTCTATCACTTTGGGGGAAGTGAAGAAGAAAGAAACCTCAAGAAGCTAGTAATATTTAAATTCTCTAGTAGAGGGAGGATGAATGCATGCCTGCTTGTCAGTGCGCAGCCCATTTTCTAATGTTGCTTATATTCTAGGACCCAACCCCAGGGAATGATGCTGCCTACTCTTAAGCTGGGTAGTCATTCCCACATCATCAATATCATCATGACAGCATTATAGAGACATTCACATAGAATAAGTAGAACAACCTAATCTAGAAAAATCTGTCCTTTAATCTCTACTGAGGTAATTTTAGGTTATGTTAAATTGAAGACCACTACAGTATAGAGGAAATTACATTTGTCGATTAGTTTTGTTAAACTTTGTTAGATTTGTTAACCTAACCCAAACTACCCACCTTGGAAAAAGGAAACCTAAATAAAAAAATTACTGATGTTTGTTCATAGTTATGTCTGTAATGCATTTTATTAATTTCTAGTTGATATGGAAGGGCCTATCTGCTGTGGATGGTACCATACCTAGGCAGATAGGCCTGGATTGTGGAGGAAAGTCTTCTGAGCAAGCCAGGGGAAGAAAACAAATAAGAAGCATTCCTTTCTCATCTCAGCTTCAGTTCCTACCTCCAGATTCTCTCCTTGAGATCCTGCCCTGAGCTCTCAGCATGATGGACTGTAACCTGTAAGGTACAATAAACCTCTTCCTCCATAAGTTGCTTTTGGTCATGGTTTTATCCCAGCAATAAAAACCTAGTTATATATGATTTGTGTTGCTGTTCTCAGTCTCACTGGGAAACACCGAGGTCCAGTGAAGTTCAGCTTCAGAAATCCTCTATCTCAGTTCAGAAGTCTGGATACTTCTCAGTTCTCTAACTTCCCCATGTCATTAGCTAAAAGCTGTTCTTCCGAGCATCAATCGCTTCCCATTTCTACCCTACCATGCGGAGATCAAGAGAAACCCTTCACATGGAGATTCCTGTGGGTGGGTTTGCAGTAGAATAGTCCAGACAGGTTTCGAATGGTATGGCCCAAGTAAACATGGATTTGGCAATAGCATATGGTACAGTCATATATAAATAAAAGAAGCTGCTTCTGCTTTGATTATACCTTATGTGAGTTCAGATGTTCTCTGGGCTAATTATTTCAAATGGTCAGAAAAACCTACATTCCTGAAATATGTATGACCAGTTCATCAATTAAATTCAGTTTGTGTTTTCCCTTATAACTTCATGGCTGGTTTCTGAATTTAATGTAAATATACTGAATGAATAGAAATGCAAATCTGTTTTACTGCTGAGAGCACTCAACACAAAATTTGCCTGTTCCCAAAGTGACGCCCTATATGCTTACATCTGACAGGTGACTTGTACACATCCCGTAATATTCACCATTTCCCATCAATGTTCCAGGTATCATTTTGCCTACTGTGTACTGGAGAAGCAGAGAATTCTTCTTTGTTTGTACTCTCACCCATTATGGTGGCGTACAGTGACATTCTGAAAGCCTCTCTGCTCTTTAGCCTCCACGCACAGATGATGTGTCTTAGGCAGGCAAGCCAGCTTTCCTCACACACAGGCAGCAGATGTGATTAGAGGGAAATCTAATTTATCTGGAGTACTCTAGAAATGGAAGGAAATTACTTCACAGCAATATTTGCAAATGCATTCATCACAGACACCCAGACATTCCAACACCAGCAGATGATGGCTTTGTGATCTCAATGTGCTGCATTTTGAACGGTTTTTCTAATGGGCCACATAAATTTATTCCCTTTTAAGCTCCTGTGTTGTACTTAGATAACAAGAAAAATGTGTGGAGTAAGGAGAGTTTAAAGTGGTACAGACAAGGTTTTTTTTTGTTGTTGTTGTTTGTTTTTTGTTTCTAATAGTTTTTTTAATCTATGTAGCAAACATCCCTGGAATTCTTGTTAGGTTTGTCTAAGCATGACTGTGTTTGGAAACAATACAAAGAATTCATTGTTACCTCCTTTCTCTTCCTGCAATTGGTTTTAGATCTCATGTCACCTTGAATTTATCAATTTGTCCATTTTGTAAGAATTCAAGATATGTGATTGAATGCTATATTAGGAATGGAGACAGTGTATTCTCTGGATATTTGGTCTCTCATACCTGACTTATCTGCTACACATAAATCCTCAAGGTGTTAAAGAGGAAGATTCAAGGGAAGAAACAATAGAAAAACAAGGCCAATGAGATTTTAGGGACTCACACAGATGCCATTTGGGTGCCAGAAGTGGAAAAACTAGAGTGAACTTAGATTTCAAAAGCAAAGAGAGTCCTGTAACTATAACTAAATGCAGGCTCTCCTTTGACACAAGCATTTGAGGTCAGCAAATGGAATGTCACTATGCTGTTCGTTTTAGAAATGGGCATCTCTCTCTCTCTCTCTGAGTCATTAGACAGATTTGTCTCCTTATTTGTAAATGAAAAAAGGGTGCATTACAAAACCTTACAGGTCTGAACTGATCTGAAACTACGATAATTTTAGAAACAAGCTAGCTCATATTTTGTTTATCCTGTTGTGTTTTCATTTATTCTCCTTTCATTTTTCTCTTGACAACAATAAGACACAGGTTATTAATACTATTATAGACATGCTTTTCTCAGCTATAACTAATTAATAGGATATAAAACATGATATACTAAGAACTGAAATACTTTCATGTCACATATAATTATGTATAATAGAAATTTCAGTGTACAAAGGAGAAGGTATTACTGTTAATATATAGATAGGCAAAAAATAAATATGACTGATAGCGATCTATTTATAGCATCAGACTGTAACCTGGTGCTATGTATTTCATTTTTGCATTTCATCTTTTTTTGCAGAGGTTTTCCAGAATATTTTAGAATTGGAAATAAATGAATGCCTATAAAAAATAATATCTCCAGGCAATTGCAATATCTGATGCAAAGAGTATCTACCGTGTGTGAATATTAACCACAACTGGATTCTCCTGAAACTGTGGATAACAAAACCCAGAGGCACTTAAATCCATCTATCCAATGGTTTGGGGACCAAATGCATAGATGCTTTCAACATGCATTTAATTAATACATAATAGATTTAGTGGTGCTCAATTTTACATTGGATGAGGCGGATCAAATCCAATTTTGCTGTTTCTTTTAACAGTTTGGAAAGCTTGCTTTTGTGAAGCAAAGGTGAGAATATTAAGTGGACATAGAAAAACTGCAGTGTTGCTTGTGTTGTTTATTTCCCTGGACAGCACTAGGTGTGATCTTCATATTTGAAATCTATAGTTTCAAATATTGTTAAAAAATAGCAAATATATACATCTATAAGTTGAAAACCAAACAAGATCCTTAATGTAAGAAACAAATTATATAAACGTCAATAATAACTTAATTGTAGACAATATAAAATTATATGCTAATAAAATGTACTTAACATATCACATCACTATACAGTAAGCTTTTAGATAAATTCATTTTTTTTGTTTTCATGATGCTGAATATTGAACCCAACCATACTAATAAAAAAGGAGGCAGTAAGAATTATGCTCAATATTTATTTACTAAAACCATAATTTTTCATAGAACAGTCAGAGAAGACAGAGCTGAGTGTTAAATATGAGATCACTGTCAAAAGGCAATGTACACTGGCTCCGTTTAGCATGGCTCCCACTGGGTTATAGATGAAGAGCTGGAACCTTACTCACACGCAATTATTAACACACCCAATAAATCCTTAGGATCCTGATCCCACTGATTTATGTCAGCGAAGAAATAGCTCAGCACACAAAGCAACAAGAGATGCCGCTCCTGTCAGCAGAGAGATACTACCATACACATTAAATCGGGGGCCAATGGAAGCACAGAGAACCCAAGCTGATAATGCTAGGCCTCCTTGTCGACCACCATTCCAGCTCTAACTGAGACACTGATTCCACACCAGAGATTTGACAGTGAACACTGCAACTGAGATAGCAGGTACCTGCATTTCCTTGCCCCACCGTGCTTCTGGAAACTGCTTTTGTTAATGTTTGTATAAACAATTGCATACATTCATGACCTTGTACAAGAAACTTCACTTTCATCCGATGTAGTTTTATCATTAGGAAGCCAAAAGAATATAACATTGACTCTGTTCTACAAGAGCAATAAGAAAAGTGTTCAACCTCATTTTTCCCCAGCCACCAGGGGATGAATATATGTTCATTTGTCAGAAGGAAAAAAATCACCTTCAATTTGCTATTTTTGGATCAGGCTTATTTCTAGGCTATAAACTGAACACTGTGTTCTTAGGGGAGGTCTTTGGCTGAGTTACTTCAGCACCCATTTTCCAGTGGCTGTCAAGTGAAACTGATGAGAAGAGGGAACGTTGTGGTCCTGGTGTTCATCCAAAGGAAGAGAGGTGACTACATGAAGTCAGCATGATGGTGACTCTTTCCTGCATCGCATCCAAGAGCAAAGAACTGAGCATTCAATAATTCACCTTAATTCCCCTTCCTTGATCCCTCCCTGTAAGTATCCAGTCAAGGTGAAAGACACAACTAAACCTTCAAGAATTTGTCCAAGGTTAGAGTGTCATGGTAAAGGGAAGGCAAGAGAAAGAAGCCGTGGGAAAGCAGAGCATGGCACAGCTCAGTCAGTTTTTCCCTGCAGAGAGAGGGAAACTAAAACTCAAGGATTATCAACCACGTGCTGCGTGCTGAGCTGAACATATGATTTGCAATCAAAATCAGACCTATCAGGCAGCATGCTGTTCGCCAATGTCCAAGGCAGGGTTTCAGTTATTTTATTGAAGCTAAATCTGGAAATGTCAGGGAAAAAGACAGGCTCCTTGTATAAGAACCCTGGGACTTCCCACTTGAGTCTGAGGGGGAAAAATCAGTGTGCAATTGACCTTTCTATGCTAGGCTGGCCTTGGCCCTTCAGGTCATTCCAGGACTCCAACAGGCACACAGTGAAGGTGGTAAGAGGAAGACAAGGAAGTGACATCTTGAATAAGTATTTTAAGAGCCAGTGAGAGTGTGTATGTAAGCTCAGAAGGTGGTCCTGATGCTGAGATGAATAAAGGGTGAGAAAAAACAAGAGGGAGAAAATAAAGGCCACACCTTGATCAGGGTCAGCATTTGGATTTGGTACAGCGCGGATGCTGCTGTGATGGAGCCGCAGCATCCGCATGTGTAAGCAGACACCAAGCACCATTGAGATTCCCCTCCCACCGTGTTTACAGCTCCATAGGGGAGGATGACATTTTCTATTCTTCATCCCTACCCTTTTTTATTTTTTATTTCAATTTTTTCCAGTCAGGTACGAAAGCCCAAGGTGCTTTGGTACTAACTTAAATGGTTTTGATTTATTGTCTAAAGCTGGGCTTTCCAGTTCCAGAGGCACTTGCTCTCTCCCTCCCGTTTACTATTTGGAATAGTAAGTTCACTATTTTGTGGAATTTCTTTTCTAGTTCCAGATGAATGACTTTGACCTCCTCTGTGCATTGCCAGATAATTGGAAAATACAACCCAAATGAAATGGGGGAAAAAAAGCACAGGGAATTTGGAATAAAAGTTGGTGAGAGGGAGCCCACTCTGTAGCACACTGTAGAGGGAGGTCTGCACAGAATAAAGTCAGGGTGATATAAAGAGTTCGGGAGTAGCAGATGGACCCACATCTGGATGGAATGATAATCAGACCACAGTTCTTCAAGCCAGTTGACACTTTACATTCATGGCAGGCAATATCGCTATTTTCAAACTACTGGAGTTTACTGTGATAAGAATTATTAGGGCTTATTTGATCTGTGGTTCTGGCTTCACGAAGACCCAGGTGATATGTTCTGTCGGCCTCTTAATTATGGAAGGGATTTGATCAAATCTTATGGACACCATGAAACTTAAAAAGAGCCAAATTATTATATTTGCTAGGATGTCTGAGTTCTCCTAAACAAATGTTTTGGTCATTATTTGTTCCATTTCCTTCAGCCATATTTATATATTTGTTAAACTAGACACATTTTTTGTAATGAAGCATACATAAATACATCATTATATCCTTAATACATAATGGCAGAAGACTGGATCAAAGAGAATGCTAAGAACTACCTAGCCACTGATCTGTATCTAGACCAGAAACTCTAACATAGCAAGTATCTTAAACACTATATCATACTATAAATAACAAACAACGTACCTTTATCTTTCTTGAGGTGCCTGGTATTGCTACGGACTTTACTTTTATAATTTCATTTATTACAACTCCCAACATTAGCTGTATTAGCTGTAAAGAGACAAAACAGATTAAAACATTAAAAATGAACCAATTTTTTGTCTAGTGACAAAAGCTCTGATCTGGGACTCAGGCAAGGTGAGTCTCATCCAGCAGCGCATGTGCTGCACCTAGGGAATAGCAGATGAGAGTGAAAATCAGTGCTCCATTGTTGAGTGTTAACTTGCGCAAATTGCATTCTTCTTCTTCTTCTTCTTCTTCTTCTTCTTCTTCTTCTTCTTCTTCTTCTTCTTCTTCTTCTTCTTCTTCTTCTTCTTCTTCTTCTTTTCTTCTTCTCCTTCTTCTCCTTCTCCCCTTCCTCCTTCCTTCCTTCCTTTCTTCCTTCCTTCCTTCCTTCCTTCCTTCCTTCCTTCCTTCCTTTCTTTCTTTCCAGTTCCCAAATAAAATGGACAATAGTGCTCAAATAAAATAATCCTTAAAATGCTTATACAGTACACAACAGTCAGAAATTATTAAACAAACCAAAAATAGTTACTTTTGATACCATATTTAAAGTGTATATCCGTAGTATTCATAATTAAAATTATTTTGCCACTAACAAAGACATTTCTTCAATATTCAGTTAATCACAGCTTTTATCCCCTTCACAAATGCCCCAATGACAATTCCTAGGGGAATGCACATGTCACCATTTTAAATAAAAGGTACCCCAAGGTCAGTATGTCCCAGGAGAAGGCCAGCTGTCAAGGGACTATGCAGGCCAGCATTTCCAGGGTGAATTCATCACAGCTGGAATCCAGACTCAGCATTGTAGGTCCAAACACTTGGTCGGGTTAATGTCCAGAGCTGATTATTCAAGGGAGATAACATGCAAAAACTCAACAGAAGACATGAGCATATAAATTGGAGAGTCACTGCATTAATTTACAATGAAAAATATTACAGCTAACTAGACCAGACATTTGCATTGATCTGACTAGTGGCTTCCAGCCCCATGGACAGGCTGGAGAAGGACCCACATTAGCAGAAGGTTGCTGAGAGAGCCAGCTGCTTCATTCAGATGCTTAGTCTCATCAGGTTCTAATGGCAGCATGCATCCATCTCTGTCTCTGTGCCGGAGTGTGCTGAGGTTCTGGGCATGTGCAGAAGACACCGTCACACTCCTTTTTTTCTGTCATGCTACTTCCAACCAAATGGTTTAAAGTGCTCCTCAGTTCTTTAGACATTTGAATGCGTGCTGGGTCCATCTTGTCTTCCTATGGCAAGATAGCATTTGTTACATTTAAGTTTTCAAAAATCACCTATAATCTCATGTTTTCTAATTTTTTTGTGTTTGTCACAATCCACTGGTTCAGGACACACTCTGTCTAGTGTCACCCTAGCATCATCTACCCCAGTCTATCTGTAATTCTATCTACAGAAATTAAATTCCTGAGGAATGAACCTCCCACTCTGCTAAAAATCCATTAGTGCTGGCTTTAGCTGTCATAACTGTCAGTGTTGCCGAAATCTAGCCCGATAGGTTGTTACTAGCTTCTATCAACATATCTAAAATCAAACAGGTCTTAAGAGATATGTACTATAAAGACTTCATATTGTAGTGATAATAATAAAATTAATAGAATAATTAAAGTTATGTTATTTTGATAATATTAACAAAGTTAATAAGATCCAACCACAACCTAGACCTTAGCACACTAAATCTTCTAGATATAGTGCAGCAGAATATGTAGGATCTAGCCATTGTTCGCCACTCTGAATCAAATACCCCTCCAATGAACCTTTGTGTTTGGGAAATATGCTAAGTTTATAATATAACCAGCCCTTTGTCCTTAAAATTCCTTTTCCTTGGATGCTCTCTTTCAGAGAACTTGCCCTGGGATCATGATTCTTTTTATTCATATCTGTTTAGAACTGACCCCTGTAGGCAGCTTTTCTTAACATTTGTGATAGCATCCACTCATACTAAGTTCTCTCACCTAGTTTTAATATAATTTTCTCTTTAGCAGTGTACACTTTCTCATGTGCATGTACATATACACATAACACTCACATGTGCAATTATCTTTCTGAACAGTATTATACCTCTATGCCACAAAATAGATGACGGCTGGCCTTCTTTTCTAACTGGTGTGCAGTGGGTATGTAAGCAATAGTTTGGGAATGAAAAGATAGACTTGGTTGTAGTGACAATTCAATTGTATTTTAATAAATAAGCCTTGCCTGAAGATCTGAGAGTAAGACAGTACCACTGGTCAGCCTTACAGACCAGGTTATGGTAACACATAGCTTTAATCCCTACAGCCTCATGACATGCCTCTTTAATCCCAGCAATCACAATGACCCACACTAGTTGCGATAGAAATCGGGTAGCACATGCCTTTAATCTCAACCCTAGAAAGGAATATAAGGCAGGGGGAGACAGCACTCAGACAGTCTCATTCTGAGATTCCAGGAGGCAGGATGGCCACTTCAAATTGAGCTAGAGGTAAGAGCCAGTTCCTGGCTGTTTTGCTTTTCTTCAGGTTGCCAGTTTCTGACACCGAGTTTTTTATTAATCGTGCTTCACTTAGTAATGACATTTTCATTGTCATTCAATTTTGCATTCTTCCATGCTGTGCCATTTTCCATTCCTTCCTAGAGTGGTGTACAGTAGTAGAACTCAGACGATCACTCAAGAGTGGGGATCACACCTGACTTTTCAAAAGCTAAATGCTTTCATTATTATTTAGTTCTTGACAACCAATTGTTTTACAATTTTCTCATGTTTGTAGACCCTGTGTACAGAACAGTTCTCTTTGTGCCATTTTAAGTACTCATCAATTATTTTTCTCTATTTCTTCCCATGAATGGGGAAAAGGTTGTGCAGGCACACTTCCGATAATCTGTAGTCAGTTATCTCATTATCATGTCACCCTTTCCTAGTGGTCCATCTCCTGATGTGCCTTACGTTGTTTTGCAATCATTTCTTGCCACTTCTCTTTGTAATCTTACAGTGTGAGAGAACACAGCTGCTTCTCTCTTTAGACTGAGAGGTTTTTTTTATGATATCTTGTTAGGTAACACATTTAATAAGGATGTGTGTATAATGGTGGTACTCAGTGGTGGATCTAGACCCCTTTGGGATTAAATGACACTTTCACAAGGGTTCTCCTAAGACTATAGTAAAACACAGAAACTGATATCACAATTCATAACTGTAACAAAATTATAGTTATGAAGTAGCAAGGAAAATAATTTTATGGTGTAGTCACCACAACATGAGATACTGTATTAAGTGGTTGCAACATTAGGAAGATTGAGAAACCCTTATCTGTAATATTATATCATCTGTTCTGAGTGATTGCATGTGTGTGTGTGTGTTTGTGTGTGTGTGTTTTAGGACTTACATGTGAATCTCTTGGGCTTTGTCTGTACTCTATACAACTAACTGCCCTTTCTTTGTGACTGTAGTGCCTAGCTGAGCAATCTTTGCTTGAATTACAGGCTATGCATCCTCTCTAAAACAACTTAAACCAAACAGTGCTGGGTGCTGATTTTGCAGCTCCTCAATGTAGTGTAGAAAATTTTGCTTTGACTATTTTTACCATTTGTGATACAGTTGCCAGCCATTTTCTGCTTATCAGAATGAAGAGAGCTCGGTTGTAGCAAGAGTCTTCTTTGTTTTGATATTTTTCCATGACTTTATAGATGACCGTAACTTTCCTTTCTGTATAATGTCTACAGCAAGTCAAGTTGAGCTTCCAGAAAGGGAGGAAGTAGATTGCCTGTATGAAAAAGCTGTTTTATTTTGAAATAATTGCCATCCAAACATCAATAATCCAGAGATTGTATTTCCAGATGCATTTCTTTTGTGCAGGCTTTGTGCACAATCTTCTTTAGTAGCATTTATGCATATATGTGTCAGTGTGGATAACAAGTTCATCATTTGGGGGATGTATGTTTCAGATTAAGGATGTAACGGGGAAACCATCACAGAGAACCATTTCTATTTCATAAATTTTGGAAAGAAAATTTTTTATGTTACAATGATTAAATCAGTAAAAATCACATGAAAATGTTTGCGATAATTGTGTAACATTCATCATATATTTTTTAACTTAATCAGGTAAGATTAAGTGGAGCACAAAACTGAAGAACTCATGACTGTTTTAAAACCCTATATTGAGATTTTCAAGCAGGACAGGAAAGATTTTTATGTTTCTATGAATTTCCTCAGTATAGTGAAATGAACATGCCTCTGTTTCCATCACTATCAAACTGTAAGTAAGACTATTCATTGTAGATTATACACAGTTCTCTACTATTAACAATATCATGACCATAGCATATGTATTGTGGTAACCTGACAAACAATGGAAACAAATAAATGTTAGTTGAGGAGTTATTTTACGTCAAAGGTTATATACAATCTTTCATGCTCTTCCTGTCATAGTTATAAAATTGATAATAACATTATTCTAGTTTGAGCTCAGTGAAATAAAGTTAATTGCCAAAAACTTTTACATTATTCAGACCAGGTAACTGAACTTTGTTCTATTTAATTCTCAATTATATACTTTTAAGGACCACTCAATGAGGATTTGTTCAGATTAATAAGGCCATATTAATCGCCAAAAAACATAGATGGTATGAACTAGTGGGCAAGTTAAAATATTCATTTGTTAATCATTAAGTTTAAAGTTTCATTTATACAGATGACTAAGTTCTAGACATTGCTATATTCCCTTTATAGTTATTAATATATGGCTCAATGAAAATTTAAGAGATTGTATCCCTATTGAATGTTATTATAATGAGAAAAGAAATATGTGTAAGTACATTACCAATAAAAATATTAACAGATAACAGATGCTGATGTGGAAACATGTATTATCTACAATAGATTCTCAGGGGATTGAGAACCTTTCTATTTATTGAGATATAAAAAGGAAAAACAACATGCTTTGTTAGAATGACACTCAGTTCCTATAAAAGATGTTCAGGAATTTAACAGGTTACAGATTGCTGTGAGTTAAAATTTCCTATAATGAAAGACTTGAGTGACAATTGGAAAGGGGTATATCCTAGTATATTTTAAAACTAAATATAATGTGTTTGACACAGGTAACTGCTTGTAGGTAAAAATCAGAAAAACTATGCCATTCTGCCATTCCAAGGAATTTGGACTTCATACATCAGCACTCAGGGTCAAACATGGATCTTATTTAGGAATTGATAACACTGAGAATTTTGAACTTAAACTTCATTTGAGGTATAATGACCAGTGTGAGGAGTGGGCATTTAGCAATTAGGAGATCTGTTGGCAACCTTCACAAAGTTTAGTTAAAGGGATGAGATGATCAATTCAAGATGAAGTGGTAAGTCTGGTTAAAAACAAAACAAAACAAAAAATCCAGTTTTCTGTAGGATTAGCTAGAGGTATTAGTTAGGCTTACAAGAAATGGTGTGAGGTAACCTCTAAGTCAAGAACTTCTCTAGGTGATGACAGTGGTGTTGGCATCTGTTTTCAGGAAGGAGTACCTGCAGTCGTACACAGATGAGAATGCCTAATGAGAAGGAGAAAATGAAGAAATGAGATGATGACTATTGGGGGCAAAATACTGCAATTTGGTTGTAAAATCATAAAAAGAAGGAAAGATAAGGAGTGAAAATCAAGCTTAGAGAAATGAAGAGAAGATTAGTCAGTGAACATGCCTATTGCAGCAGAGAGGCAAATTAGGGGCATTTAGTCGTAGGTGGAAGGGGCTGAAGGTCCCTCTGGCATGGAGTATATGGATGGATGTGGTAGAGGACAGGTAACTAGAAAAATAGGAAAGAAGGCCGGGAGGAACAGACAAATACTTGTAACATTAAGGAGTTTATCTATTCATTGAGGGAGAAAATGGGATATCACCATTACACACCATAGAACCTGTCCATGAGTGTCCACATATATACATGGAATTGAATTCCCTGAGTACATTTATCCATCACTATCACAGTGTTACTCAATGATATGTGTAATACATGTGCCACCGAGAAGCATTTTGTCCTCCCCTGGACATGGTTCTCTATGTTAGGACAAGTAGCAATGGGACAGATGGAAATCCTTATGTGTGGTTTTATCAAAGATTGAAATTCAAGGCTTTATGAGCGGAGGCAGAATGTGCTATTAAATTCTTCCTTAGGATTCTCTTTTGACTTATCAGGTTGGTGAGTATTTTATTTCCATCAAATAGTCAGGGTAGGTGGGTTGAGAACAGGGAGTTCCACAGACGATTTAAAACACTGCCAAGAAAACAAATGTCAATAGGATGGCAGAAAAGTACCTTCTAGCGTTCATCCGCCCCACAAGGATTCCAACTTCAAATCTCAACTATAAAAATACATAAGGCATGACTGTGAGTGTCACAGACTAGCTGGGAGTGAAGAGGAAAAATAATAAAAAAAAAATAAAACTGTGCGAGTCTTTATAGATCATTGGGTGACAAATGTTTCAAATCTTTATTTTGTGGTTTTTAAGGAAACTTTTTACTAAAGCAGATGTTAAATGCTTAACTCCCCAAACAATGTGTATTCACACATAGTTCAGAACTGGACAGAGCCAAAATATTTTAATCAAAACTATAGAAAAAGGAATAAAACATCGAGCAGTCCAAAGAATACATAGGCAAACTATTCCTGCAAAATAGAGAAAAATAAGTAGAAAAATAAATGGTTAAACAAATCCATAAATTGTTTAGCACAGTTGTAACTTAGCATACTGGATTCTGAAGGTTGTGGGAGAATGTCTAAAATTGAGAATTCGGCCCATTTCATGATTCTTAGGAAGAGATATTCTGGGTTTTAGCTATATTTCTTGGCCTAAAACATACTCAGACAGAACTAAAGGCTGTTTACCACTTTTAGTGCCTTTTCAAATGGACACCTGAAAATGTCACTTTCTCACAGAGTCATGTCAAGCTCAGTTCACACACTTAGAGTCACCCTTCTTATGAAGCAGACACACTGAACAGTATCCAGTTCGGTCACATGTTTATTGCAGACAAATTGGAAATACCAAACCCTGTCACAAATGAAATGAAAGTCTTCCGCAAAATTAATCAACTAACACATCAGTATAAAAATTTCTATTATGTAAATCACATTGTACCTTACCAAAATTATAATATTTTTTTCTTAGCCTTCTATGTTAACATGATAATAAAAGTGTCTCCTATTTAGGTTAGTTCACAAATAGCATTTTGATGACTGTGTGGGCATGTGTCTTGAAGTTCTATCATTTTCTTAGTAGTTTCATATTTTTCTCTATTAGTGATGAAACATTAGATATAAATGATATGTGATCAGGAAGTACTGTTGTGAGTGCATGTGCCAAGTGTGTTTTGAGGCTCAGCCATTCTGAAAAATACTGTATCATTAAGCTACACTTCCAACCCTTTCAATATACATTTTAATATGTTACTGCAGGCTATTAACCCTACTTGGCCTGGTATAAAATATTTTTTATTCTCCCAACACCCCAGATCATTCTAGATAGGACTTGATCTAGATAAAAAGAAAATGGAGCAAAGAAAAAAAGAACAAAGATTGATAAGAACAAGAACAAATAAATGGAAGGAATGAGAAAAGAAATACAAAAGAGTAGAATGGAGAGATCATAAAGAATAACACTACATGCTTTGCAAATGATCTCTTTATGACACAGGAAGAAGACCAAGATAGAATTGGACTTTTAGAATATGATGCTGGATTAATCACCATCTCTCAAACCCAAGTCATCTTTCTGCAGAAGCATGCAAATTCATATGTGACATATTTCCTCTCCTAGTATGAGTAACTGTAATATTTCTGATGCAAGCTTTGTTTCCAGGAATGTGTATTATGTTTGCAAAACTCTGAAATTAGATTTGCTGCTGCCCTTTCGCCTCCTCTGTTTTCCGTATTCCCCCAGCTGTCTATGACAGAAGCCCTGAATCCTTGGCCTGAAACCAGCATGGTCCCCTGGGGCTGTACACTGGGGCTGTACAGAGCAGTATCTGAAATTCTTACTTACCGCCTCCTTCAACAAGACCGATGCTGAAAGGCCTTTGCTTTTGCTTTCAGCATTCATTACATTCCTTATAAATGAAACATGAATGTAATTCATATTTCTTCTAGGGAGAGAAGTTTTAGAGGCTTCATTTATTCATTCATTCAACAAATATTTATCGAGTCTTTTCTGCACTAAAATACCATGGCAGGCACTGTGAGGGATACACAGACACTAAAGCATGGTTTCTACTCTTAGGCATCTAGTCAGCCATCAGTTCCTGTTAATTTTACTTCATTAACGTTTCCTGCATCAGTTTACTTTTCTCCACCCTGACCACAGAAGATACAATTCAAAAAGACCCATGCTCTTCCCAGATTACTATACAGTAAGATATTAATCATATACCTAATATTAAAAAACCATCAGACTGAATTCCTAAATTTTCATTATAATCTGCAAGTCTCTATAGTACCCATGTTTAGAAAAACTCAGATGGCATCTCTTTTTTCTGCATGCTCTATAGCCCTAAGATTCTTTTAGCTCTTTGTATGTTCAATGCCCTGTTTAGTAATTACAATTTTGTGTATTCTCTTTATTTTACCTCTAATATTCTCCCAACCCCACATTACTTCCCTCCTCCTTATTTAATGACTACATTGTTAATTATTATCTAGGTTTCCAATTACATTCAATTTCAGTCATGGGATTCTGTGATCTAGGGACTTGCTGCACAGGTGTGAAGACCTGCCCTTGGATATCAGCACGTATATAAATTCTGCATGAGGCCTCTTATGCTATAAGTCCAGTGATGTGGGGGATGGAGACAGGAGAATCACTGGGCACTGGGGACGCTGGGTTAAGTGAGAGTCCTGTACTAAAGGGTTAAGTGATAGAGCAGAATGCCTGAAATCCTCCATCTTCCTCTGGCCTCCACATGTGCACACAACTAGAGACACTTGCACACATGTAAACAAACACACATACATGCACACACAGAGAGACGGAAACAGAGACACAGAGAGAGACACAGAGAGGCAGTAAGAGAGAGAGGGATACTGATGGAGGGAGGAAGAGGAGAGATGAAGATCCACCTCTCTGAACATGTAACTTTCCCATCTGGACCACATTCCTATATTGGTGCTTAGTGCTTCTTATTCTCAGCATGTTCATGACCCACACCATTTTTCCTGTCTGTCTCGTTGCATGTACATACACTAAGTTAAACATCCTATAAGACAGGTATTATGTGTACCTTGTGCTCCATATGACTCTCATATAATTCAGTATAACTTGATATACTAGTTCTATACTAGAAATAGTTTAATTAAGTGACTACATGAATAAGCTTGGAAAGTCATCAGGGATAGTTTATGTACACCACCAGTATACTTTTCATACTCCGCATGTAATAGCAGTCACATGTCATACACTGAGTAATAACACATGTGATAAAGTAGTAGGTTCGCAAGTAAGAAACAATATACATATCAGAGACCATATCAAAAGTAAGAGAAGAGGAGTCAAAAAAGACTGCATGGAAGAAGACAGTGTTGAGTGACATGTTAAACAAATGGTATAGTTTCATGTCTGAGGTAAGATAATGAGACATTCCAGACATGGGCATAGAAATGATTTTCTTTGTGTGTGAAATTAATAAATCATGCTTACATGCTTTAAAATTTTTAAAGTGCATTTTGATTGGCAAAAAATATATACTGAGATAATTGGAAATGGCATTTTGATTAGTGAGTAAATATACTGAGTAACTGGATGTGAAACGTAATGCTCTGGAAAGACAAGGCTTGCCAAGCTCTTTAACAGCAAGTACGGAACAAGGAACACATGCGGTATTGGGGTCCAGATGATTGGCAGTTTCTTTCTCAAGCAGAAACCCTAGCCCATTTGTGGCCACATGATTCTGGAAAACTACAGGTGTGAGTTAAGGCCAAGGTGAAGGCATGTCCTGGGGCAAAACAAAGGTATAAGGGCAGGGACTTGCAGAAGGAAGAGCTCAGGCAAGGGGGTCAAAGATACTGTTTGTTTAGGCTCTGCTCACAGTCTTCTTGCTAGTAACCAACTAGGCAACATATAAACAACAGTTGGAAAAAAATTGTTCATTTTCAAAATGAACCCAAAGTCCTGTGTCTCCATCTAGCTTTACCTCCTTTCCCAGGTCCCTGCGATGCCACAGCTGCACACTTGCTGCAGCAGTGTGCTCTGGACTGGAGGTATGAAGATGTAGACCCACTCATAATAATAATAATCAGAACTGCAAATGTATATGTAGAAAGATAATGAAGAAACATGATAAGAATTCAACTTGACTGAAAATAAATTAAATGTCTAATTAGATAGTTGGTGAGTCAAAACTAATGGGCACTCAAGCATTATTTTTCTCAAAAACATGAAATTAATGAGCAGTTGACAAGGAGCAAGGGATTATAGTAGCGTGAGCTAGAACTGAGGTTCAGTGAGTTACCTGGGAGCAATGCAGAGTCATGGACTGACAAATTTAGAGGATCATAAACATTATTCTGTTTAAAGTACTTTTATAAGTAAGTTAGATGGCTCAAAGTAAATATGGCATCATAATGTGTATAATCATCAAAATTAAAATAAAAGTGGCAAGATAAGGTAGCTTATTAAAAATGTAACTTTGGATAGGCAAAGAGGTAAGAAACAGGGATTTAATCTCAAAAGCTAGCTGATAAATCCGAGTTCCCAGGATGTATAGTGAAATGACTTCTTATATGGGACAAAAGGAGTAGACAATTAGACAAAATCTTGGCATAAATTGTAGTGATTATAATATCTATAATATTTGCACTTACAGATGAAGATGTTGTTATCTACCTTTCATGTATTAAATTACATAAACTTGAAGCAAATTGTGTTGTTATAAACAATGCAAGGGAGGGTCACAAGCGGAGGTTAAGAGAATGTCAATTGTCAGACATGAGTTTCAGAAGATATTAGGGCAAGAAGAGGTGAACTGTGCAGTTGAGAAAGTGGTTTAGGAGGTCCTCCTGCATTTATGTTGTTTTCATTGGTTATTAAAGAATTTGCCTTGGCCTAGTTGATAGGGCGGAACTCAGGTAGGCGGGGAAGACAGAACAGAATTCTGGGAAGAAGGGCAGTGTGGCAGATGCCATGAAGCTCCTGTCTGAGACTGACACTGGTTATAATCTTTCTCCATAAGCTACGACCTCATGGTGTTACACAGATTGGTAGAAATGGGTTAGATCAGGATGTGAGAGTTGGCCAAGAGGAGGCTAGATATAATAGGCCAGGCAGTAATTTAATTAATACAATTTCTTTGTGGTAATTTTGGGGGCTAAGCTAGCTGGACGGTGGGATGTAGCCCTCTCCTCCTACAACAAGAAAGAATTGTATGTAGCCAACAGGTCCCGTATTTTCTGAATATCTTCCTTGTTTGCCAAGTACTTGACAAGATGGCTCATTCGACGGAACAGTAGAATTCTAATAAATGGACTAGAGATATTTCATAGCTGAGCCTCTCCTTCCATGTATCAACTGCTCACAGGTGTCTTCTGAGAGGGACTTCAGAAACCAATATCTCTTCCTCTTTCCTCAAGGATGAAGAAAGAAAGATATTAAAAATAAAATTGTATCTCTAAGTTACATATAAAAGGATACCACAGGAAACTTCAGCCATGATGTGATTGGAGTAAGAAGGCAGACCATTTCCCCAGCCCGTGTGCTTCCTTTAACCCATGTGTGCAATAATGCAGTAGTCTATGTCATAGAAAAAGCAGCAGGGATGGGGGAAGACATCCCCCCAACCCCAGAGTGACTCATTGCATGAACAGTGGACTCAACTCATGATCAGTAAATCTCTCTTGCTGAAAGGGTGAACACCAAATGAATGTCTTGCTTGCCAGAATTACAGAACAGCCATTTTTGATATGCTGAGGGCCAGTTCTGAGTAACCCTCACCATCTTTGACATGCCACTATCAGATACTGGTGATCCATGCTGCCACTGAGCTGCACAGGGCCTGGCCCAGACTGGTTTTTAATTAAATCCTTCTAAACGATGGCTGAATCGACCTGTCTGTGCTGCAAGAGTGGTTGTGATCCAGTGTCTTGAGCACGCACTCCCCTGTGGCCTTCTTCTCTCCCCAGAGGCTGTGTCTTTGCATCACTGATCAATGTCTCCCTCTCCCTGGCTTCAGAGCAGAAGCATGCATGACAGAGAATGAAAACTCAGCGTGGTTGCTATGACAACAATTTAGAAAGGGAAGAGTGGAAGAGGGAGAAAGGGGAAACTTCACCATGAATTGGGCTCTACACATCAATTCATGAGCTGGCTGTTTTAAGGAATTGGTAGCAGGACTTATATTTTTTTTAGGAGAATAGAAGTAATAACAGTTCCTTCAATTTTGGTTTCTACAAGTCAGAGGGAAAACATGAGGCCTACTGGAGCTAGATGAATAAAAACGGTCACATTCATTCTCTTGCTCCAGCACTGCTCACCATGTGAGAGAATGCCTCACGTGGAGGTTTACCTTGGCATCCAGACCCATAGCCTAACTTCGTAGAAAATAGCTGCACCAGTGGCTTTTCTATTACTTTGACAAAATGTCAAAGACAATCATTTTAATGATGTTAAATGGTTTTTTTTGACTCTCTGTTTGAGTTCATTATCATTTGGTCTTCTTGCTGTGGACCTGTAGTGGCACTGTACATCCCTGGTGAGAAGCTCATGTTGGAATTAAGCTGTTTATCTCTTCACACAAAAGAGAAAAAGGTATCTATATCATCTGTATCTCTATCTATGTCTATCATCTATAGAAGGAGGTATCTATATCATCTGTATCTCTATGTCTATCATCTCTATATAGCTATACAATATATCTACCTCTATCATTTTTCTATATCTATCATCTCTCTCTATATATATATGTGTATATATATATACACACATTTACATGTAAGTAATGTATAATTATATATGTGGGGTGGGGTAAAGTGTTCTAGTATCGAATTAAAGGGCATGCCCACTGTCACTGTGTTTCCTTGTATTAGGCCATATCCCTTAGAAAGTTTCCTATCTCACCATAGTCTCACATTCTGGTACAAAGCCTTAAAGAATAAGATAGGTAGCACTTACCCATTAATAAAGTAGCATTAACAGGTATGTGTTCTCATGAAGCTCATGTTAAAGACACCTTAGTACAAAGTGTTTTTTTTTTCAAAAAGGAAGACATTCCCAAGACAAAACAAATATTACATAGACAAGACATTAGTAAATTGCAACTGAAAAACAAATACATAGAAATCTCCATATGAAAACATACCAGCATTGCATGGTGATGATTTGGAAACATTAGGAAAAAGGGTAGATGGTCTCAGAAAAGAAGAGACATGTTTATAACAAAAGTACCAGCACAGTAGTCTAGGGCAGAATGAAAAGTTCGTAAATGTTCAAGTGAAATAGAAAATTCTTCCCTGAATAGTGAGCTGACTTAGCTCTTTTACAGGAAATGCTTATGAAAGGTGAGAAAGAAAGGGGTTTTGTCAGGTCAGCAGTATTGAAGGAGAGAGAAATTTATACTTAGTTTGAAAGGTCATAGGGCATTTTAAGATGCTCACATATACATTCAAGGTTCTTGAGTGAGAGGTATTTAAGAAAATTTTTATGTAGAATAAACGTATGGCTACAGAGTTGCTGTTCCTAAGATCACATAGAATAATATCAAGTAAACTGGACTCCCATAGATTTTGTGAAGAAGATAAGCCAGGCAGTAGAATAATGCAAGGAAAAGACTGAATGAGTAGCTTCTTAAAGATGGGATTTGCATATGCTGTGGACGTCTGGCACCATTTAATGAGAGCTCAAAACAGGTGAGTGGTACACTGAAATTATTTCATGTATTTTTACCTTCATGACCTGCAAACAGCCCTAAGGGATTTTTTTTTATTATGTCCGTTTTATAGTCAAAAAAGTGAAACCTAAGTGGTTAAATATTAAGAACCTATAAATATCAGATCAGATTTTGAACTAGACTCCAAAGCTCAAGACTTTTCAATTATAGTAGAGTATGGTCAATTCATGTGTACATGAAGTCATAAGGCATGGAAATAGAAGGGATTGTCAAGCCTTGATATTAACTAGAGATAGACTATAAAGAGGAAAACCCCAAAGAATGAGCACAATAACAATGACACTGGGAGTGAGAGAAATATTTAAAGATGGACCTTCTACATGTTTTCCCTGAGTTTGGGGAATGTTGTCTCTGTGGTTATCAGGGATTGCATTTTAGCTAAAAGCAGCATGGGTAGCAATGTGTATCTTTTGATAAGCCTTCTATCATTTGGAAGTTTTCAGAAGCCCTATAGGGATGGAATATCCATGTTAATAGACTCTCTGGACATGCTAATGTGTACCCCAGGAGGCAGAAGAGGTCAGCCTCAACAGATTGGCAGCTGGAGTTAAAATCCTTCTTTTTACCAGCCTTCAGCAAAATGTCCTGTAACTGTTTTTAACCTTTATCTTGAGAAGTGGAAGCTTTTGGGTGTAGAGTATATTAGACCTTCCATCTCTATATTTTCAGTTCTTAAATCTTAGAGAATCTGCCTAAAATCCATGCAAGTCACTGGGTAGAGCCATGAGAAAGAAGAAATCATTTCATCCTCCTTTATTTTCCTAATTCTCTAATAGTTATATATAAATAAATTGCATTGGCTTCTTCTTTTATACCTAATTGATATGCAGATAATTTATAGTATGTTGATAAGCATGAAAAAATACAAATAATGACCATCTCATGTGAAAAATTCAGGCCCGTACATTTGGATATGTTTGAATTCCAAATGAGAGGTAAGAAAAATGTATCCTAAAACCCAAAAATGCTGGCATTGTGGTTTCTTTACCCCCTATAACAAAGCATAAATTTATTATTATGGTGCTTGAAATTTGAGTTATCTATATTTCTGTTCTGGATTCAGGACTTCTAAGCTCTAAGATCCTTGGGAAGTTACATATTTTAACTATTGTGTCTTCTTCTAAGAAATGGAAATAATAATGCCAATTTATAACTAACATTTGCTTTTCTGCATCATAACACCAAATGTATCCAAAGTGTTTAGAAGAGGGCTTTTGTTGTGTCTGGGTAGAGACTGCTGCTGCCATTGAGAGCATGGGTGGCTAGGTGTTCATTGAACTAAATACAACACGAGAGAGGAAGAGCTCTGATCTGTTTCAGAGCTAGAGCCACAGAAATGATTGCAAAATGAAGAGACATGATATGGGGCTAGATTAAAGCTGCAGATTGAAGTTTCTTGTACATACTGTACAGTAGACATAGGAAGTAAGTCCCAGGATTAATGTACCTAACCACACATTGAATGCTTATGTTTCCTTCCTTGCCCAGTCTTGAGTGTATGTAACAGACAGATGGGCATTTGGACACATGGATGTCTAGAAATATAGAAGATAAATAGACATATTTAGAAGAAGCAAAAAAAACCCCCACACTTAACACATTTACATGCCAAGAGCATGATTCCCAAACAACAGCAAAACTAAAAGTAATGTGACTGGCTAAATAATATCCCGCTTATTTATAAGCGATCATAGACATCTAATAGTTTTACCTCCTCCTTGATCTCTCCCTCTCTCTTATTTACTCAGAAAATGCTACAGAATATGTATTTTAATGATAACATATTAATTACTATGGCTCCCAATGAAATATTTGGAATTGTTACCCAACTTATTTCTTTTTTTAAGACCACAAAGTCTGGAGACTCTGATATTTTAGAGGTAAGGAGTTTTAGATTCTCCAAACCAGTTGTCAATGACTTTAGGTGACCTAGGTACATAAAACTGTGTTCAGTTCGTAATATATATGCTTCTACTCTACCAGGGGCCTTTTTTCATTTTATGTGTGTGTATGTCCATGCTCCTGTATGCATGTGGGGGTACTGTATTTATGTAAGCATTTACATCTGTGTGCACATGTGTGTTTGCATGCACTTGCTTATGTATGTCATTCTCCTTCTCAGTGTTTGAGACATGGCTTCAGTCTGAGCCTGGAACTCATTCTTTTTTGGCTAGGTTAGCTGACCAGTAAACTCTAGGGATTATCCTGAACTCCTGTATCTGTCTCTCCAGCACTGGGAATGAAGGCATCTACTACCATGCCTAACTTTTTACATGAGTCCTGGGAAGCTGAATTTTGGTCCTCCTGCTTCTATAGCAAGAACATTGCTAACTGTTCCGAAATCTCCCCAGCTTTCTCCATTATGCATTTTTATTCTTTCATCTTTAAACTTGGAATTAAAATGTTCCTTTAGTACTTGATACTTTAGGTTTTTTTCATGCCAGCAACCTCCTAGGGGAGTTTCAATCGTTCTTAATGCTGGCTATAGGTTTGGTACACTACACAATATATTCCCTTTAATGGCTCCTAAATAATTAATTAAATGCTAATATTGCTTTTCTTCTTAACAATTGGTCTTAAGTGCTAAATCAATCACAGATTAATTGAAACGTCCTCACTATTTTCTCTTTTCTCTCCATAAATTAGCTTTTACTTTCATTTTCTTTCATGGACCTTTTCCCCCTTCTCTTCAGGCATTCTCAGAGGGCATCTAACATTCTTTGCCTCTGTAGTTTTGAAGTGTGCAATTTGGAAGGAAGGTGAGTCTGGAGGGAATTAAATTAACTAGAAGCTCTATGATTTTTGATTAAATTGCCTCCTTTAAAGATATTATAGAACATTCCAGGTATTCATTTTTAAATTTTCTGCCCAAAATAAAAAATAAAATAGAATGGGGTAGGAAAAGGCATTAAAGTTCAAAAAACTCTCCCTTCCTGTATTACTTTTAAGGTCTATGCTCAAAATACCTTTTTCATGGGTTTAGTCCAAAGCTCCAAACATTAAAATGACTTTTATTGAATTTAATTTGGGGAGAAGAGACAGCCAAGGGAGAGTGTCAGACAGCCATGAAATGAAGCGATGTCAGCGTTGTAAGGCATGGATGAGCAGTATCTGAAACAAGGGGTGATTGAGAATTTAGACTGTGGTCAAGCAACAGCAGAAACACTCCTACAGAACAAAGAGCATTGTTCTGTGAAGCAAACTCTAAGACTGTGAGACAAGTAATTCAAGTCAATGTTGAATAGTTAAGTATGAAAATATATAAGAATCCTTATGGCTGGCAATGGGTCACATTGATGTGCCACACTTTTGATTTACACCCAGGTCTGGTACAAATAATTCTGTAAAAAAAAAAAGAGAATAATCCTTTGATGTAGTCAACATGTCTCAGACCTAGGATAGAGTCATCTCCTTGTCTTGACTGAAGGCTCTGCCACATCAAGTATCTCAAATGAAGATGTAGAAGCAAAATCAGGAAAATGATAGATCCTGAACCTCTTTGGAGTGTTGTATATGAGTTGACATTATCATTTCTTCTTGGCACTTTTATTTTCTTCATAGGCCTCATCAAGCAGAGAAGGAACACAACCAAAGCTCCAACAACATTTGCATCTTAGAAAATACGACTGCTTGTTCCAAAAACCAAACCTCATCCTGCTATCCTCTCTTCTTAAAATTGATGAGTAGATTCCAAATACAAGCCCCTCAAAATTCTATGAATGGTCTGCTTGTTGTAAAAGGAACTTTATATCCTAGTAAGATGTGATTTCCATTATTTTATTTTTACATTTTTCTTGAGTAGTTTGTAAAACAATTTTGGAATTACTTAATAAACAAGTGTTCTACTATAATAATCCTGTTCCTTTTACCATTTTTATAATTTATTCTTTGATTTCTCTTATTTTTAATTCTGGGTTGGTCTTAAGTATTAAGAGACCAAGAAAAGTATTACCCCACCTGGTCATTCTCTTGTCCCATCATTATGACACCGTCACACAAGTGTCTTTTTATCTCTCTCTTTCTCTCTAGATGATAAGGAGTTTTAGGGAGATATATTGTAGTCTGACTTATTTTTGTTCTCCTTTCCCAGAAAAATTGCTATTATTGAAATATGATTATTAAAGTTTGGTTGAGCTAAAGGCCGAAGGAATTGGGATAACTCTTGTATGAAGCCATGTTGTATCCTGTGAATGTTCATATGCTGAAACCCAATCACCCATGTAACAACAGCAGAAGATGAGACCACTGAGAGTAGACTGAACTATGAGAGAGGAGCCTCTCCGTGGATAGGATTAGTGCATTAGAAAGGAGGGCCTGGGAAGCTGCCTTGTCTTGTCCATGCGACACATACGTTCAAAGTATTACTCAAGGGAATAGACTCTCAAAGTAATTGTATCTATTGAGTCTGATATTGGATATCCCAGTTTTGATTTTTGGATTCTGAGAAATAAATGTGAATTAATTTTAAGCCACATGCTTATGATATTTTGTTATATCCAGCTTATCAGGCATATGAGAAAGAGAAAAAAAGGAAATAATTCAGTCAACAGAATGACTGACATAGGCAGAGTACAGTCACTACAACACCTTATCAAGGTGACAATGACCATTTCTTTATGAAAGGAATAAATCAGAACATTCAGAAGAGGCAAACTCCCTCTAAAACCTATACCATGCTTCTGACTATTGACTCTGAAACCCCATCAGAGGACCTTCTTATTTTTTCATGCTATGTGTAAGGATGCTTTTACCTAAAAAATATTGCTCTTCATTTTTTAAATTCTTCTACAGGGAGTGGTAGTATCCCATTTGCATAGTAGGCATTTTATTGCCCTGTATGTGATAAACATTTCATTGTATTAATAGCCTGGAAAGAAGACTTATAAAAGTATTAAAATTAAAAATCAAATGGTACAACATCTATAACCTATTCTTCCTACATACCAGTCATAATATTTTGCAACATGTAAAGAATTTGACACTATAAATGATAAGACTTACTTGGCATTCCCTTTTATCTGCCAGTAGAATTAAATGTTCTTCAACAGAAGTCCATATCATATCTTGTGGGTATCCATACCAATGAATTCAAATATTTAAAACTGTGAATATTTTATAACAAGTGGGAAAAGTTAACTCATTAGATGTAGAATTAAAATTTTTTGATTGTAGCAGTGTATTTTTAAATAAAGGTAAGGTTAGATTTTTATAAATGTCTGAACAAAATTTGTTGTGGAAGTCTGTATGTAATAGAATATAATTGTGGCCTACCAAGTGTAGTTTGGAAACCTAAAATTCGGTCATTATCTAAGAAATGACGAGAAACGCAAATCTTCATTTCTAGACTTGCAAGCTAGATATTACTAATGAGTCTTAGAAGTTTGTGCTTGAGCAACTCACCCGTGTGATGCAGGACACTTATGACCTCAAAAAAAAAAACAACTTTTGGGAACACTGCGAGGAAGTATAAGCCAGGGGTAGGGGTGACATCCTAGCACTTAAGAACCACAGGATTATTTCCCCTTTGGCATCATTTCACAACTGTACATTTTCCAAGTGAGTGGGCAAGCACCCTAAGATTCTTACCCAAGTGAAGTTCCATGACTAGATCTGACATCTGGACAACATCTGCAACCTCAAACCTATAGAAAGAAACCAAGGAATGACTTTTGATGCATTTGAGATTAAAACCCTACTGGATATTTACAGCTGTGTTCTTTTACCCTTTCTCCTCTTCTTTGAACCAGCTTGTTCTGTTACATTGTTTTCTTCCTGTCACTCTTTCATTCTTTCTGTTGTCTTCCTCCCAAGCAAGGAAGTTGAGTCAGTTATTAAGGCACTTGGAAGAATGGTACCCAAATGAGTGCTCATCTACTTGAATTCTCAGTATTTGTCTGCTTCCACAGAAACTGTGATTTCAATGTTAGCTCTCCGTCTTGAAGTATTGCTTGCTTTACTTTTAAGCACTTCCATTAGAGAAGTCAGTGGCAAAAGACACTCAAAAAACACTATAGCATTAAATGGTTAGTTTTATTTGAGTAGACAGTTTGGGGGAATAATACCTTTCTTTTCCACTCAAATGCCCACGGAATAAAACTAGTTCCTTTGAATAAAATTCAGTAAACAATAATGATCTCTCCTTTATAGACAAAAATAAAAGAACAACAATAAAGTAAGAGGGTATTTTTGATACATGTGATTATTCTCAGACCCATCACACATGGTAAAAAATAATGAAAAGTTATAGCTCCAATTTATGATTTTTCTAGGAAGTTATAAAAATGTATATGTGGCTCAGGTCATCCCATATAGAAAAATAATATGCAGTATATAAAATGCTGATATTTAACAGTGTTATAATATCCAAGCTACCCCTAATTTCTCGTTGCAAATTTTTTTCATTAGTGTCCCTCTTAATAATAGTAGCACCATTATGAATACACACATGTGATTAAGAATCCACTGTGTGCATTAGCTACAGAGGATAATTTTCCCTCTGGGATTTAATTGTTGTGTTTGAAGAAGGAGAGAAGTGAAATCACTATGAAAGGGTGAGAGATTCATGAATTTCTGCCCCTCAGGTCTCGTTATTTACGTGAAGAATTTATTTTGTGCAAGGAAGGAAGGGCACAGTTATAATGGATACAAGGTGTATGTGCAAATACAACTAAGTTCTCTGTCACCAGGATCAGTTACCAGGTTGGGAAAGGGCAAAATTTCTCCTTTTAGGGGGATATTACAGCTTCTTTATTGTTCTATATAGACTCAGAGATTCTCTAAGGGAAGCTTGTCTCTTTAGCAACTCAGGTGGCCCCTGGTTTTACAACACATAGAAAGATATAGAGAGGTAGATAGCTACCTAAACATCAGACCTTTTTTGTTCTATTATTTTCAACTCTGCTTATTTATTGGCACAGAATATCCATTGTCTACTCTTAGACTAGAGTGGTATTCCTAAGCTGAGCAAACCAGTGGAGGATTAAACATCCGACATTCCCTTTCTAAGGAAGATAAGATAGGTTTATTTTTTTCGGAGGTGGGGGCTCTAATTGAGATACCTATCAGTCCTGAAAACATTTCATTCATCACATCCCAAAGTGATTTGTAAATGAATATCAGCTCATCAGGAAGAGAGATTGGATAAGTGGGAGATTCAAAGGAAGCAGGTTCCTTCCTCTACGCAGAGGAACAATCTCGCTTAAATTTCAAATCATTACAGTTTATGGTGGTTTTCAAAGAACGAAAGAAATGCCATGAACTAATTGACTGAAGAGTCATGGGGAGGACGAGAGGACAAGAGAGGGAATTTGGAAAGAAGCCTTTCACAGGAGTCATAAAGTGAGTGCCCACCTTGGACTCTTTCTGGAGTCAGTACTGAACCACTGCCCCAGCACAGTAATAACTTGGGATAAAATAAAGCATCCTCCGAGGAGGCATTTAGCGGTGAGCTAAGGCTGAGAGCCTTCAAGGACATTTATCTCCATAGTAGCAACGCTTGACTCTTTGTGGTTTCCACAAATCTCTGTAAAAGGCATTGATCGCCACTGTCAGTATGATTAGAGGAAGCACCGATGCATAGCATGTTTATGATTTTATAAAGAAAAAAAACTCACATATTTATCAAATACCATGAGGAGTTTTCATTCTCCTGGAAAGGATAAATTGTCCATTTTAAAATGAAGCCTTCTCTTTTTGGTCCTGTGCTATTGTTTAGAATGGTTTCTAAAGGCCAAGAACCTGGTACCAATCTGTAAATTTGGTCATTTCTCCCTATTCTTTTGTCATCCTTACCCATCTTTTAAGACTGAAATTTGTGCTACTCAAATGCATTTTCCATCTTACAAGTGGTTTTCTTTTCACAAGCGTTAACCCACAAAATTCTTTAACTTCTTCAGGGATACTCTAAGTGATGAATGTCAGCAGAATAGCCATCAGTAGTCATTTCCAAACATTTGAGCACTTTTTAGTTATTTGAGATTGTTAATCTCATTTGAGGAAATGGATGTGGAATATAGATTGTGAGCCAAAGCCTGTGACCTCTGGAAAAATTCAGAATGCTCTATGATAGGAAAGTGTTAAAATCCATAAGAAAGTTACTAATAGTAACAACACTTATGTCAGGGTTTCTTATCCTCCCTCTATTGACACTATCAGGTATACAAGTGATTCTTGCTATGAGAGAATTCTGTTGCGGTGAACTCATTTTGCAGGACCTGGAGTAGATTTGTCCAGTTCATTTGAGAAGTACTACTCTAGAGTAGAATGATAACTGCTGTCACATTTTTGAAAAGACTCATCAAAGAAAATTCATTTGACCTCGGTTTCCAAAATGAAGAGTAATCAAGGCTAGAAATATAGGTGGGGTCACAGTTTGTGACACTGCTCCTTTCCTGGAAGTAATATTTAAACATAGCACACTTAGAAGCAGATGAATAGTTAGCATGACTTTTGAAGCAGGACAAAAATAGATTCAAATCCTAGATTTCAATTTTGGCAGTTAAGGGACCTTAGCCAGATAACCTAATACTGCTCCTTTTGATTGCGATTAAATGTGCATGGGAATAGGACACTAAAATTATTGTGTGTAAAAGGGATTATATCCAAAACTTTAAGGTAAAAAATTATACATAGGAACAAAACCTCATTTTTAAAAAATGTAAGTAGAGAAACAAAGGAAATTGTTGAAAAACAAACATTTCTAATTGGTGGGTTGGGTTAGCATACATAAAACATGGAGTCTCAGCCTCTGAATTTTGTTAGATTATCCTGTTATTTACTAGGAAATAAAACATGCATAAATGATTTAGGCTTTATATTCAATAGAAAGAATCAATAATATTTTTAATAAAGACAACCATACTCACCAATAAAATTTCTTAATTATCAGAAATGTTTAGAATTTAAACTCAAAATATGTACATATATGTATACATGTTCACAGGAATGTGTGATAAGCAACTGTCAATCTTGATGGGAATCAGAGTTGGAAGTTGTTGCCGAAGCAACTGTTAAATATGAAAGAACAAATCTCGACTTGTCTCATTGAACCATGTGTGACCATTTTCAGTGCCATCAATGTCGTATGTACAAATGAGATCTTAGGTCTGAGGTCTTATTAGGCAGAGAAACTTTATTGCATCTGCCTCCGGGTATGGATTTGACCATGCCTCTTAGGAGAAGGGTATAACTTGGAATTGGAATATTGAGTACAGTATATAAATACAGGCTGATTATAGAGATCTAGCTTTGAACATTTTTCCTATAAACTTTAGTTAGCCATTCAGATCATTTTGTTAGCACTGCCTTGATTTGGGTAATTGTAGAGATTAAAACCCATGGTTTCCAGGATTGAAACTACTTCTGCTACTGCAATTTCAGTGTATTCAAGTCTTGAAATAAATGGTCATTTTAGAGCTAAATTAAGGCAAATTTATATAAGGCTTAAAACCGATGGCAGCCAGTTCTTATAGGCCAGCCTCTCTTCTGAGCAGTGGATGTTTTATTCTAGTGAGGGAAGATTTCGTGACACAATCAGTTACACGTGAGCCTCTTTTCAAGGCTCACTACTCCATGACACTGCTGATTCAAGTGTTCCATTAATGCCAACCCATTCAGTTCCAGCAAGGAACTCTTTCTGATAGGTTGCAGCTCAGCCATGGCTACTTAGTCGTCTCTGGGAGAGGCCTGCCTGAGGAAAAAGGTGATAAATGTCATACTGAGAGATTAATTGCATATGTTCCCTGTGACATGACATCCCATAGGACTTAGGAATATGTTTGTGGTTTTAGAAAGCATACTGTAAATATCAGATTCAGCTTTGGCTGTGACCCTGCCAAACACGGGGCTGATGTCATTTGTCATATTCAGACATTGCCTTTTAAAAAACATCCTTGTACAAGCTGATGCCAAGGTGTGATGTGTTTGATAGCTCTGAGGAAATTGTTCTCCTTATAGTAGGGGAGGGATAGGTAGGAAAAGGAAGGCAAGGTATTAAAGCCTAGGATAGGGCACAAGCATGTCACTCAGGGGAATGAGTAAATAATGTTCTTGCTTTTTGATTAATGAATGTTAGCAGATAGATTTTCTTATGCCTTCCAAAACTCTTCTACTAGTGACATTTTAATGGGAAATCTATCATGGAAGATAACCAGAAGTTTCCAGGGAAAAGGTTAATGCTCACAATGCTTAACTACAGTGAGATATTTTGGGAGTTGGTACTGGGTGAGTGGTAGGGCCAGAAAGCATAGTGAGCAGCACTCACTACTGCCCAGTTATTAACATTCCAACAATCCCATAGACTCCTTCATCCTTCATTGGGCTTCAGATTAGAGTTAAAATTCTGTATTTGTGTTACTTATGCTTCTTATGTCTGTTCCTCAAGTAATCTATTTTGCTTTAAATCCCTACATCCCTCTCTGCAAAGCCAAAATGATTAGCTTCTTTTTTTTTCTTAAATGGAATTCTTCCCTCTATTTAGACCTGTGAATATCTCACACTTCTCAGACTGAATGGAACATATTTTCTCTGTCAGCAGACAGATGTTCAGAGCATGAAAGCTCACCTGAAAGAGGTAGGATGTATCTCCATCCATCTGCTGCGAAAATGACCAGCCGGCAACAACCATCCATTAAATAATTCACTTCATTTTGGAAAATACTTATTCAACCTGAGATCTAGAAGGCTTAATTCTATTATTGTTTTCAACTGGAATTCCTTCTCTAGCCGAATACAATGTGCAGCATCTCTAGGCTGCAAGTTTAAGTCCTTGACATCTGCAGGGAATTTGTAATGTGAAACCAAGGTGCCTCTGAGAAGAAGAATCCTTAATCTTTCTCATTTGAGCTCCAAATGTTAAGTGAGCGTAACATGAGTGGACATTGAACATGGAGACCATGGACATAAATAAATTATGTTACTGCTCTGAAAGTGTTAGGCAAATGAGAAGAAATGAGAGAAACTCCCATCAGAGACAAACATGGATGATCATGATTCAGGAACCTGGATTCAGGCTGCTTTGAATGGCATTTGCCATTGTGGGAAATAAGCAATTAACATTTTATAATTACAGAATAAAAGAAAGTAATAAACCTACACATTTACTAAACATATTTCTGGGAACATCAGGTAGGCAGGCAACAACAATACACAGAAATCTCCTTTATAGGTTTTTTATGTTATCTGCTAACCATTTTGGCTTTTTGATTGGTACGAGATAATTGTCTGCTAAGTTAATAAATTCCAAAGGATTCACCTAATAGTCAAAGGGATGTTAGGTCAGCTGAAGGAGTGAGTGACAAATGTCATTTCAAATTACTTAAGGTAGCCATAGGCAATTTGTGATTTCAATTTGTAACATTCTAATATTTTACAACCACGCCAGTTCAATGTTAGCTTAGCAGTCTTTAGCATTGCTGTGACCTTCTTTGGGAAGAAGGTTCGGAACTAGCTTCTTGGGATCTCGAAGACAAAGATTGGAGAATGTGCCTCACCCTGTCTTCCTTGTCTCCATTCTACATTCCCTTTTCCAGCCCCATAGTCCTCCTATCTCTTTACTTTCAGTCTCTGATTTCCCATCACCCTAGATTTTGTTTTAAAGTATATTTTCAGGTGGCAATTGTCCTGTCATTAAGGAGAGACCAACCTATAAGTCATAGGCCTGCTATGTTCAACAGGTTTGCTTCACTGTGATTCCCTTCATCTTGATTAAACTACAGTTTTCCTTTCTATTAAATTGTATACTGAGCTAGACATTCTCAGGAATTCTTTCTTGATTGTTTGCTGTATAACAGATATTAAGCTGAGAAAAAAAATGGCTCATAAAGTTCTTACAAATAATTACAAGGCTATGTAATAAATGTTATGAAGGGAATATTTTCAGGTACCAGGAGACCCCATTAGAAGAAATTGCTTTTTAGCAGGGAGGGGTAAAGATTGGAGCATGCACTAAGGAATAGTTATATTTGTGATAAAACTTGATTGGTTATTAGTTGAGCAGAGCCCTCTCATCCAGACATGTATAGATATATACAAACATGAAAGAGCCTTGGACTATGATATTGAATGGAAAAGTGATTTAATTTGATAAAACTTAAACAGAAGACTAGAGTAGAGCAACTGGAAGAGAAGTCAGATACTCTTGCTAAAATTAACTTATTATAGTTTAACATCAGCAGAACTGGGTCATTTACATTCAAAAGAGGAAGAATTTGAAGTATGGAAATTTCTAGAGACAATTGTTTTATCCCAGGCAAAAACAAACAAACAAAACCTCCCTTGAAATTATAATGTAACATGGAAAAACAGAGATATGTAGATAATAATATGAAAGAATTTTTGGCACTTAACACTGTCTCAGAAGATTAGAAAACAAATTTTGGCTGAGATCTTGTTGAACTGAAATATGATAAATGATGGCCTGAAAGATAAGTTAAAAAAATAAGCATAGAAATTCCTTCTGGAATAAATAGTTCAGAATTGTGATTTGGGTATCTAGAAATAGAGAAGAGGACAGGGTTGATAGTGACTTCAGTTCGTGGTTTAAAAATGAAACATATCAGGTGGAAAATTGTGATTAAAAATATAGACATGATCACATAATGTTGGCATTATCAATGACGATTGATAAGAAGTCATGATTTCCTTGGTGACAAAAGGCCATTCAAAGGTTTCAAACAAGAGAAGAACTGCTCTACTGAATGGCTGGTCCCCACAATGGCTGTGTGTCAAGCCGAAGGAAGAATACACATAATTCTTCTAGCAGTGTGGAGAATGGATTTTGAGTTACGCAGGTGTAGAAAGAGAAGCATGAACAAAAGAAGAGTCTTCAGAATTTTCCATGAGAAAAATCATGAAATGTAAAACATAGTAGAAATAATGTGGATAGAATCTAGACACAGTTGCTAATGCAAATTAAATGTTTGACTCTTTCTTCAGAGGAAAGCTGTCTTGGCTTGGGTTTTTTAGAAGCAGACCCTGAGATGAGAATTCAAGTGGTAGCAGTTTAATTTGGAAAGGAAGAAAATGCCACCAGGAAAATAAGGAAATAAAGCAAGGAAGATATTTCAGTGAATAAAGGGCATATTTTTATGCAAATTACCACTGTGGGCAACTGGCACTTAATCCTGCTGAGAAACTTTAGAAGACAGTAGAGAACATATGCTTTATAACTATGTTAACAGACACATAAAAATGCATTCCACCCAAGGAGAATGGATGTAGGATATTTATAAACCAGTTCCCATCAGCCACTGGTCAATGCAGGGGCTATTTATCATTTGGTCCTCCTACTTGCTCTACACTGAGATGCAGTTACCACTGAGAGCAGTTAGACTGGCACATATGGAGATGGTAAGACCATAGAAATGAAAACAGGACAACCATATATTCTCTGAAAATGGACCACCCCAGGACTTGTGCCAGATGATGATTTCATTGATAGAGACAATAAAGGGCTAAAGAGTTCTAAAAGAGAAACAGAATTTATTTCTGGGCATGTTGGATTTGAGGACTCAAAAATATATTACGATTTTAAACCTCAACGAAGAGTCCTGGACATGCAATTTAGATTTGGAAGTCGGCAACAGCATATACATAATATTCATGCAGACAAATGAGATCCCTTGTGCAGATTGTATAGTGACAATGGTAAACTAAAGGGAAAACTCTTAAGATTGCCACCATCTCAGGGTAGTACCAAGAAGAGACCCTAGGAGACCAAACAAAATTAAGTCAGTAATTTTGGATGTAGTCAAGAGTTATAAAGGGCTAATTAGGTATGTCTAGTTCTCCATTAGCTTCTCTTTAGTGATCTGAGTGAGAGCGGTTTATAGAACAGACATATGAGGCAGTAGGCTAAGTAGAAAGCTAACCACTCCTGTTCTATGGCTGAGATGAATATGAGATGCCAGTATTGAGAGGGGGTAATTCAAAACAGTGCTAATCGCTCACTCATAGACCAGAGGCAGGACGAACCAGTAGACTTTAAACAAAGGAAGCAATGAGGAGAGGAGAACTACCATCAGGAGCAAAGTCCCAGAGAAGATCATTCAGATGGTTCAGGCAAAAGGAATTTCTATAAGGAATACATGTATCTTATTCTGGAACACTAAGAGAAAGGCGTAAAGAGAATAATAGATGAATTTAAGTTAGCAAAAGGTGGACATAGAGTATTTAAAAAGTAATGTCCCTTATAGTCCTAAAGACAGATGCTCTGGGGAGATTGTGTGGAGTGCAGGTCAGCAGGAGGTTGGAGGATGACTAAGGTTTGGAGCAATTATAGATATGAAAGAAGAAAGGTTTTTGATAAAAGAGATTCCTGGAAATCAACTGACATTTAGATTAAGTTTGTAATAGTGCATCTACCTGCTATTTCCCGGCAGTGTGCAGATACCTGAGAATAGGGGAGGTAGGGCTCTAGGGTTGGCCTTTGCCTTATATTGCAATTAAGATGTATAAGGAAGGAGAGCAAAGGACTGGTACTTTGTAATTCTTGGTGTCACTTTAGTTATTATGGGATCTATTTCAGGCATGCTCTAAAATACTTCCTTTGCTTTCTTAATGCTCACATCTTCTTTAGGTACTGATGTCTGTATTTCTTCACTTACAGTCATTTGTACCCATTTCTTTTCAGACCACCACAAACATCTTTATACATCAGTGCTGTATTGTGGGGATGTATGCATGTGTGTGGCGAGGTGACCAAGTGCCACACTGCATGTGTGGTTAGACGAGGATAACTTGAGGGAATCAGCTCTGTATTTCTACTATGTGGCGGCTGGGATCAAAATCAGATCATATGGCTTACCCACTGATACATCAGGCCAGCCCACGATGAACTGTTCATCAAAGCCAATGTCTCTTTCTCTTTTCAGTGTGACCTTTAACTTTTCTCCACCAAATATACTACCACTGGTTTTTCCTTGTTTCTATAAAAGTTCCTAGTCTGGTCACGTTAGCAAGGATACTTTGTAGAAGCAAACAACTCTGAGAGCCCATTTTAAACACAATGGGATTTTCATCTTGAGCTTATGCTACGTGGCCATAGTGGGCTAGAGGTTAAGAGAGAACTCAGGCCAGTGGACAACTCCGGTGATAGACGTCTCACCGTAGTTTCTCAAATTGCCACAATCACTGTGGAAATGAGAAACCATCTGGTTAAGGGGTTTTCTTTACAAAGACCACCAATATTTCTTACAAATACCACCCAAGAACAACACACATTACCATTTTTGTATTTTGTTGAACAAATCACATCACCTCGTCCCATCTACCACCAACATAAGCCTGAAGGTATAACACTATCTTTCACCGAAAAGGAGAATTTTGCTTGTACAGTTCAATGTCTACTTAGTTTCCAGCTTCTGAAATGCAGTGCCTTTTTTTTTTGAGCCTTAATCTATTTGCCAGCTAAGCTTGAATATGTACATGATTTGGATCTTAGCCTACTACTCTTCGATTCTTTTTTCAAATACTCTTTTTATTTCTCTTTAGGTGATATTTTCAAACCAATGGCTCTTGCATTGACTTTCTCCTGCTATACTCTTATCTGTGTCTTGAAATACTTTGCTGGAGAGCATCATGAGGAAAGTCATAAACTCCTCTTGTGGTTAAGATTTGCTAATTCCTTCTTGTTTTGGAGATGCTGTTGTAGAATTTCATTGTACATTGAAGGCAAAAAAAATCTGTTACTTGCTTTGATAGCCATGGCTCAACACATAGTGTGTTTTCCAAAAAGAAAAATTGCTGCTTACTTCATTTGTAAAAAACAAGCAAAAAATGCATGTTTTTCTTCTCTAAAGGAAACACATCTTTTTTATTACAGTTACACATGATTATCCATATCTAGTCACAAAAAATTCTAGAAACTTTACTTCACATACCAAAATGTAAGCTCTCTAGTTAATACCACCTGGACGGGCTATAACTGACCTAAATTTTGATACTATATGCCTTTATAGGTTAAAATCACCATCAAACAGAATCCCTCCAATGTCAGAGGCCAACTGGAAGTTCAAGGATCTGAGCTGTGTCTGTGATTGACAGGCTAGAAATCAGGGTTCCCATGACCACATCTTCATGCTGACATTACTAGTGTGGCTCATAGACCAGAAAGAATTACTTTGCTTTTAAATATTATTAGATACTATTTCAAAGGCTATGGATGAATAATCAGATATAAGAGATGCATAGGGCCTGTGACAGGAGAAGAAGCACAGAGTCCACGCCCTATTTGGCCTTGTCCTTCATAACCATCACCAAGTTGTCAACTAATCTAAATGTCTCCAAATAGTTTTTTTCAGGTGATACAAATGTTTGTTATAAAGCATGGGTGATTATATGTTTGGCTGTCTATGATCAACTCAACATTCCATTCATTACTGAGATATTCTAATATAAATTAGTGCTTTATTTTTTTCCTATTTAGAGTGAATAGCTTTTTTAGAAAAGCTTTAAAGAATTTATTTCTGATGAAATAATTTTTCATTATGTATATATTTTCACTAAGTTCGGAATAAAATTTATACATTATGCTGTTATTAGAGCATTACTGTAAACATGCAATCTATAAATATAGGGAAACTAAATAATTTTGTTTCCTTCAATGCACACAAATTTACAGTTAGAATAGATGCAAATAATTAAAGATAGGAAAGTTAGAGGGAAAGATATTTTATTGCATGTATGAAGTATATATTTGTAGGGAAAACCTTGCTAAAAAAGTCAAAGAAATAATAGAAGTCACAAAAGAAAGAAAAGAATAAAGGCTTAGAGACATAGGAAACTGTGAGGGTAAATGAGGGAGAAAGATAAAGGCATATGTGGAATAACATCGCTGCTTCCTTTGTATAAGACAATTGTGGAGAGGAAGGAAAGCAGTGCCTCTTTATTTGCTAAGAAAAATTATGTTAAAGCAGCATGTATTCTGGTGACACCTTCTGGTTTCTCTAAATAAGAAAAAGTTCATAAAATAAGTATAAATCCAGGCTTGTGGAATGTCTCTGTAATATCATTACGTGAGTAGAGGCAGAAGAATTCACCTACCTGAGAGCTTGTTGCAAAACTCAAAAGAGAAAACACAATTCAGTGACACACATGAAATGGCTGCATAAATCAAGACTGGAACAATAGAAATTATCATGTTAATGTGGAAGAAAGAAGATGTTGTGAGTTTCATCTCAAAAAAAAAAGTAGCAACTAATGAATACTAGGAGAAGAGGGAGGGGGCAGGGAATAGCCTCCTTATTGGTTGTATAGTGCAGAGCGGTCAGTTTGGAAACTACATACACATAAACAACGCAGAAGCATCAGGCTATATTTATCTATATGTCTGCACACATTCACACACACACACAAACACACACACACACACACACACACGTGTAGGGAATGACAATAAAAGAAAGCCTTTTTACCTTGAGAACGAGGGGGCATGGGAGAAGTTTGAAAGAGAGTACCTGGGAAGGGCTAGAGAAAGGAAGTGGAGAGAAGAAAGTAATGTATTTCTAGTCCAATTCTGGACATACTTTTTAAAAAATGACTTCCCAAAAGTGGAGTAATATAATCCCATAAAGATATATATCTTTTCTCAGAATCTGTAATTTCTGTATCCACCCGTAATAAAAGTACTCTTTAGAATCATAGATTTTGTTTTTCTTTCCCTTTTTAAAATTGATTTTCTTTGAGCTCTACAGTGTTCTCTGCTCCCTTCCCTGCTTTTCCCCTCCCCTTCTTTTGTCAGTGATGAAATTACTATATTTTAAGATGATATACAATTTCTGTATTTTCTGCTCACTATTTTATTTTTAAGATTAATTCATGTTTTGTCATGTGTCATTGCTCTATAGTATTTCATCATGTAAGTGTTCTTTTTATGCTCCTTCAACTGTGGATGTTTGTTTGAGTTATTGACAGTTATAAATTACAATGAGTAGATTTGCTATGAAAATTTTAATAAATGTATTTTGATTAAATCCTGTTCTCGCTGGGTGTCATAAAAGGATGGAGATGGGCTGGGAGGAAGATCTTAGGAGGGAATCATAAGGAAAACTAAGGGGATTCAGGTCCATAATACCTCTGGAGACAAGCAAGCCCTAAGGGAATGGTGATAAGCTTGGAAGAGGGTCAGAAGGGGTAGTGGCTGTAGACCTATGGGTACCCTAGGAGGAGCATAATGGATGAGGAGAAGCCAAGCACAAGCAGATCATCTAGCACCCTACCTTGTGTGGTAACTTTTATCCCTGGAGGAGAGTGTGTCGAAAGTCTATGTGGGGTGACCAAGTGACCGGTACTCAGTCATGTTCATTGCTGCTTTATTCATCATGGTCAAATAATATTGGAGACAGCCAAAATATCCATCAACTGATGAATAGATAATGAAATGGTTTACATTTATACAATGGAATATTATTCAGCTGTTAAGAACAATGGAAGTTGTCAGGCAGTTGTGGCCCACTCGGGAGACTGAGGCAGGTGGATCTCTGATCTCTGTGAGGCCAGCCTGGTCTACAAAAGCTAGTTACAGGACACCTAAGGTTGTTACACAGATAAATCCTGTCTCAAAAAACCAAAAAAAAAGAAAAAGAAAAAGAAGAAAAGACAGACAGACAGAAAGAAAGAAAGAAAGAAAGAAAGAAAGAAAGAAAGAAAGAAAGAAAAAAAAAAGAAAGGAAGGAAGGAAGGAAGGAAGGAAGGAAGGAAGGAAGGAAGGAAGGAAGGAAGAAAGAAAGAAAGAAAGAAAGAAAGAGAATGAAAAGAATAATAGAAGTTGTAGGTAAATGAAGGGGAGCTAGCAACGAACATCCTGAGTTTGGCAACGTGGAGCCAGAAAGACAAACATTGCATTCTTTCTCTTACACGTAGACTTTAACATTTAAACTTTGTTATGTGTGTTTCAATCTGAATAACCATAGATATTAGGAAGCTAGTGAGGGATTACAGAGGAGGAAATGGCTCTTACAAGGAAGGACAAATCGAAGACAGTGTTATCAAAAGATAAAGGGGAAATTAGAAGAAGAGAATTAAAGCAAGGGGGAAATAGTAGAAAGGGAAAAAGGGAAAATATGGGGAGGAACAACTAACATTAAAGGCTTGATGAAAAGCCAACTGCTATAGAAGTTTCCTAAAATATTTATGTATAGAAGAGGAATTTAAATGATGTCACCATGTAATAGGAGAAATGGTAGCCCAAATATGCATCATGTGCCACAAAGTAAAACCTACAACATAAAATTTATTTTATCTTTTTGGGTTGTTTGCCAGAGGGTTAGTTGTCTTTTCTATTTCTGTGATTAAACCGTGACCAAGTAAAGCTTACTGAAGATAAGGTGTATTTGGCTTTCATGTCCTGGATCCTAGTTTATTGAGGAAAGCCAAGTCATGAGTTCAAACAAGAACCTAGAGAGAGGAACCTGGAGGCAGAAATTGGAGCATATTCTATGGAGATATGCTGCTCAATGACTTGATCCCCTTGACTTCCTCAGACTTCTTTTTTATACAGCAAAGGACTATGTATCAATGGGTAATGGCACCATAATGATCTAGGACCTTCTACATCAATTATTAATCAAGAAAGTGCCTTAAAGAGTTGCCTACAGACCAATGTTATGAAGCCATTTGCTCAGTTATTCTTTCCTCTTTCCATATATATCTAGGTTTGTGTCAAGTTGGAAAACATTCCTGCCAGCACAGGATCATGTGAATTTCATCAGACACTAAAAATGCTTACCAATGCTGACCTCACAACTAGAGTTCAAAACCTTATTGCGGAAGTCACAAAATACTTACGGCATAGAAAAATGGGAAAATATAGCTGGGACTCAGCTGAAGTTTCACTACTACTGACTAGAGATCATAGTGTTAGATATTGCTATATACTGTTAAATGAGAAGTAAAGTAATCACTGATTGTGCTAAGCTACAAAGCCTGGAAGCTATGATGATGATCTCCTTAAAAGATATGTTCATTGGTACAATAGTGACATGAATATTAGAGGAGTAACCACTAGGGTTTTTTTTCTTGTTTTAATTTAAGGACCACTCTTTGAGATGGAACTCATAGTATAGTTGATAATGTTAATGATGCCAATAATCTGAGACTACATAGAATGTGCACCTAGAAAAGACGTCCTTATATTAGACATCTTATTATATGTCTTTTTTATATGAACACAGCTTAGATTCCTAATAATTTACTGCCTACCATAGATTAGAAAATCACTCAGCCCTCCACCAAGAAGCTTCTTTGTGAAGTAGATGTAACACAGAGACCCACAACTGATCAACATTCAGGGTGACAAACTTTGAAGTGTTCACTCTGAATGGTCGTATTTATCACATCCCTCCCGAAGTTCAGGGATCTTTGTTGGAGTGGAGGGAGAAGATAGTAAGAGCCAGAGGTAGTGAGAAACTTTAAAAAAAAATCATTTTTCCAGACAGAAAGGTGCAGGTCAACATAGGAGCTCCCAGAGTCATTGACAGAATGCACAAGGCCTACAAAGGCTCAAGCTGGACAAAAATGTCCCAGCACAAATGAGGGCAAATACACACAAGTCCCAGAAAGAGGAGGTAGCTATTCATAAAACATAATTGCTAAGAGGGGGAAAATCAGTTCTCATCAGTAGAGCAATACTGATTTTATGAGCCACACACCAAGACAGTCCCCAGGACTAGCATTAGAAGCTCTGTTAAAGAAAGTTTCCAGCTCCCTGGCATGCACTTGTAATCGTAGTACTGAGCAAGTTCAAATGAGATCCCTGAAGCTTGCAGATAAGGCAGCTTATTTTACCTGGTTATCTTCTAGCAAAAATAAACTCTGTCTTAAAGGAGGTATGTAGTGTTTCTAAAGTTATTATCAAAGTTGTCCTTTGATTTCCACACATGGGACACACACCTATTGTATATATATTTTACATGGATGTAAAAACAGTAAATGGCACTTAATAACCCTCTATAATAGTGAGGCAGACAGTGAGAACATGACAAGTAGTCTCCATCCATCCATCCATCCATCCATCCATCCATCCATCCATCCATCCAAGTTTCACTCTCTGTAGTTTCTCTTGTTTATACTCCACTGTCAATCATGTTCAATAAGATAGTGTTTGTTTGTGGGTACACATGAATGAGAAGCAGAAAGGAGAGAGAGAAGAAGAGAGAGAGTTTAAGAGAGCATATTCATATAACTTTTCTTGCAGTATTGTTATAACTCCTTTATTATGTTATTACTATTGAATTGCATTGTTAATGTTTTCCTATGTCTTATATACACATTAAACAATTATATGCAGGTATGCAGAAGAAAAACACCATCTATAGGGTTAATATTATTCACAGTTAGGGCATTTGGGATGCATTCCATATTAATTAAAGAGAACTGTATTTAGCATCCTTAAGATCCACAAAAGCTTCCTCCTGGAGAAGAAATTGGAAATTGGGATCAGGTTACTGCTTGAGAGTTAGGTGTTCAGAGACAGAAGGCAGAGGTGGTGACTCAGTGAGAGAGGAGACTGGAGATGCAGTGGTCAGCTTGGCTGGGAACAGAGTTATGCAATTATAGCTGCTACACTTAGAGGAAATTAAAGGTAAAAGTCCCCCACAGGCAAAATTATAAAGGCAGAAAATATTGCTTGTTTTAAAGACAGAAAGAAACTTGAAAAGGAAAAAGGAAACCTTAGAAACATTTCTATAAAAGCTCTAAAACCAGAAAGCATAAGTCACTGAACAATGTTCACCTAGATGGAATAGAAACTATTGTTTACGTGTATTACAAGGAAGAGAGAAATGTGTGACCAGGAGGAACTGGGAAAGAAAATGAAAACTGCCCAACAGTGAATGAAAATAAGGAGATCAGTCATTAGCCTGTAAAATAAAGACAACTCAAACTGGGGACTGGGGAGGCTGAGAGAGGCAGGAAAGGCAGCGATTTTGTGCCTCCCCGAGCAGGGCAAACCTTGGCTTAGGTGAATGATGAGAATGGGCAACTACCTGGGGTCTTGCATTATGTGTATGCTAATTCTGCTTAAACCTGTCAGGAGGAACTCTTCTTCCCTTTGGAAACATTTCAAAAGCCCCAAGGCCACTGTAGGAGAAGGCATTATACCTTAGGAGTGAAGATTAGGGATGGAGAACAGCTAGTAGGCGGGGTGTTGTAAATAGAGCCTCATTAGCAGAGGCAGGCTTGGTGCCTGATTAATTATGGAGCACTTGATAACATCCTGAAGTCATGAAAATCAGGAGGAAAGGTACAGATAATTGAATGGAATTGAAGAACTGGCAATGTTGAGACCATCATTAACATATATTTTTGCTGTTGTTGTTCTTGTTGGAACCTGCCCTTGTCACAACTGACTCTGGACTTCAACAGCTGCATGTTTTGGTAGGAGAAAGGAAGTGAAGGGAAGGAAGGAGAATGGCAAGGGGGAACAGTGGTCCTTAAGAAAAGCCTAGTGTTTGTGGAATGTGCCTTTTTTCCTGTCACTCCAGTATTCCACATCTTTATCTCTTTTCTTTAAGAAGCATGACAGCATCCACTTCCCATAGAAGACATTGGATATGTACCACCGTGGATTTGAAACACTGAATCTTGGCATGTCTTTTTGGTTTTTATTTGGAAAGCTAATACAGGACACAATTGTCCTGTTGAAGCTCTCGCCAAGGTTTCTTGTTTGCCTACCTTCTAGTATGAGACGAATCAAGTTGATGTTTCAGACACTGCAAACAAAACAAAACAAAAACTGTCAATGTGTAATGTTTGAACAGTTTTTTGAAGTTGTTTTTATTTATTTATTTTGTTTGCTTGTTGGTTTGGGGAGACATGGCACTAGGCACACACTATTAAAATGAGTTTAGTCTAGGGAGATGGCTCACTCAGTAAAGTGCTTAACACATCAGTGAGGACCTGAGTTTGGATGCCTAGAATCCATGTAAAGGTGAAAGCATTCCTGAACATCCATAATCTCTGTTCTCCCCAGGAAGATTAAAGGAAGAGATAGAATCCCTGAAAACTTCTATACCAGTCATCTTGAAACCGGCAGAGTTGAATAAAAGGCCAAGGTAGAAAGTGAGGACTGACCACTAAGGCGTGCTATGATCCCTGCTTGTCTGCCTAACTTAGCACAATTCACACACACACACACACACACACACACACACACACACACACACACACACCACTCCAAACACAATAAAAGTGTTATTACTTTTCATTTTTAAATGTTTTATTTTCTATTTAGCTATCTGCACATTTGGGGGATTTCTGTCATTATTTATTAATACACCAGTTGTAATATGTTGCTGAAAATGTCACGGCAAGAGCACTTTCCTATTAGTCAAGGAAAAAATTTGATAACACAAGGCAAGGAGCAATAGCTTTTTTCCCCTCTTCCCCTAGAGAAGGTCCACAGAAGACCTGTGCTTCTGGCCAACAGCTGAGCATGGAGGTGGGGCTGGTGCTGGGACTCAGAGGACTTTCTGGGTCAGTAGGATGTTGTTGGACACACTCAGTTCTTACTGTGTGGAGAGGGACGGCTGAGCAAAGAGTGCCGGGGTCACAGGAACAGCAGCAGCTGCTGCTAGCTTTCTGGTGCAGATAATAAAATAGCACAGAGAGAATTTCAGGAGATAGAATCGTTCTATAGAAAAATGCTGCCACTTGGAATCCTGCCAAGCTTTCTCTATCACAAGTGCTTTCTATTTGTCTTTTTTTTCTTTTTTTTCCCCTTGTTTTTCTTGTTGAAGAAAGTGAAGGACCAGTTTGGATTGAATAAAAATTGACCTAAATTCTCATTAAAACACAAGTTTAGTAGTCTCCTCTTAGATTTATTTACAGCAAAATCAAAATAAAACTCTCATTAAAGAGTGGTCCCAGGGCATGTGGAAAGTCAGAACCTGTACACTCTATCAGCTGCAGCCTGGCACACAGTAAAAGGGGACTGTCGGTTTGGAGAGGATTTATTTTCTTTTCAGCTTTTTTTTCCTCTCTCTCAATTAGTATCTTTAGCATACTAATTCCGGTTCCCCCCTCTCCCTTCCTGCCCCCCACTTCCTCTCACCCTATATCCCCCATCTACTCAGAAGGGTAAGCATTCGCATGTGGAGTCAAGGAATTCTGTCACATCACCACATTGAGGCAGGACCAAGGCCTTCTCCTTATGTCTGTCTAGGCTGAGCAAGGTTTCTCTTCATAGGGCAAGGGAATAACTGTATTTTCCTTTCTTTTTGTTTTTTTAATTGATTTTTATTGAGCTCTACATTTTTTTTCTCTGCTCCCTTCCCTGCCTTTCACCTCCTCTTCAACCCTTCCCCAAAGTCCCCAAGCTCCCAATTTACTCAGGATATTTTTTCTTTTTCTATTTCCTATGTAGATTAGATCTATGTAAGTCTCTCTTAGGGTCCTCATTGTTGTCTAAGTTCTCTGGGATTGTGATTTGTGGGCTGGTTTTCTTTGCTTTATGTTTCAAAACCACTTATGAGTAAGTACATGTGATAATTGTCTTTCTGGGTCTAGGTTACTTTACTCAAAATGATGTTTTCTATCTCTATCTTTTTTCCTGCAAAATTCAAGATGTCATTTTTCTGCTGTATAGTACTCCATTGTGTAAATGTACCACATTTTCCTTATCCATTCTTCAATTGAGGGACATTTAGGTTGTTTCCAGGTTCTGGCTACTACAAGCAATGCCCAAATGCATAAATTACAAGTTACATACAAAGACCATTGATATCAGAAAAGAAATCTCTTCTGCTTTATTATTTCTCTAAATATTGTCAAGAAATCTAGTAGAACATATTAAAATCTGGACCATGGCTGCTCAATATTATTTTCCCTTAGATAACTTCTTCTTCAATTTACTACAGACTCAAAAAAAATCTCTCTACCATTATACCTCAAATAATTATTAGTAGCAATAAACTGAGTTTTTCCTAAGTCCCTCTGTGATGCTCAGGGTAGTCTTAACGTAAGCTTTTCATGTTTTCATATAGCTTCATGGGCAAAAGTCCATTAATGGACATTGCTGTGAGAAAAATGCAGTCAGTACTGATTTATTTTTTATAAGATTCTAGAGACTTCATGTCAAAATATCACTTTCATTGCCAAGCAATATATACTGTTACAGATGTAATAAGCTTTGTACATGTTTTGAATATTAACGGACTTAATAAGTTCTTTTAAGTCATTTGGTGGTTTGGGAGATTTGATGTGCCTCTTTAGTCTAAGAATAATTGAAATTGTTGAAGTTGACACCTCTGAGCCACAATTCATGACCATGTTTTATTAAGTAAACAGCTAAAAGTGGTGGGGGCAAACCATCAGACTTCCAAACAGTTTTTGAGCCAGCTGCTAAGCATCCAGATGTTTTAGAAACAGCTGTCATTTGGTGATTTTATTACCAAATCTGTTGGAAATTGCATAGGTTCTAAGACATCCCTTAATTTATAGATTTCCATTGTCTCCTGTAACACTAGAGTTCATATTGCCACCAGAATTCCTACTAAGAAGTGTATATTTGGAACATCTTCCAATATTTACCAGTGTATTATTATGTACCTCCACAGTGACTACCACCTAGTACATTTCCTGATGCTTTAACTACATACCTGACAATGGATGTTTTTGCTTTTTGTTTTTTCTTTCTGCGTGTTCTCTTCTGTGGCTGGCTGGCTGGTGGCTGGCTGCATAGCTTCTGGCCCAGGGCATGTCAGTCCCTTGTTTTCTTCTTCTATCTTTCTTTTCTCTCAAGCCTAGATTCCTCCTCCAACTTATTCTCTCTGGGAGCAAGTGCCACCTGCTCCTCTCCTGCCTAGCTGTTGGCCATGCAGCTATTAGAGCAAGCAGTTGCCTTAGGCAGGCAAGGTGAAACAAATGCAACACATCTTTTCATAATTAAACAATACAGCACAAACAAATGTAACACATGTTTATATCATGAGCAAAGGCAGCAGAAACAAATGTAACACACCTTCACATACTTAAACAATATTCTGCAGCATAAACAAAGGTAACACTTCTTTACATAGTTAAATATTCCACAACAATACCTCTTGAGAAATCAAAGAGCATTCTAACTATTGCAGATTTTTTTTTATTTTTTAAATATTTATTTATTATGTATACAATATTCTGTGTGTCTGCCTGCAGGCCAGAAGAGGGTGCCAAATCTCATTACAGATGGTTGTGAGCCACCATATGGTTGCTGGGAATTGAACTCAGGACCTTTGGAAGAGCAGCCAATGCTCTTAACCTCTGAGCCATCTCTCCAGCCCTATTGCAGGTTTTCTTATGAGAAAGGAAAGAGAAATGTGTTTGGGGAAATAAGGTTTTTACATGCCCCATTGATTTCAGAAGTTTTAATTAAAAAACATTAGTGACTATTGCCTGTAGAGAAACATCAGTGGTCATCTGTAGCAGGCAAGAGGCCAATTCTACTGCCTGCAACCTAAAGCTGACTTTCCCCAAGCCGTCCTTCACTTCATATACTAAGACCGGAGGAGTCTCAGTATATCACAAGTGAGGGGTGACTACTAAGTGACAGAACATGAATATTTATATCAGCCCACTTCATATGTTTGCATCCTAACCCAAAGATGATGGTAGTAGAAAAAGATACCCATAGTAGGTTCATCCCACTTCCTATGTCTACATCATAAAAAATGATGGTGGTTTTAGGAGTCAATGCCCATACTATGTAAGTAAGGGGTGAGATCGGTGCTCTAATAATTGAAGTCTGAAAGAACTCGCTTCTTCCTTCCATACTATAGAGTTTACAAGTGAGGGGCTGGGGCTTTACATCTGGCATTTATGTAGGAGTTAGTGACATAAACTCCAGGCTTTATGCTTGAAAATTCCTTAGGAGCTTCGTTACCTTGAGAATTTTTTAGACATTGAAATCTTTAATGTCCTTACAGTCATTGAATTTGTTATGTTACTTTTAAGTTCTTATGCCTTCTATTGTAGAGGCTTCTAATTTAGCAATATAGTACTCAAGGTTCTAAACACATCCTCCTTTTTTATGTATCAGGTATTTAAATTGAGTAGATGACAAGTACAGATTGTTTTCAATAGATAACATTATCTGCATTGGTTTTTACTTGCTAATATCCTTTCCCTTCTTATTTGTCCTTGTTTTTCTTCTTTACCTTCTTTTAGTTTATTGCTCACTTGTAATCATGCAATTATTTGCTTTTATACATGGAAAGTATACAATGTTTCAGTTGCATGAGTCTGCTTATCTTGTGTCTCAAAGCAGCTATGAATCCTAATCTGATTTCTTTATCACCAATGAATTTTAAGTAATCTGGACAATTAGTGAGGTTTTTTTTATTGTTCCATTTCATGAGCAATCAAAGAAATACCCTGGTCTATGAGTCTTCAAGAGTGGCTTATCAGGAATAGAGTTAAGGGCTCCTAGGAAGATAATACCAACTAAGAGCCAGCTGAGCCTACAAATGTGATAAATCGTGGCTTCGTAGTCCCATAGGTCCCACAGTATAGATCTCACATAGTAGCTATAGTGCTACCAAAATTCATTGAAAAATATTAAGAACTACATGTAAAATACATTGGCTGTCATTTGGTTTTCATATGGCATGTTCTAGTTGAAATTGAATTTAAGTTGTTTCTTGTGTAGTTTATATAGTATCACATTTGGCCAGATTTAGCTCATTTAAATGTTATTGTGAAATTAGCATAGTGTGGGTACTGACTATGCAAAGCAGCTGAAGGCTGGTAGGGAAGAGTTGTAGAAAGGGTTACCTGATGGTGGTCCATACTCATGCTCAGTCCCAGTGATGGAAACATCTGATGATGAAGGAAACAGAAAAGAAAGAAATCCCGAAGCTTGAAAATGTTATTTTATCTTTTACACATTTTCAGGAGGAAGTGTACAAGATGCAAATGCAAAGATGACTAGGAAATCAAACATCGTTTCTTCCTGCAGAGGATCATTAGAGAGAGTTAATGTTGCCTGGACTGGGGTGGACAGTGGGGAGAGAGGCATTAGGAGAGAGCCATGCTTTATGAGTTCTAAATGTTGGAAAGTAATGAACTCAGAAATAGCACAGTGTTGATGATATTACCCCAAGTGTGATAGAGAATTCTCCTAATTATATCTTAACCATTTCTCTGTGTTCTTCTGAAGCGGTCATGGCTATTTGTAGTTATTATTGATGTTCCTTAGCGTCATCATACATCATTTTCCCACAAGTATTTTTTTTTTACACTCTAGGAATGGTTCACTGTAAATTATTGTAGGACTAGAAATCCACAGGTTCTTTGACGGGAGAGAAATAATGTGGATATTCATACGAGTGGAAACAAAAGGGAAAATGTATAGAGGTGCTCATCCTGTAAGTCCTGTTTGGTCTATCACTTACTATGCTTTATTGATTGCAATTTTATAACTTGGGGTAGAGAAAGGAAAGAAGAAAACATTAAATACAGAATTTGGCTGGGCATGTTAGTACAGATGTCTATTCCCAGCATTTGGAGAGTAGGGATGGGAATATCAATAATTCAGGGTCATCCTTGGCCACATAGCTTTTTCCTGTCGCTGAGAAAATAAAGTATCAGGATTATACAAGTTAACAAAGTATAGAGGAATGGAATCATATTTATATGAAACTGGGTATAGTGATTAAAAGAGAGTATTAGGGGCTAAAGAAACAAGTAAGGATTTAAGAGCATTTGTTACTTTTGGAGAAAATCTTGTTTGGGTCCCAGCATCCATTGGATAGCATACAGTAGCCTGTATCCCAAGATCCAATAGACAAGGACCCTCTTCTTTGCCTCTGTGGGCACTGACACACACGCAATACATAAAAATACATGCAGTCAAGTGTACAAGCATAAAGCAAAAAATGAAAAATCTTTAAAACAGGAGCATTAAAATGAAAAATAAATATAAAAATATAAATAATCACAAAAATTTAAAAAGTGAAAAAATAGAAGTTTTATAGATCTAACCAACAGACAGGCAATAATGAAAGGGATATGTGTGCTCTTGTTTGGGTTAGATAGTAAAAAGGGATTACCACCTTAAAATGAGTCCTGCTTAGATTCCATGGTAATTTTCTTTTTAGAGAAGAAAACTTGATAAAGCATCAGTTTGTTTAGGTGAATCGGAATTATATCTGCCTCTCTCCTAGAAAGCCTAATGTGATACCTGAAAGGCAGTAGGCACAAAATTAAATCTACTGAATGACTGCTTGAGAAAGAGAGAGTCTCAGACCTGAGATTCTGGAAGTAGAGAAAAGACACAAATGGTGAGAAGTAACTGGTCATCTTATTACTGTTGGATGGTTGGTTTGAGAGCCTGAAGATGTGAAGACAGTAAGGATGATCCTGGAAATTGAGGGATGTTAAGGCCAAAATAATGCCTTGAGGCATAGCACTACTAATAGAACTTACTTGTGTGTGTGTGTGCGCGCGCACACACACACACAACCCACCCGTGCACACATACACACACTCCCTATCTCTCTTTCTCGAAGATAACATAAACAGAAATTGGTGATTTTAAGCTCACTGGGGAGTAAAGAATAGGCAGCTCACTGCTCTCTCATCTCAGCTCTGCAAGCTGGTGGAGGTGGTTGGGCACAGGGGAGGACAGGTAACAGACTTAGAAAAGATTGCATGTCACATAGTAATTTAGTTTAAATCATATTTAGTACGAGAAAGAAATTGCTCTCATAAAAATAAAGGTATTTGCTCAAGACAGAAGGGAAGTTCCAAATAAAAGAAGCACAAAGCTGTGGAGTGGAAACTGGGGGGAGGGGGAGAGGGCTGATTTGAGTAAGACTAGGGTTTGATAGAAACCGAAAGTTAGATTGGGAATTTGGTAAAATGCTGCAAAAGGTACCAGGGAATTGTAGTTTTAATCCTGCAAACCACTTTGTTTTGCTGCAGCTATGTGTGTGTTAATGCTAGCATTTAAAGTGTTTTATAGTGCCCACCATTTTGTTAACATTCATGTCCCATTTTAATACTTTCCAAAAGGAAACAGAGACTTAATGCACTTAATTCAGGCAATGCACATAAGTACTTTAAGAGTAAGACAATGAAGACCACACTAATTGAGCACTTGATATGCTTCACTTGGCGCCTGAAAAGCTTCAAAGACAGTGGTCTTATCCATCAAAGACTAATAAAAGGCAAGTGCCAAAATTATCGCTAAGCCATAGATCATAAAATATTAAATAAGTTATTGAACATTTACTCAGGATTCAGAAAATGCAGCTGGCATTGGACTTGCACTAGTTTCAACCAGTAAACTATTTTGATTTTCATGGTTTTCTGTGGTTATCTCTTCTGTAAACCATCAACACTTGACAGTGATCGTGGTACATCTATTTTGACTGGAAGACTTATTTTTATATGTGCATGAAGAACAGGTAGAATGACTTAAACAAAGAAGGGACACAGGCAGAGCAATGTGAGACAACATGCAAGTGTTACAAATTGATGAGCACTGACATTTCATAATTCAGTGAGACAGAAAAATGTGATGGATTTCCTGACCACCCGGTCCCTCACTCACAGGCTGGTCTCCTCTTGGATGCAGTTTGATTACATCAGCCTGCAGGAGACCGAAGAGCCCTGGCATTAGGATCTGCTGTGATGGGCTGTCCATCACTCACTCAGAGTAAAATGAGCTAGGTTACAGACACTCCAGTCCCTATAAGTCCTGTATGATCATATATGATAGCTGCCTTTTCTCCCTGTACCTGCCAACAATCTTTGAAATCTCCTCTATTCAATGTCTGGGAACAAAAGGTATATTGACAAGGCTGCACAATATGAAATTTCTAGATTATAAGCTACTTGAGACCTGCTTGTGGATCAGATCATACCTCCTAGGATTCTGACTAACAAAGAAGATCTCTGATTTATTGCACTGAGCAGAACTTAATTAGCCAAAAGCCAAAAAAAAAATAAGATCGGTATCAAATTATACAGTTTTGATAACAATTTAATATGGATATTTGGATACAAATTTACACACTTGGATTATTGTTGGACAAAAGTCAGAAAGTGAAATTATAGTGTATATTGGGTTACATTCATGAGATCTAATGAAAATACTGCCTACATGTAGGTCATTATCCCTGGGTAATCTGGAGGTCACACGGCATAGTGATTGAGTTTATGGTTTTTTTGTCAGATCACCAAAGATTAAATGCTGTACACTGGGTCTGGGAAAGATGGCAGGGTGGTTAAGAGCACTAACAGCTCTTACGTGGGACCCAAGTTTGATTCCCAGCATCCACACAGTGATTCACTGTCACCTGTAACTCTTGTTCTAGGGGATTAAGTACCTTCTTCCGACATTCACAGGCACCAGGTTACATATAGTTATAGAAATATGCCTAGGAGAATTATCATGAATACAGAAAGAGTTTGCATGTATAAAATACTGTCTAATTCACAGTAAAAGTGTATGTAGACCATTGGATGTAACCTAGGGCAGACAAATGAGGAGAGGTCACATCATTATCGATGTTCTTCGTGCTTTTCCCTATGTTCCTAAGCGGGTACATGATTTTATAGTAAAGTAAACAAGTGTTTTTAATTTTGAGAAAGTAACTAACATAAATTCAGCCAACAGTAAAGGAATTTAGGTGATATCTATCCCAGATTTTGAAGTACAAAGAAATATTCCCAACCAATGTAACTGTCCCAACAGACTGCCTCACAGTGTATCTCAACTAGGCTGTAAGAGTTCTATTCTGAATGAGGGTTCTCATTGTGAAGACTTAAGAAAAATCTAAAAGAAAATCAATAGCACAATAGTCTAGGAACTGAAAATTTTAAGGGAGAAAAATTGTATGTTGATTCCTCCATTTCAGGCTGAATAATGGATATGAAGTTCCATGACATTTTCCTTACCATCAATTGGTGAAAGTTAAAAAATGTTAAAAGTGAAATACCTTTTATATAATCATCACCTTCATTTATAAAAATTAAGCTGGTTCACTGTCATGTACAAAAAATAGAGAAGTCCATTATCAATCTCTCACCTCTAACCTGCACAGAGTTATACTTGTTTTAATTTTGATATACTAGTACTATATTCTATATTTTCTACCCCTCCTTGCCCACTAACTCCTCCTGTTACCCCCAACTTCTCAAATTCATTACTTCTTTTTCTTTAAAAACACACACACATCTGCAGGATCCATTTGTTTTGCAAATTATTTATTTATTATCTGCACATTGTTTATAGTGTGCATGCACATGTGTTTTGGCTGACCACTTGTGAATGGATAATCTAACAAGGAGGTTGCCCTGGGGAAAACCTATATTTCCTCTTCCAGCAGCCATTGATTGGCTGTAACTCTTCATCTAGGACCAGGGGCTTGTGAAATTCCCTAGATCTCTGTTAGAGTGTCACTTGGTATGAGTAGAGAGGTCTTAAGCAAGTAGCCATATTGCTGAGATTTTAAGGATGCAACTTGCATGTCATGTCTAGGTGACACTGTCTTGCATCACTCACCTTGGTCCTCTGTTAGAAACATTCATCCTGTCTTCTGGGATGCTCCCTGAGATTTATGGTTAGGGGCTAAACTATTATGTGTCAGATGTAGTTGGGCATCCCACAGTCTCTTATTCTTTGAATTTTGACTGGCTGTGGATCTCTTTAACAGTCTCCATCTACTTCAAAAGAAAGCCTCTTGGATGAGGAGTACGAGCTACACTTACACATTGTATAGGATTACTTAGGTCATAGATAGATGTTGTTATTTAACACTTAAATGAGAGTGGTAGATTCTGCTCTGTGGTCTATTGTCTGAGGTTTATAGTATTAGTCATGATTTCCTCCTTTTGGTGGGCTTTAAGCCTAATTAGGTAACTATTCTTCATCCTCAATTTAAAAATGTGATTGCATCACTGAGGATCTCCTGTTGTGTCAGCATTGTTGAGATTCTTAAGCTTTACAGCTGTGTAGGACTAGTAATTATCATTCCTCTTGACACCTTGCACAGCTCCTTCTGATTTTATGAGAATTAGTCCTTGGTGAAGAGGTTCCTCCTGGTTCTGTATCTGATGCATGTGCTGTCTTCAGCAATAGGGTCTCACCTACAAATTGTAGGCAGTAACAAAGGTAATGGCAATAGCCTATATAGTTTGCGGAGTCTCTCAGATCTGCTTAACAAATTGAAGGAAGGTCCCCATGCTTGTCATTAGGGTCTTTTATAAGATTTTTATGATTATTAGTGATAGTTCTCTTTTCTTGGTTAAAATTTAAAGCTACCCTAGGTGACTGGGGGCAGGAACTTTGGAAGCCATGAACTTCCAAATCTTCTGTTAAAATTTGAAACACTGAAAAGTTAAAAGCAAGAATTTATAGAAAACAACTACATCAGTTTATCTGTCATTTATCTCTCAAATAACATAAAATAATTAAATAAACAGAATTGAAACATAATAATGTCTGAAACTAGCTGTGTGTCATTTTTAGTTTTATGGACATTAAAACACATAGGGCTGCTTTCCCTCTCATAGGGTTTATTTCCTCTGCTCTTCAGCCAACTGTCAACACATACTCAAAGATGCTCACACAGGGCCAAAGAACAAAGCAAACTGCCTGCATCTGATTGAGAACTGTGAGCATCCTTTCCCTCTTTCACCATGGTGACCTCCAAGATTGCTGGTTTGCTTGCCTCTAACGTGCACAACCCTAAATGTTTTTCCCAAGATTAACCCCCTTTGCCATGTTTACATTTGAAGTGCTTCTTCTGAGACAATAAATATATGTACATACAATATGTTTACACATATAATATATGCAAAAAAGCAATATGTGAATATATTATAAAAACTTGCATATCAATTTATTGTATGTATTTCATATATATAGTTAAGTGTTTCAAAATACCAGAAACATTATACTGAATATATTTTATAACCTTCTGGAAAGTTCCTATAATATAGATTAGAATTTTATTAAGGTCTGAGATATACCATTGTGCTATAGATTCTGAATTTTAAGCTGTATTTATTGAGCTATATATTTTTCTTGGCTCCCCTCCCTTCTTTTTCCCTCCTCTTTTACCCTCTCTCATGATCCCCATGCTTCCAATTTACTCAAGAGATCTTGTCTTTTTCTACTTCCCATGTTAATTAGATCCATGTATGTCTCTCTTAGAGTCCTCTTTGTTGTCTACGTTCTCTGGAAGTGTGAATTTTAGGCTTTGTTTTGTTTTGTTTTTGCTTTATGTCTAAAACCTGCTTATGAGTGAATACATATGATATTTGCTTTCCTGGATCTGGGTTACATCACTCAATATGATGTTTTCTAGATCCACCCATTTGCTTACAAATATCAAGATGTCATTATTTTTTCCATTATATAAATGTACCATTTTTTTAATCTATTCTTTGGTTGAGGACCTTTTAGGTTGTTTCCAGGTTCTGGCCATTACAAACAGTGCTGCTATGAACATAGTTGAGTGCTTCACTGTTGGGCTCTGCCACTGTTTCCACCAGTTGCTGGGTGAAGGTTCTTTAGTGACATTTAAGATAGTTATTAATCTGACTACAGGGCAAAACCAGTTTGGACACCCTCTCCACTATTGCTTAGGGTTTTAGCTGGGTTCATCCTTGTGGATTCCTTGGAATTTCTCTAGTGCCAGATTTCTTGCTAGCCACATAATGGGTCCGTCAATCAAAATATCACTTTCCTTCTATTCATCTCTGTCTTTCCTCCATCTCAACTATACTGTTCTCTCAAGTTCTCCTCTCCCCTCCGCTTGTCCCCTTCTCCTCCTCTTCTTCACTCCCCTTTCCCCCCACCCCAATGCTCCCAATTTTATCAGGCAATCTTGACTATTTCCCCTTCTCAGGGGGAATCTATATATATTTTTCTTATGTTTTTTTTTTCAGCTGAGTAGTACTCCATTGTTTAAATATACCACATTTTCTTTATCACTTCTTCTGTTTAGGGGCATCTAGGTTGTTTCCAGGTACTGGATATTACAAATAATGCTTCTATGAACATAGTTGGACAAATATCCTTATAGTATAATTGAGAATCCTTTGGGTATATGCCCAAGAGTCTGGGCATATACTGAATCCTGAGTTAGGTTTATTCACAGTTTTCTGAGAAACTGCCTTGCTGGCTTGACACTGAGAGCAACAATAAATAAATGGGATCTCCTGAGAGTGAGAATCTTCTGTAAAACAAAGAACACAGTCAATGAGACAAACAGACAGCCTACTGAATGGGAAAAGATCTTAATGAATTCCACATCAGACAGAAGACTGATACAAAATGTATAAAGAACTCAAGAAATTAGACATCAAAATTCCAAATAACCCAATTAAAAATGGGATACAGATCTAAACAGAGAATTCTCAACAGAAGAATCTCAAATGGCTGAAAGACACTTAAGGAAATGTTTAACATCCTTAGCCATCAGGGAAATGCCAATCAAAACTACTCTGATATACAATCTTACACCAGTCAAAATGACTAAAATCAAGAACACCAATGTTTTTGTTGGAGATGATGTGGGGTGAGTGGAACAATCTTTCACTGCATGGAAGTGTAAACTTGTACAAACACTCTGGGTAACAGTTATTTTTTATTTCTTATCCATAATTGGAAAAACTGAGAAGCCCTCGGTCAGGTTTAACTAATTTTAGTGTTTTTGTTCCTGTCACTTGTTTCTCTCTCTCTCTCTCTCTCTCTCTCTCTCTCTCTCTCTCTCTCTCTCTCTCTCTCTCTCTCTCCCCCCCCCTCTTTTTGCTTTGTCTTTGTCTCTGTCTCTGTCTCTCTGTCTCTGTCTCTCTCTCTCTCGTGTGTGTGTGTGTGTGTGTTGTGACTGTAAGTGGTATGTATGTGGTACATGCTGATGAGTATGTCAGCGTACATACCCAAGAATGTTCTTGTGGAGTGTGGAAGGAGACATAAAGTATCATTTTCCTCTTTATTCTCTTGAAACAGGGTCTGTCACTGCCATAAGATTTCCATTTCACTTGGTTGACTTACCAGAGAACTTGTGATACTTCTCTGCCTCTGCTCCCCAGTTTTGGGGACACAGGCTTGTGGGCTTTTAACATTGGTGCTATGGTGAGAACACAGGTCCTCAGGCTTACATATCAAGGGCTGCTACCTAATGAATTTCCTCCCCAGCCCACACTTAAAGCATTGTATTCCTGAATCATATATTTTCCTCTCACCCTTTGTAAGTTGATTTCATTTTCCAAGCTTTTATTTTCTACATAACCTTGCCACTTTAGAATACTCTTCTTCATCAAATAGTTCACAACTGATTTTAGCCATTTTCTTCAGCTCACATTATTCATTTATTATAAAGAACATATAAATCCAAAAGGAGTTGTATTATGAATCAACAATTTCTTGTTCTTTTTTATTCATTTGGCACTTTTCAAAGAGATTTGTTTCTCTCTCTTAAAGAAAAAATAAAGGTTTAGCATGATATCCCCAGTTCCTTTACTAAAAAATGATAACAGTTTTCATGGTCACATGGTGAAATCAATAATACTAAAAATATGATATCAAACGTTTTCACAAATACTAATGCAAGCCTTTCTACTGTTAATTTGATTCATTGTTATTAGACCTATATCAGGAACAGGGTGAATATTATGTTTACTTGAAAAAATATTCTCCAGATGTGTCTATCCTGTAGATTGGTGATTTGCATCTCTGTAACAGGCTACAGTGTATTTTCAAAAGAATATGAGTGATCAAGTTTTAACAGGTGGGACAATATTAAAGTATGAGTTTCTCAAAACAATCAAAGTTGCCCTGACTTGTTTCTTATTTTGCTTTTGTTTTTTTTTTTTTTTTTCATTTTGAGCAGTTCAGTCAACACAACAAAACTGTACTATTTGATACATTTTAATTTTAAGAGGTGGTCTCAGTGTAGGAAAGTCCAGAAATTTGAAGATATACATGACTTTCGCATGGCCAGAGCAATTGGACAGCTATGTACTCTACTCATTCTCTCAATGATTGGTCCAAATTGTACTTTTGCATTAAGATTATGACTTGATATTGAGAGTAGATATTCTTCTGTGTATTTATATCATCCTCTTTGTTGAAATGCTTATCGTCTAATTTGACATGATATAAGCTGTTCAAAGGTCACTTATTTTTCAAGCAACTTTTGTGGATTCCAAATGTGCAAGCCTTTTGTTATGCTCTAGATTACAACCAAGAAAGTTATGATCTTAACCTTCCAAGGGTTGTTGATGTAGTTGGAGTAATACCTGTAAGTTAAAATTTTTTTTTTTTATTGATAAAAGGAGGATAAAGAAAAGAAAAAAAAACAAATTTCCACCTCCTCCCACCAGCCTCCCATTTCCCTCCCCCTCCTCCCATTCTTCTCCCCCTCCTCCCACTCTTCTCCCCCTCCTCCCACCCCTCTCCCCTTCCCCCCACTCCTCTCCCCCTCCCTTTCCAGTCCAAAGAGCTGTCAGGGTTCCCTGCCCTGTGGTACGTCCTAGGTCCTCCCCCCTCCATCCATATCTAGGAAGGTGAACATCCAGACTGGCTAGGCTCCCACCAAGCCAGCACATTGCGTAGGATCAAAACCGCGTGCCATTGTCCTTGGCGTCTCATCAGCCCTCATTGTTCGCCATGTTCCGAGAGTCCAGTTTTATCCCATGCTTTTTCTGGTAACAGTCCAGCTGGCCTTGGTGAGCTCCCAGTAGGTCATCTCCACTGTCTCAGTGGGTGGGTGCACTCCTCGTGGTCCCGACATCTTTGCTCATGTTCTCACTCCTTCTGCTCCTCATTGGGACCTTGGGAGCTCAGTCTAGTGCTCCAGTGTGGGTCTCTGTCTCTATCTCCATCCATTGCCAGATGCAAGTTCTAGGATGATATGCAATATATTCGTCAGTATTGCTCTAGGGTAGGGTCATTTCAGGTTCCCTATCCTCAGCTGCCCAGGGAACTAACTGGGGACCTCAGCTTGGGCACCTGGGAGCCCCTCTAGGGTCAATTCTCCTGCCCACCCTAAAGTGGGTCCCTTAACTAAGAATTGTGGTTCCGTGCTCCCCTATCCAACCTTCCTTTATCCCGATCCTCCTGTTTCCCCAAGTCCACCCTCCTACCCTTCTACCTTTTCTCTCCCCATCTCCCCTAACCCCCATCCCACCCCACCCCCAAGATCCCACTTTCCCCCCCGGCAATTTTGTCTACTTCCCTTATCCAAGAGGATAACTATATGTTTTTCCTTGGGTTCACCTTCTTACTTAGCTTCTCGAATTTTGCATGCAAATGGATGGAAATAGAAAACACTATCCTGAGTGAGGTATCCCAGGCCCAAAAAGACGAACATGGGATGTACTCACTCATAATTGGTTTCTAGCCATAAATAGGGTTCACGGAGTCTACAATAGGCGAATCTAAAGAAGCTAAGTAAGTTAAAATTTATGTGTCAAAACAGTTTTAAATGCCCTTAAGAAATTGTAAAGAGGGGCAGTATATGGTTTGGAGGAAAAAGCTGTCAGTTATGTTTAGAAGTATTGTTTAAGGCAGTGAGTCTTAAATTAAGCTGTCAAAATTGAGATTGTCTGCTAGGAAGAAAGAAAAGAGAAGAACATTTATAAAGAGCATTTAGCAGAACAAAATTTAAAGGTATGAAACAGCTTTGAAAATTAGGCTTTAGTAGATAATAGCAAGAGGTAAAGTATAAATAGTAGCACAAAACTGACCTGTGAGTGACTATTGAAGAATTCTGACTTCAGTGGATGAGCTATGCAAAGATCAAATTTAAAGGGTGAAAGATAGATTTGAGAAAAGGAAAAATCAAAGGAAGCAAGGTTTGATGAAAGTTTGTTTTGTAGAACAAGAAACTGTCCTCCAAATGTGCACGCTTTGCTTTTGTTTAAGAATTTGGAAGTGCCTTTGATGAGTGGTTATTGCTCAGGGTACTTCATGAGGACAGATAGTAGGCTGGGTACAGACACATAACGTGTTAACCAGGCTTTTGTTTCCAACATTTCTTGCTCAAGTGACTGTCAGCAAAAAGCCAGTTTCTTGTCATAAGAATTTCTTCATACATCTCTCTTGGCAATTGCATGATGACAGAGCAATCAAGGGAGAGGCCAGAATGACTCTCATGACATAGTCTCAAATGTCCTACAGGCCAATTTTGAAATACTACTGTCCTCTGCTTCCACAGTTCAGTTTTTATGTGCACATGTCAGTGAAGAAAAGAGATGAATAATAATAGGGATTCATCGCGACATCATAGTGAGATTTCACTGTGGGAAGAAAAATGTTTAGAAAGATAATAGGCAAAGGTTAAAGACTAGCTTCTGATATATATATGGATTAAAACACTCTCAGAAGAAAAGCCTACCTTAACAAGTTTAAGAAAGTATGGCGGATGAGGTGAAGGCAATAGCCAGAGAGGGGTATCCCTGAAATGAGAAGTGGTAAGTCACAAAATATTAAGGAAGACTAAGAAACTTGTATGTAAGAATAATGAAATGATTATTGTCATGTTCTGATGAGTTCTAAAAGTTTAAAATCCAATGAAAAGTGAAAAAAAGACAGTAGGATATTTTTTTTTTTGAGATCAAGACTAAAGAGGTTGAGAAACCCAGATGGAATGAGGAATACAGGAGGGCACTGTATATGAGATAGGGAGAATTGAAGATACTGGGATAGAAGGATACAATATTTAAACAATGAAGAAATGGAAAAGCTAAATCCTAGAGGAAGGTTTTCACAACAAGCCATGGTAAAGAAAGATTTTCTTCTAAATTTGGGCAAATTTTTCCTCCCCTTCTAGTGAGGAATAGCACACGGTTTGGAAATAAGTGACAGAATGAATGTTCAAGGGCTCCAGGGGTTCACAGAGAGATAAGATCACGGACTCATAACTTCAATAATGGGAGCTTTTGAACCGGAAATATGGAGTTTATAAAAACCAGATAAAAGAGAAGCCTTTGGTACAAGCCAAACCTGTAAAGAGGTTACTTGAATTTAAAGGTAGTTCCCAAATCTAAAGATGTGTACACAAAGGCAAACTTAGATCTCTGACGCTGTATTAGCATTTGTGTATCTGAGATGACAATAATGTCTGATGTGGGGGGGTTCAAGAAGTTCAGTTGAGTTAAAACATGAACTTTTAAAAAAAGAACATGATAGACACTAAACATTCATAGGAAGCAGTTACTACAAGGGATGGATTCTCCTTTTATTCCATGAGGCATACTTGAAATACTTCTATTATTTTCATAATGACACAGTTTAGTTTCAAGCATGTTTAGAAAAGTTTGAAACACAATAAATGAATTCTCTTGGGATAGTTTTAGCCTGCATTTCGAGATCGAGGAATGCTATTTAAGTTCTAAAAGGAAGTTCAAAGACTAATTATAAGTCAACAACTAAATTTGCTACTTGATACAACAATGTATAAGTAGTCAATAAATAAATACTCTTATCCCTCTCATATGCCCTGTCTTTGTCAAGATAATAAACTCAGACCCCAAATATTTAAGACAATTATCATTTGCATTCTTATTTTTCTGGTTAATAAAAAAAATTCTCATTTCCTGAAACAAACTTCCTTCATAAGGTTCTTCTCTAAGTTCCTGTGGGAATGGATAAACATTCTGATACTAAGAACAGATATTGAATCATTTTAATACCATACAGTAAGGGATTTCTAGAAAATAAAAATAACATAAGTTGCATATGAACCAAAGCTAGTACTCAATATGTCATTATCAATGTTTCCCAATATAGCAAGAAGTTGCTTATATTTATTTATACATTCTAATAGAAGGGTTTCTTTCTAAATTACAATATTTTTGAAAAATGCATCTGTTGGTACAAAACTAGTTTATAACATTGTTGAAAGATATGTACACTTCTAGAAATAAGCTTGGGAACACTTGCAAATAAAACATCTCAGTCTCTCTCCAATAAGCCTGGTTTGTCTTCCGTGTAAAGAGATCTTAACATTGTACTTCATTTTGGTCTATTCTGACCTTGATGTGTATCTTTATGACACATTTTCTCCTCAACTTCTGAAACACATAAAACAAGTATATTAAGAACTCTTCTAAAGAATTTCCAGGTGTTTTCTTTAGGTTTGTATTATGTGTGTGAGTGTGTGTGTGCGCGCACATGTGTGTATGTGTGTGTGTGTGTGTGTGTGTGTGTGTGTATACACCATTTAGGAGGATTTTAAAGATATGTAAACCTTCATTGGTAAAAAATGAGTTGAAAATATTGAAAATAATCACTACCCTGTAAATACAATTTTATATGTTAATTTATGTAGTGATCCATCTGTGTAAATATGAGTGCATTCTACAATTATAACTGCATACCACTTTGTGAATCAAGCTAACCAAACCCCTTGAAATACTAGAGTAACTCCAAAGAAGACAGACTGTACAGTGAACAAAAAGATGATTACTATCTTAATCCAGGTTTATTATCATCACATAATTTTTGCCAAGTAACTTATACTTACTAGATGACTGTGTTATATTTTAAAACTCAATGCAAAGATACCCTTGTATTGAGTGGATTGACTCAGCTTGTCACATGTATGGCCCTTGACCTGAGAGCAATGCTGGCCCACACCGCATTTTTGGACAAACTCTGTGGATTTACCTGCTTTCCCAGGTGTGCTGTGCTTGTTGCAATGCTGTGCCTGTAATGGCTCACATTGATCTCTTGATTCTGTGGTTAATTAAGATGTATTTTGCAGCACAGCCCACGGATTCCAAGGCTCAGAGGATTAGTCAATAGTTTTCTGCAGCTCTGTCATTAGCAGTGCAAAACCTCTTAAAGGCATAGCGTTTTTTTTCAGTATGTACTTTTCCTTGTTTGTTCAATAATGATGTACTTATAGGTGGAGAAAAGATGGGTGGCAGTTACAACATCGAAACATAAGTGGACCTGGAGACTGAATCCAGATCACAGGATTGCACACTTAGAAAACGTGGGAACAATTCGTTTGTATGAACCTGTCCTTATTAACAAAAAGAAAAAGATCTCATGCTATCCACAGGATGTTCTAAGTATCATAGTCATTATAATGTGACAAGGTGTTTCAAAATCTGTGGAGAATTCTGCAGCAGCTTTGGCATAGGCATCAAACAAAAAAGACTTAAAGGGTTGTTTAAAAATATGCATAAGAAGAGACAAGGCAAAAACAAAATGAACACAAGTATTGAGAAAAAATCAGTTTGACATTGAGAGGGACAACAAAATATATTAAACCAAAAAAGCAACATTGTACTTTGACCAGAGCATTAAACAGGGTTTCATGTAAGGACATAGGGGTACATTGTGGGGTAAAAAAATCATGAAGGCAAACAAAGACCAAGCTTACATTTAGCAAGTCCAACCCATTTGACAGTTGCCCTGATAACAAGCTAGCTTTCTCGGTGCAAATGAACCACTGAAGTCTGACTTTGATCACGCAGGTGTTCAGCATCAAGGTGAGGCTGCAGGAGAATGAATGCCTACTTAGTGTCCCCAAAGCTCTCATTGGAGGAAAACAGTATAGTCAAGATTGTTCTCAGATGAAAGATCAGGGCTCATGACCATGACCACAAGACTTGCGAGTTCACACACTTGACCAATGGTGTTACTATGACCTCCAAAGAACTGGCGGATGGTTCTTCTCTCTTCATCACATTGGACTGCACACTATGCTCGTATCCATGGAAGTAAGGAGAGAGTTCTATGGACACCAAAAATTGAGCTTTTAGTTTTATATTATGGGTAAATCGTGATTGGGATCATTTGTAAGGGGAATAGTTGTTCACTCAAGAACTGGCATGTTCAGAGAACTGGAAATATCCTGCTTGTCTTTGGAAAGAAATAAATGTTGACTGATTTCACTTCTTGCAATGAGAGAATTTATTTTATAGAATCACAGAAATCCACACATACCTAGTAGGGTCAATGAGACCTAGCTATACAAGAGCACAGATTGTCCCTGGTGTTTGATTAATGTGCTTGAGTCTTTTTCTAAAAACTAAGCCATTTCATAAAGCTGGAGAGGGATGAATCTAGTTTCAGGTAACTATGGGGTAAACAGTCCACAGCTTGTGAACCATCTAATATCAGGCTTTATTTTTAACTGCAATGATTAGTTTAGGATTACTAGATTTTTTCCTGTTGTATTAGCCAAATAATTAATAAATCAGGTAACTTTCCAAAGACTTTATTTTCTTCACCAGTACTTTACATGATTCTCTCTTCTTTGAAATATAGCTTTATACTAGAGTCTCTGCCCACCAACTATTATCAGGGATTTCCATCACAGTGCTCTGGGCAGAGGCAAGGGTGGATGCAGAATGAATAATTAGAGAAACTAACTCAACACTCTAATGCCTCGGAGCTCATTGTCAGAGCAGTAAGCAGGGGTTTATGAGGAGACTGGGAATCTCAACTACTAAGCCAGCATGAGGAAGAGGATGTCCCAGGCTATACCAGAAGTGACAGCTTACAAGTCAAAACTGAAGTAACATGATTTCTTTGGACTAAAGTTATTGATATTAGACATCTCCTCATTACTTTGCATCAGTCCATTTCTGGAGGATAAGAAGACAGTTCAGACAAAGCTATTCAAAATCTCATCTATCGCATGCTCATGGTATTTCTCAAAACTTGAATTTAAGAAAATCTGAATCTAATTTATTTGGTGTGTATGGGTAATTTTTCCTGCATTTATATCTCTGAGGATACGGACATGGTTGTAGCATGGCTTTTTTGCATGCTTCATGTCTTTTGAGAATTTATGGTGAGGCAATGACTGGCTTTCCACATTGTACTTCAAGTCTTAGGCTTTGCCCATCATGAATCACACCTTAGGGTGGTTTTTTATTAACATATTCCTCAAACATGTCTTTTAGAGCCTAGAATTCTCCTTCATAATATGGAAATGACAAATTAGTGTTTTCACTCCTCTTTTTAGGAACTTTTCTCCAAATTGAATTCTATTGGGATTTGGGCTACAAATGATCTGTGCCTTCTGGTAATAAAAAATAAAATTGGGTAAGGGATGAATGTATTCTCACAGGAAGGTAAAAAAAAATCACCCTTCATTTTGGGATTTTCCATATGTGATTGTAAACACTTCAGTTAGAGCAGCAAATGTCTTTAATACCAATGGTAACTGTACTATAACTTCCAGGGGAGTATAAAGCCATTGTGTATATACATTTCCTCTGTTGCCGATAAGGATATGAGGAAGAAATTACAGTCTTCAGAAAGTCCTCTGATCTTGTAATTTACTTGGTAAACATAAGAAAAAGTAAACCTTACACTACTAAAATGCTCACTAAAATTAACACCTGCTATTAGGTCATTTAATGAAGAAAAGCAGTACTCAAAAATTGGGAATTGAATACATTCTCAGTGCTGGAGAGTTTGGATCAGTAGTTAAGAGTACTGACTCTTTTCCTTTGGGACCTGGGTTTTCTTCCCAGGCCCAGCATGGTAGAAGCAACCATCTCTAAGTACAATTCCAGGGGATGCTGCACTCTTTAATGGGCTTTGAAAGAATTGCACACATTAATGGATAGAAATACATGCAGGAAAAACACTCATATGCATCAACTAATAAACAAATCTCCAAATAAATGTTAAAATAATTCTCATAAAATCACATAAGCACATAATGGGTGATTTTTGAACGCACAATAGCTTCAATTCTCTTATCCTGACAGTCTTTTTCTTAGCCTCTAGAAATGACTACATGGGGTTTTAATATTGTAGTAAGGAGGAAAATCTGTTGTTTAAGCTTATATTTGACACCCAAACTCTCACATCAACTTTACCCTGAGACCTTCTGCTGTGCATGCCTTATTTAGGAGTTCAGTTTCCTTCTTACACTCTATTTACCTGCCCTTATTGATGAACTTAAGGGGCCTCAGTGAGAAAGAGTTTAGATTGTTATTCCATCCAGCCATCTTGCACCTCACTCCCCCCCCACCTGGAAACAGCACTGTCTGCTTATGATGGGATTCCCGGGTAAAGCGAGAACATACAGAGACTATGGTATACATTTTACTGCAGAGATAAAAGAGTTTCATGAAGCTGAAGTGTTTGTTTCTGGAAGTTCAATGTGGGCTATCTGGTGTGTTCTGAATCTTATTTTCATGAAAGCAGAGCCCTGGGTCACTCTCAAAATACACTTCTCAGAGAGTTGTATATCTCACAAATCCCACAGGCATCTCTACACTTAGGCTGAGAAAGGCGCTGCTAATGGAGTTTAAAAGGTTACCTTCATTAACTAGAAACACATCCATGTGAATAGCCTTCCTTCGAAGAAGGCACATTCCAAATAAGCACTGTTAAAGGAAATGAGAGACAGATTCATCTGTGCAATATTATCCTAGTGTGCTTTCCCATTCCTCCTTGTAAGTGTGTGCCACCTACTAGTGCATTCTGGAACCTGATTAGACTTCAGGACCCTTTTAATGTCCAGAGGTGAGCACAGATCAATTTCCTGCATCTTTTCAGCCATGGTAAATCATTTATTGGGATGAATGTTTTACAAAGCCAGGAAAGAGGAAAACTCATGAAAAATAAATATCATGAAACACACTGTGCCCTCCTAAAGCAGCCTTCAGGCTTCCCACGCTTCAACTCTGGCACTGAAGCAGTTGGAACACTTCCTCTCATTCCACGGCACTCTGGCTGCTTGAACTCAATTAACACAGAGTGCTACTGAGGCCAAAAGGGAATACATTATATCCTCACACAGCATTCTATCATTTGATTCGCTCTATTGTACTACACAGCGTTGTATGGGTTTGTTTTGTTTTGTTTTTGTTTTTGTCTCTTCCGAGGACATGGACAGTATCATGGTAAGGAGTTGTCCTGACAAGGTCATGGAGTCAGTTATTCATTTTTTCTAAAAAAACAAACAAAAGAGCAAACAGTAAATAAATGCAAGAAAGTTTGTCACCTAGGTGAGGCCATTAAGCCTTAATTCTAATAGTCAACCAAATAATACTTACATAGTGCCTATTGAAAAATTGATTAAAAGTAACTTATTTTAACTAGTGGGTGAAGTAGCAAACAGTTGGCTTTCTGACAATAAAACCATTTATCAAGTGTATAATTAAATTATATTTCTGGATATGTGGCTTGACCCCCACTAAAACAAACCAAGCATCAAGTCCATGTGGATAAAATTGGTGACAGATTCCATCTCTCATTGCAGTGACTTTGACTGATTTTTCTCTGCCTTTGCTGCAGATTCTCATGGTTCTGTTACCTGAAGATGACATGACTGAGGAGGGCATCATCTATGGGCTTCTTGTTGTCTCAGACCCATCTCATCATCTGATGTAGTATTATCAGCACGAATGTCTGTTAAAATTGGTAGAGGTATTTCTATGACTGCCAGTACCAGGACATGGGGTGGTGTTAGAGGTGGAGTGCGTGGCCCGCATGTGTGAAACCTTAGATAGATCACCAAAACCAACAAAATAGATCATTAAAACAAAGTAAAATGCCAAAGTATGGGTAAAGACTAAATAATATGCTAGAATGTAATTCAGGAACAATCCAGACTTCAAATCCGGTGAAAATTTGATGGTTCTTAGAAGTAGACTTTCTAAGTCTGGGTAATCAGATGGGAAAATAAAGCAAAATAAAGCAAAGCCCCAAAAACCTTGCCTACGTAAGGTTGAGGAAAAAATGCCAGCCATAAGTCAAATGGAAAGGATTCTTGGAGAAGACCAGAGAATCATAAAAGACTGAGTAGCTGTGCTCATTACTCAAAAAGTGTGAATTCCAGGAAACATCTTAAAGATTTTTTCATTGCTAAAACACTTTTTCATGTTTCTTTTATTTGAGTAGCTCTTTGTTACTGTTGGTAAAACCTACCTTTTAGAATTTCTTCAGAGTCTCTGATGACATCTGTATTCAAGAGGGAATCTTTGTGTGTTTCTGGTTGTCATTTTATCTCCAGAAATAGTCAATAATTTGGAATTAATAACGTTTTCTATAATTCTATCACTCCACAAGTCCATCTGCTACCCTGCCATATATCAAGTTGAATGTTGCACCTCTCCAATAAGAACTTTGTTGCAGAGAATCATTCACACTGATCTGCAAGGGTCCCTGAAATAGGTGCATGCATTATCTATTGCAATGACATTGTCCACATCATATATTTTAGCATCTGTGCTCTTTGCCATGGTCAAATTCTTACCAATTCACCCTTGCAAAAATACTTTGTTGTACCAGGATGTCTTTCCAGCTTTGCTGTAAAATCTAGAAAATCATTTTCAACTCTTTTAATAGTTAAACATACAGAGGTTCTTAATGCACCGTGAAATGTCACTTTATATAATTTTTATAAACCAGATGACTAAGACTCCTTATAAGCACGTTTGTCTTTTCTCTTCAATCATGCACAAATGTTCATTAAAATGTGAGCTCTGTTGTAACAGGTGATTTTTTAAACCTTTTTAATGATATAGTAATCACATTTGGGTTCTTTGATGACATCTCGTTACATTTAAGTTATGTAAACAGTTGATTGCCTCACCCATCTATTTCTTAGTATTAGAAATCTGTGCTATCTATACCAAATCTGAACATTAGCACAGTATTTTATATGTGCACAGATTTTTCTATATATTTGAGGGTTTATTGGTTTTTTTTTTTTTTGTTTTGTTTTGGGTTTTTTCTTCTAGGGTTTATGCTCAGGACCTTGAAATGAGCTACCTTTGGGTGTCATGCCCTGCATGTAGATTTCAGGTCTTTTGCTAAGTTAGACAAGATAGGGCACGTTCAGGGTGGTATGGTCATAGAATTTTTTGTTATGTTAGAATCCTTAGTGTGGAACCATTTTTTCTGAAATGATCATTTGCAGGATCTTAATGTAAATATTGTTGGAAAACTTCTGTGCCAAGAATTATTCATTTTATATTTATTTATTTAATTTTTAAAAAATAAAACCATAATCTTAAGTTCTCAAGTTGTTTATTCCAAGCATTCAAATCCAAATGAAGAGGGTGAGAAGCATGCCAGTCATGTGATCATGTGTGGCTTCATGAAAGCACAAGACAGTGGTACCCAATGTCCATCCAGCGTCTGCCTCTAATGTGTGAGAACTTCCCTTCCAACCCATAAGTAAATCATGCACATTTCATTTTATATTTATATCAAAATATATGCCAAGGTTACCTAAACTCATCTGAAATTGAACATTATTTTATATTTGTTAGTTTTATATACTTGTGATTTCTTCATTGATTTGCTCCATTTTAAGGCTAAACTTTTAGAGACATACTTATATTTTTTTATTTTTAAAGATTAGATTTTAATGAAATCTTCCTATTTGCTTGCTCCTCAGCAAAAAAATAATTTTAAAAATTCAATGGAAAAATTAAAAAATAATACCATGTTTTGTTTGCCAACATTAAAAAAATATATATCATTGAAATTAGAAAAAACTATCTTATTGAAAATGTGCATTTAATCAGTCGCTGGTTTTGTTGTTTTAAAAGACAAAGGGAAGAAGAAAATCCATGCTATGCCAGGGAGAAGTCTGCCAGCTTCTATTTATCAGGTTTGCATCTCTGAGCCAGCAACTTGAAAGTAAAAGGTGTGATGAATTAATTTCGTTTTCTTTTTCCTTCCTTCAGGTAGGAAGACTAGTTTAAAATAAAACACGGGGAAAGTTCCATCTATTTTTCTTAATCGTATTCCAACTCCTGGCCAAAAGGCTCTTAACAATCATAGTTGTCTCCAAGGATTCAGGGATGTTATCGTATTTCTATTTATTTACTGAGTGCCTGAATGAAAGCTAGCTCCCCATTGAAGTGATTCCCAGCGCAGTTAACACAAGAATGGCATCTTCATATTAATACTGGAGCATAATCTTTCAGCAGGAGCTTTCTCCTTGTGCTTCTACTTCTCACCTTTGTTTTGAAGAAGTGACATCACAAACTCCCTGAGTGTTGTAAGCTGGATGTTGGTGGGTAGTAGAGTCATGGCTGAGAATGTGAGTTCTAAATATTGACTAAAATATTCCATAGCCATTCAAATTGGAGAACATAAATTTCAACCCAAGACTCTTTATCTATAAACATGATGAAGTTATGCAGACTAAATGAATGACTTCAGGTTTCTTATCTTCTTTTTTAATGCTCTATCTTTAATATTAAAACCGTGATTCATGCACTTGCTGTGTTTTGTGGAAAGGAGATGTTAGGAGATGTCTTTCCTACATGCATATCTCTCTGTGTAAGAATAGACTCCAGTCAGGAGATAGATTTCAATCTCAACATCAAATAACACCTTTGAATAAATTCTTGGTCTCCTCAAGAAGACATATAGTTTCTCACTAATTCTTGGTGTCATCTAACTTTAACTATATTAATTTAAAAATTGTGGAAAATCAGTAAATGTATTCTATAAATTCAGTGACTTGGATGGACATAAAGCAATATACAGAATTGTCCTTCATATAGTATACACTTACTTCTATCTATTGTTTGATTTTTTACCCAGATAGAAAAGTCTCAGTCTAGCTCCTCATACATGTTGAGTCAGGTTGTAAAATAAGTTTACACGCACACACATGGTACTTTCTAAGACAGGTGCTAAAAGTGATGTTATAGGACACCTTTTAGGGGATGACGCCCTCTCAGCAGAGTTGGAACAGTTCTGATTTTCAAATGGCAATATATAACTTCCAAATCTCAAACAAATTTTAGGAATTTTTACAAACATGTTACATACTGACTCAGAGAATAGAAACATCTGATATATATCTAATTAACTATGATATTTCCTTTCCTGAAATAAATGCACTTAGCAATTTCCTATCATTTCCTTTATTTAGAAAGGCAAAACTTCCCCTGTGCTATCTATCTATCTGTCTGTCTGTCTGTCTGTCTGTCTATCTATCTATCTATCTGTCTGTCTGTCTGTCTGTCTATCTGTCTATCTATCTGTCTGTCTGTCTATCTGTTATCTATCTATCTATTGATTTATTCATCTATCCATCATATATGTGTGTGTGTATATATATATATATATATATATATATATATATATATATATATATATATATATAATAAAGATTTAAATCATCTTTAAAACATACACACTTGCTTTTATACTAAGTCCAGTGTGCTGGATACAGCCTGGTTCTGACACTTGTATAAGATCCTTGCTATACCTGTGGGTTTTCATATCTGTTGTCTTTTTATTGTTTGGGTCATAGCCAGAGATGCAAATGTATGATGTTAAAAGACCAGTACTATGAAGCATCAAATTAAAAAGCAAAATATCAAACAATTGATTAATCAGTCTCTACATAGAATTTTTCTATTACAATTAAAGCTTGCTTACCTCATTTTTAAAATTTTTTAAATTATATTTAAATTTCTTTTTATATTTTATTTATATTTTAAATTATATATAAAAAATTCAAATTTTTACAAATATCAGTGTTTTTGTTATACCAGAATTAAAATTTTTGAATAAATGGTATCTTCTCATCCAACTACAGTAATTATAGTTGTTTAGGGCATAGTTTCAGAGTTGATTGGTTGTAAAGAGTTATTAGCAATATAGAGTGTATTGTGAAGTTTCGAAACCTGGTCTCCATTGACTTTCTTTTGCTTAAATACTGAATGTTGAGAACATTGACTGGGGTATAAAAGTTGAAAACTTGATTGATGAGCCAAACTAATTATCCTCCATAGCTCTACTCTTGTTAATGAGATGTTTACAGCAGAATCCTAAGAGTTTGTTTCAGAGAGAAAAGAAAATACAATCTATTAATGAGGGGTTCTATCAAATGTTTCCCTTATCAATTGTTAGGAAATCATAGCATCTAAAATGCTGGCTTGCTCATCAGATTTTGACTGCATCAATATGCTCAGTGGTGCCTGAAGGACTCTGTGATCACCTCTGACCATAACTCTTGGTCAGAGTAATTAGCTGTGGTGCTTTGCATAGTACAATCTTAAGGAAAAAAATGATTTTTTGGCTTACACTTTTAGTATTCTTTGCAAGAAGTGAGCAATCATCTATACAGCTCATGGTATTCTCTTAGTAGTTACTTAGCTGCTATAGAGACATGGATATTAACCTTTTACAAACATGCTTTAAAATAGCAAAATGTGTTCTTTTTACCTGTGTATGTATGAGAGAGAGAGAGAGAGAGAGAGAGAGAGAGAGAGAGAGAGAGAGAGAGAGAGAGAGAGAGAGAGAGAGGTGTATCTATGCTAGCATTTGATTACATTAGTGTCTTTTTTATTTTTTTAATTTATTTATTTATTAAAGATTTTTGTCTCTTCCCCGCCACAGCCTCCCATTTCCCTACCCCATCCCCAATTAAGTCCCCCCCCCCCAGCCCGAAAAGCAATCAGGGTTCCCTGTCCTGTGGGAAGTCCAAGGAACCCCCACCTCCATCTAGATCTAGTAAGTTGAGCATCCAAACTGCCTAGGCTCCCACAAAGCCAGTGCGTGCAGTAGGATCAGAAACCCATTGCCATAGCAGCATTGTTTGTGATACCCAGAACCTGGAAACAACCTAGATGCCCTTCAATGGAAGAATAGATGAAGAAAGTATGGAATTTATACATATTAGAGTACTACTCAGCAATAAAAAACAAGGACTTCTTGAATTTTGCATGCAAATGGATGGAAATAGAAAACACTATCCTGAGTGAGGTAAGCCAGACCCAAAAAGAGGAACATGGGATGTACTCACTCATATTTGGTTTCTAGCCATAAACCAAGGACACTGAGCCTATAATTAGTGATCCTACATTAGTGTCTATGAGCTATTGTGTAGAGGCATTTCTATGTGGCAGAGGTCAATAGGAAATGTTTTCTTCAATAACTCTCAACCTTATTTTTGAAAGAATGTCTTTCACTGAACCTAACAGTCACTGATTCTGCATGACTAGCTGTCCAGAGAGCTCCAGGGTACCCCTTTCTCTCTTTCACCAGGAGATTACCAGTACTCACTACCATGCTCAGGTTTTGATTTGGTTTTTTTTTCTATATTTTTATTTTATTTTATTTTGAGAGTATAGCATGAATACCCACAGATACAAGTAGTTCTCATCCTTATCAAAAATGTCTTTTTTAAACCATGGACAGAGACTATTAGAGAAAACCACTACTTAACAAAATGCAGTTTTATGGAGCAGAGTCCCAATTTACAGACCAGCAATACAAGTGTGCACCTAAGGTTCAGGACTCATTTCAGATGAGTGGGCAAGATGATTTTAAGAGTCAGAGGACAGGATGTTTACTTTTAAGAGAACTTGTCCTGGAAATGTCGAAGCTACACCCATACCCAGCTATTTTTTTCTTTGCATAGGGGTTAAAAATTCAAACTAAGGCACTCATGGTTGCACGCAAACCCTCTACTACTGAACTGTCTCCCTACTTCCACCACAGACACACAATATATTTCCTATATGTCTCTTCCTGACCCACTTCCTGAAGGCTCTTCTTATATTGATCACAGTCAACTTCAGGAGGTTAATTTTTTAAGTGTCCTGCCTGATGAATTGATAAAAAGCTATATGTCCAAATATACATATGTCATTTACATGTCATATATAAATGAGAATAAGTTTTATTTAAATTGATGGAGATTCTTTAAAGTCTTATTTTTTCTCCTTAGTGAACTTTTTTTTTTTTTTTTTTTGGTTTTTCGAGATAGGGTTTCTCTGTGGCTTTGGAACCTGTCCTGGAACTAGCTCTTGTAGACCAGGCTGGCCTCGAACTCACAGAGATCTGCCTGTCTCTGCCTCCCGAGTGCTGGGATTAAAGGCATGCGCCTCCAGCGCCCTGCCCCTTAGTGAACTTTTTAAATTGCTGCTGGGATGTTCATGTTCCCATTATAAATATGAGTAAACAAGACCTGAATGGATTTATGGGTTTGATTTTGAGTATAACTCTTAACATTTTTTGGTTAAAATAGTCTTAAAAAATTTGTGTCTCTCTTTCATAGAAAATCTATACAGAAAAGGTATTGAAATATTTTTATACAAATAAATGCTAATCATTTTTACCATAGAGAATAATCCTCTGCCTTGTAAGGTTTGAACATAGTCCGTCTGTTTTTCAAACTTGATTTTAAAACATTTCTTCCTCCTATGCCACATTCTCTTTCACCCATGAAGCGCAGCAGAGAAATGTTTCATCCTCTCCCTCCCTTGCTTTTGTGTTAACATTAAGTGTCGTTAACATTTTTCATATCTCCTTCCTATACAATATGTTCCTGAGCTATATAAAACTTCCGTAAATGAATTCTGTTCATTTTCTCTTCTGCTGTTATCTACTGAAGTTCCATTTTCCATTCTATTCTTGTAGTCCCTACGGGATGTGGAGACAGCATGTGCTGATATAATGGCTTCATATTGGACAACGCTTATTCCACACATCAAAGAACAGGAGTTTAGCATGTCCTGCTCTGTTTTCCTGTTGGCTACCAAAAGCCATCTACTGTCAGGTTGCAAATGTTAGCCTTGTGTAAATTTTACTTGCAGAATAATTGGCTATCTAGGTTATGGATGTCATTGGTGTTTTCTTTATTTTTTTTTTTTTTGAGGTTTGCAAAAGAATCAAAGAGGAACAAGACTAGGTCAGAACCCCGTTGCCTTGAAATGGTAGTGCTTCATGAAAGCCTATCTGTTCCTCATTCCCTGCTTGCTCTGTGTTTGTTGGTTTCTGTTTACACGTAGCACTTGGAAACATAGACTAACATTTTCTATGTGTTTCCCTTAAAAATTCATTAATATCTGGAGGTTTTATTTTTATAAATGGAAATTCATTCTCTGTGTGTATGTGTATGTGACTGTCAAAGAATAAGATAAGACAAATATAGCAAAGCACACACTGCTCTTTGTTTAAAAAGTCTGTATCAGAGAGGTGGCAAACTTCATATTGAGTACTTAAAAACAATCATTATAATTAATTTTGATGCAGGTTGAATATTCTACCATACCTCTCGGCCATTTCATTTGTGAGATTCACAGTTCTACACTAGATTGAAAAATTGATTCTTTGTTTTCTTTTATTTTTCTCTTGAGGAAGAATAACAAAGAAGCTATCTGCTCTATGCAATCCATACCTGATACTCTACATCCTCATGGCCCAATAACAGAATATGAACTTTTTTCAGTCCTACTGTTCTTAGTTCTGTTGATGAGGAAGATGAGGGCATTGTTAAAGATCAGGTCTTTTCCTTTTCATCCTTCACTATATCTTGCTTCTTACTATTGACATCTTGTGGCCCTGTCAGTAAAGACAAAGAATTTGAACTATAAATAGAACTGGACTGGAGAAGAAAACAAAGACAACTGGAAGATTGGGATGAAAGAAAGAGTGTGTCAATGAGAACCCCGGAGCTGGTAGAAGCGAATAGCAGGAGGAGTGAGGAGATGAGGGACTTGAGGTGGCCAGCGGAATGGGACACCTAGATGAGAGCTGTTGTAGACTTTTTTTTCCCATTCATACTGTAAGGTTGTCCATTCTTCACCTATTCTTTCTTCTGCTCATCTGTGCTGTTTTATTTGTCTACTGATACCTCCATTCAATGGGTCGCTGTTAGTTAATAATTCCCTACAGCCTGTGGTGATGGGGGACCTTTGCCAACCAATTATCTTTAAGAGCTGGGACCAAGTTAGGGGGTGGCTTTCTGGGACCCAAAGAAAAATGGCCTGCGGCCCAGATGCCCTCTCTCTGTGTGGTTCCCTCACAGCCCAGCTGAGCTTGGACTTCTCCTTTCTGTTTTGTGAGTTTCCCCTTATTATAATTGTTTTATCTTTTAGATAGCCTGTTTATTTTAAAAATAGAGCTAACTTCTACACTGTGGAGCTATTTTATCATCAATGGTTCTCATATCTGTCATAGGAAGAACCTGCCACACTCATCAAATGTCCTGTTTAACATTCAGTAGACTCTCTTACAAGAATTATTCATCTCAATACAAATGTACCAACAAAGAATCGAAATACTGTACACCTAGCACTGTATGTATGATAATTAGCTTGCAATCTAATCTGTCAAATGCCTTAAGTAATTTTTTTATTAAATAGTAAGATTAATGTTGACATGTTTTATTAGGGCAATATTATCAAAACCAATATTTTTGCAATTCTTTTTGCCTCTTGTTAATAAACATTCTTTCATGGTCTCAAAATGACTGCCTCAGCTCCAGGCATGACATTTGTATTTTAATAGTAGAGAGAATTAGACAGAAAAAAAGAAGGGAGCTGTGTCACTACCTATTTCTTTTAATTGAAAATATAAAAACCTTCCCACAAGCCCCCAACAAGCTTCTATTTGCATTGTGCCTGTCATTCTTAGTTGTCATTCCTAGTAAGTTGTCCCCTGGTTACCTGTGCCCATAGCAGTTCATAAAAATTTTGTTCAATTTTCTGAGCATCCACAGAGAGATGTCACTTGGAAAAACCTCTGCAATTAAATGGCTTATGAACACAGTCAGCCACCTTCTTTAACTGCTAAGTAAATATTAAATTCTTGAATATGCACGTATGCGCAAACGATGACAGTATAAAGTAAACTAGTATCAATCCAAAGAAGAAATTATATTGGTTTCTACCTCCTTTTCGGTATTGCTCCTATGGTAACACTTTCCTTGACAGCATCTGTGATCTGGAGAATGATTTGAGTTCTTCATTTAAGTAGATTCTGACTTCTTTAGTAAGTTCTTAACAAAGATGACAAACTAGTAATTACTTAAAGAACTTCTGACCTCTACAACTATATATTATTCTACCAATTTGTACTGTTTTCTGATTAGCCTGGACAACCTACCTAAAGATCTATTTGAAATGAATCTAATTGCCTTATTAACCTTTTTACTGCTAAAGGTCATATTTGGGATTTCTTCTTGATAGAGCTGAAGAATGTGTCACTGCTCACAGGTAATCTTTCTCAAGAGTAATCATGACACACTTTAGAATTCTCTTGACGGTGACATACGGGCCTGTAATGAAGGATGCACCTGTGTGATACTTTAAACAGGTAGCCACAAATCTGGCAGGCATGAGGCAGGGCTATTGGCTGCAGCTTTGATATTGGCTGGAGCTGCTATCAAAAGGCAGGCCATGGAGGAAGCATCTTCCATGAGCTTTCTGAGTCCTTATGCCCGCACCTACTTCAGTCTGTGCCTTTCTGATTCTAGAAGAAACAAATTGATGGATTATAAGCCTCTGGTGAAAGGTAATCATTTGTTAGCTTAAGTAAGCTGCCTTGCGTTGATTGCAGAGCTCAGTAGTGAATACATTCATTACACCTCAACTCTTGTCGTTGACATATAAATTACGTGAAATATTTGTGAATTTATAAAATCAGCTCCACCATTCACGTCAGGTACTCTGAACTACAGGCGGTGAGGTTTAGTTTAAAGGCACCCATCATGAGAACTGTTACAAGAGAAGTGAACTTTGTATCTTTCTATGCCTATTGTGTGGCAAACAAACTAACTCTGTTTGCTACTTTCATTTTAAGAAATGATGCAATTAAAGCCAAGAAAGGCCAATTAAGTTGCTTACATTCATAAATGTGGAGAAGAGAAAGAGTCCAATAAATTTTGTCTATTTTTTCTGTTGGTTGTGTCTCATGATTTAGATACTTTTTAAACCTACTCCTTTAAATAGAGTTGGATAGTGTTGTTTTATAAGAGAAAATGTCATGGAACTTTTTTTCTATACCTATAATAAAAATAACATTAGATCAAACCAAAGTGGTACTTTATTTATTTTAGGAGCTTCTTGGATACTTGGTTTTCTTCTGGAATAACTGAATATCTATGGCTGCTTCACCTCCCCCAGACTGTGGTGCCATGTTAGTGAAACACTGTGTAGGTTTCTCCTTGACTCCTAGCATACCACCTAGGAACACACTTATCCTTCACTGATTATGAATTAACTAACGAACAGCTTTCCTGTCACAGCTGATGAGGACCTAAAATTAGTGTCGCCAGGTGTGTTTTGGTAGGCACGCAGGGCAGGTATGTTCTGAGCCCTTTCCATTTCCTGGGTGTGCCTTCTTGCAATAAGAAAGCTGGAACCCTGTGTATGCTGCAGAAATGCCAGGGAAGTTTTAAATGGCTGGAAAGAACTGGAAACCAGGGAGTCATTTTGTCCATCAAGAGAGGGTTTTATGTGTTCTCACACCCACACTTTTTTTTATTCTTTTTTTTCACTTCAACTCTTTTTTTTATTGAGAAAAGGAAAAAAAAAAGTTTCCCCCTCATCCCAGTCTCCCATTTCCCTCCCCCTCCTCCCACCCTTCTCCCCCTCCCCTCACTCCTCTCCCCCTCCCTCTCCAGTCCAAAGAGCAGAAAGGGTTCCCTGCCCTGTGGAAAGTCCAAGGTCCTCCCCCCTCCGTCCATGTCTAGGAAGGTGAACATCCAATCTGGCTAGGCTCCCACAAAGCCAGAACATAAAGTAGGATGAAAACCCCGTGCCATTGTCTTTGGCTTCTCATCAGCCCTCATTGTCCGCCATGTTCAGGGAGTCCGGTTTTATCCCATGCTTTTTCAGTGACAGTCCAGTCGGCCTTGGTGGGCTTCCAATAGATCAGCCCCACTGTCTCAGTGATTGGATGCACCCCTCGTGGTCCTGACTTCCTTGCTCATCTTCTCCCTCCTTCCGCACACCCACACTTTTTAAAAGCAGTTGGTCACCATTAGATCTCATTCTCGGAGGTATTACTGCAATGAGAACTAAATCTGTGCACAGAGGAAGCTCCTTCTGGCTTTGGAAGTTTCTAAACAAGTGTGAGATTGACGTCCGATTGTATGTGATATATTATCTTCCTAAACTAATTTTAGGAGTCACTGAGTGGTAAGTTGGTCTTTGTTCAGACTCCTTGTACACTACAGTTGAGTGAGGACATTGCTGTTCTCACCTGTCTCTGTCTCTGTCTCTGTCTTTCCATCATGAATAAAGTGGATTCCCCAAGACCTAAAGAACATGTAGAAGGAAATGCTATTTTAAAATGAGATTGGCTATGGTACTCGCCCTTGCTCACAATATCATTGCTTTGTTGGAGGAATGAGATTATTCCAAAAATGTTCTCATAACTATTTCCCCTTCCTTGTAATGCCCATGGAGACAAGTGAATATGTATTTACCCAAATTATATAAATTGTTATTATTTCATCAACACAGTTGTTCCTCTTGACATTTATAGAGTGTCCTTTAGTAGCTTTTTTAGATGCATTGCTCATAACTTTCTAGTAAATAAGAGGAGGCTTGTATGCCCTCTTCACAGGTAAGATATTTGAAGTACAGGGTGATTAACTATGCTTCTGTGGATAATGAGGCACCTGGCTAGTGTTATTCATGTGCATGCTAACGGATGGGAGTGATTGAGGTCCTCTTTCCTTGAGCACAGGCTTATTAAGTGTCCATTTTATTCCAGACATTGTTCAACCTGCTGCAGATAGAAAGATAAATAAGACAACATGGTTCGCTATACTCACAGAGTTTGAAAATTAATAGGGCTCATTTTAACATTTAAGAGTGGTACATGACTCTCAGTATCATAGTGAATTACTGTATCAGTTGAGGATGGTTCCTTGTAATGGAAGTGCTGAGGGATGTGTCTGTTAATCTTATGATAACCTATGCATGGCCATGTGTGCGTGTGAGTGTGTGAAGATATGTTGTGCGTGGGTTTTCTTAAAAACACAAGCTCCACTGGTATAAGCCATTACCAGGCTTTACAGTTTTAGAGTGAAGCATTCAGAAACTTTGTAGACCAAGACCTAGGAATGTATTAATGCTCTCTTGTTCTAGTTGCCTTTCTCTGATGAAGCTATTGAAGGAACAGGACATGTAAGGAACAAAATAATTGAGCTCTAATGTGGAGCTTTCTGGTAAAGCTGCTGCAGTTCTTGACTTGGAACCAAAATAAACTAACACTGATTCCTTATGAGGCACATTGATAGTGCCAGCAATCTCACAAAGAGATACAGTCAAACAGTGCTCTAAATTCTATTCCGTGAAATTGACTGTCTTTCCTTCTTTAATGTTGGAGAAAGGGAATGCATTGACCCCAAGAAAGTTACAGAGCCAGAGTTCAAGACTGTTTTTCAATGTAGAGTTTGCTAAGAAGCAGTGATAGAGACTGTATAAAACTGTATGTAGAAAAATGTAAAAGGCTTACCTGTCACCAAGTGACTATTCTCCAAGGGGTGACTAAAATACTGACCTATATGTAAGCATGTGCTTTTATGGACCTTAATAAATAGAGTTATAAATCACTGGGAAAATGGCATTGAAAATGAAATCCTTATGATGTTAATCCTTCATCCTGAATCATGTTATTTGATTAAGAAAACAATAACTGAACTGGCTTCCCTGAATCCTGGAGTAAATATAATGGTATAAATGTAAAGAATGTGTAAGTTTTAGTGCTGGTGACTCAGGAGAAGACACTGAGGGACAATTTGAAGGTCATGGATGAATCACTCAGTGCTTTGGGTTGTTAACAAAAGGCAAGGGCTCTGGCTAATTCATGCAGAATCAGCAGACAACCAGCTTCTGCCAGGAACAAAGGCTTCCATAGTACAGAGTCCACCCAAAAGCTGAGTACAGAGGTCACATTAGAATGTTATCTGACCTTGAAAGTGCACAATTGTGCCCTTTCCTATGCCCTGCCCAGAGCCATAACTTCTCATTGCTTGACATTGCTGTGCTTTTATTTCCCCATCATCAGAGTCAAAATCATTCTTGTTAGTGATTTTTGGTTAACAAAGTAGTCTGGATGCCAGAAAAAAAAATGAGGAGGCACTGCTGAAATCCTGAGGGCTTCTATAGGGAGAGAAAATATGTGATCTTTACTAAAATGTTTGTAAGGAAGCATATGCAGAAAACAAAAGAAGTAGAACCTAGTCACTGGCCAGAAAGTAAAACATTATAGATATTTACTGCAGTGAAGATATCTCCTTTATTATTACTGAGATCTCAAATGTGTTTCTTTCCTGTATATGAAATTGGAGTAAGCAAGCCCCCCTTCTTTGAAAAATAGGAAGAGATTAGCGGTTTAATGAGTCCGGTGCTCTTGTGGAACCTTGACTGTCTTAAAGTATTGTACAAGTAGCAGCACTAACAGCTGGACTTGATTGATGCATGCTACTCATTAATAGAGCTGTGAATTGTAAATTTGCTTAATTTTAATAATCCTTGTTATCCTCACCAATAAGATACAGTGTGATATCTAGAGTCCTCTCTATATCTGAATATAAGCTTCTATTGCCTCATTACATATGCATTTGTTACCTTTTTCATACCAGTGAGTGTTATAGGCATTAGGTAGCAATAATAAATATCCCTAAGCTGGCCCCTGTTTTGATAGAGCTTGCTTTGGACAGTGTAGATACTAAACAGGTATAGAAGTACCACACGGAGTGAGAATCAATAATCTTATTTTGGTTCCACTAAATTTGAAATGACTATTAAGCAACCACATAGAAATGTCAGAGGAGATGAAAGAACTGGAAATATGATTTTGGATTTTTATAGGAATATCATGTAGTATTTAAAGCCATGAAATGGGATGAGGTCATCCAACTTGTGACCACAAATTCCGAAGAAAACAGGGCTAAGGAGTTGATCCTGGGCTACTTGAGTATTTAGAACTATGTTGTAAGAAAAAAATACTGAAATAACTTTCAAATGGGACTTCCATGTTGTAGAAAACTGCAGGGAAAAACGTAGAAATGCAGTTGAGAAAGTGATGCACCTCTGCCGAGCAGATGACTTCCTTCAAAAATGTGCTTCCAGTCCACGAGGTAGTCATGAACAGCAGGCTGGAGGTGACTGGGCCATCAATAATAGCAGTTCACAGATCAAATGCACTCAGCGCTTTCAGAACATATTGTTAACTCATTCATGCTGCTTGTTGTCACTGTCATTAATTTATTTCATTTCACGGTTACTGACTGGTGATTAAAGACCATCATTAGTTAGTTGCAACTATCCCCAAATTCAGGTAAAGAAAGATGTGAGAATGGAGCCAGAGTTATTGCTTCCAAGAAGTCTTTGACAATAAGGAAACAGACAAATCACCAAGGCATGTGCATTTGACCATGGACCCTATTCATTTGAGTCCACATGCTCAGCATTGTATCCCTGCATAAAATTTTTATCTTCTTTTCCTAAGCCTCCAACTATCATTTTGACCATTGCACCTTCTCATGTTCTCTCTGACAGCCTCTATTTATTATGACCATGGTTATTAAACTGGCTATTTCTGAAAGTCCTGTTCCTATCACCTACTGCCATAAATTTATGCTTTCTCCTCAATATTTACAAAATTCAAACTCCTAATGTGTGACTCACAATCTTGCTTGGTTTACCTAGTGCCATTTCTTTGTAGTAGTCTATTCTGATATATGTAAAGAATTGAATAATCCAACATGGTTATTTTAATAATATTTTATCATTTAACACAATGATTTTTAACATATTTTAATCATCACAGTGTTGATCCTTGTCTCCCAAGAGAGGACTCTGTGTCTGTGTACTATTTTAAACAAACCTTTCACAGTTGTGTTTTGGGGATAATCAGTCTATTATATTTCATAGGGTTTGTAAATATTTTCTTCTAACTCTATGTGTATAATGGAATGATAAAGAGATAGCAAGAACTGAGAGAGAGAGAAGGTAGGACAGACTAATTTTCAAATTCCTAATTTGCTTTTCTATTGCTTAGAAAATAAAGACTTTTAGATGAAAAAGAGTTTGAAAGTTCAGCCTGAACTACACAGTCAGACAATACCTTAAAATAAATAAGCAGAAGATAAAAATCTTTCTTTGAAGTTCCTGTGTTCTATAGCTCATCATAATTAGTACCATTAATAATAGAAGGCTGACATTTCTTGGCCATATCTTCCTTCATAGTTGGAAATTTCTTCTTTTATAAATTTATTTATAAAATCATTTATTTCCAATATGAAATTTGATCTCATCTCATTTTCTACAGCAATCAATAAATTAACTAACTAAATAAACCACAACAAAATTCCATTGAAAATGTTATAGCAAATGAGGAAAGTTATGACTCTGTGGACACAGAGACTTTATTTAAGTGTGCACGTTACACATCCCTATCTTAAAGTTGTTCATGGCTGTTGAACAACTATGGGGTTCCTAATTTCTGTTCTATGTCAGATCACCTTAATCCCCTTTATGCTGCCCCAGAGAGATAACATTCCTTCACCAGTTTAGTTTCCAGCAGCCTATCTTTATATCTACTTATGCAGACTTCTAACATACGTGCATTGGGGGGCTCATCCTCTTTCTACATGCCTTATCAAGGAATGTTTTTCGAAGGAAAGATTAGCAGGAAACTGTAAAGGTTTTCCTCCTGGATCTGGTGCTCAGCTCAGAGTACTTGCCAAGCCTCCATTTAGCCCTGGGTGGCATTTCAAGTGTGCCCATTCCACCATACAAAATATTTTCCTGTTGTCTTTATTATCTTTAAACAATACTCCTAATCTCTTAGCAAGTAGAAGACCACCAACACAAAAAGAAAAAAAATCACATGTAAGTGTTCTGTATGATCAAGAACAAAGCCTGAAGACTCTAAGAACTGGATTATTTGGTATTGACTGAATGTTTGATAGTGTTTCTTCCAGGTAAAAATCTCTAGTTTATTTTTAATAAACTATATATCACTAATGTAGATAATAGTTTATTTTAAACTCATCAAAATTCTTTTGGGAATATCTATTAATTATACATAAATTGACTTAAAAAGAAGAAAAACATATTCTGGTGGATAGCCTAGAGTCATGCTTAGGTCATAGGGAAATTTTTTCTGAGTATCAGTACAATATTTGATATTTTCAATTGCCTCTACTTCTCTTCATCAATTGAAATGAAGACATTAAGAAACCTCAGGCTTTGGAATGAATGGGTGTGTAGTCTACCATTAGCCTAAAGCTTTTGACAAAAGCTATTTCCTTCTTTATATTCTCCAGATTTGTTTGCTTCCCCAGGGCCTATTGGGTATCCCTTATGGACCTGCACTGCCTCTTCAGTCAGGCACTGGATTTTATTCCACATATAACTTGGTAGCATATAGGAATTCAATACATTTTCATTGATTGAAATTGGGAAGTTTCTCTGAATCTCCTGGTATTGACTCTCATCTTGGTTCCATTTTAGAAATAGCTAAATCTTTTATGTTCTCCAGAGAACAAACTATATATCTGATGTTTCAGAATACTTATTTCTGCTCTGCCTTCAATATTGAAGAGCAGAAACTAAAACAAATAAAAATCAACAGAATCTATAAAGATGAAATAGTGAAATATCTCTGTTTCAATGAGTCAACGAAAACAATGCTCGAAAGACACAGATGTTTAATCAAATAAATAAATCAAGTCCTAAGTTAAATGAAGGCCATCAGAGAGAAGCAGTTCTGTAGCTGTTTAACAAGAATGAGAAATTGAACCACATGTCAAAAATAAAGATGCTGTATGTTTGAACAAGAGAGAAACATCCGTTTAAATGTGGTCTCTGTGGGGAAGAATTCAGAAAAAGAATCAGATGGTGTCCTAGGCAAGACAATACCTAGGAAGAAGAGACAGATATTCTAGAGTGACCGTAAGTGTATTGCTTAGAAATATTCTAATAAAAATGAAGTTAACGAAACCTAAGAAATTTATAAAACAGAATATGCTTTGGTTGCTCAAATAGATATGTGATATTTAATGTGTTAATTCTACTTTCTAGAATTTGTAAATTCTAATTTACAAAGTAAATGTGCTTACTGCTATAATGTTTCCTGCCCTGCAGCAAAAAGTCTATGGAGTTCACTGGTGAAGCCTAGGTACACATTTTTGCATTATCAGTTATACAAAGACAATGCACTGTTGACAGAGTTTCCAGTCCCACCAAGTCCCACATACATTTAGTCCCAAATAAACACACAGGGGCCTACATTAATTATAAACTGATTGGCCTATAAGCTCAAACTTCTTATTAACTCATAATTTATGTTAGCTCATAATTCTTGTCTGTGTTAGCCATGCGACTTGATACCTTTTTCGGTGAGGCAGTCACATCTTGCTTCCTCTGTGTCTGGATCATGACTGCATTCTGAATCTTTCCTTTTTCCAGAATTCTCCTGTTCTTATCATCCCGCCTATTCTTCCTGCTTGGATACTGGCCAATCAGCCTTTTATTAAAATAGAAATGACAGGTTACAGAATATTGTTCCATAGCAATGCATACATTCAACAAAACTAAAATTTAACTCAACATATTAAGTAAAGAAAACATCTCATTCTTAGAAGTGTTTGCCAATATGCAAATTAAAGTGCAGGTTATTGTGAGCAGGGGCAAGTAAATCTATTCTATTAAAGTCCATATAATTTCTTATTTTGGTCTTAAATGCCAGGATATTTCTACTGAAGTTACACAAGCTGTGATTGTAGATCAAAAACAATCATATGCTATGTTTCAGCTTCCTAGCTGTGATCCAACAAAAATTTTATATGTTAAAATAAATGATGACCTAGGATGGTGTGCCATACCTTACTAACCCATAATCTCATGACCATAGGATGACAATTCTCAAAAACAAAGTCACTATGGTAAATTGCCCAGCACAGCATAACTACAAAGGTCATCCTGAATACAGGTGCTCAATCAATCATTCAGCCAGGCAAAGATGGAATGGTCATGGCCTTTTGCATATGATTAGACTCCCCCCATCTCCACTTCAAGTCTCTGGTGTACATGCCATCTTTTGCTTTTTAATGAAGCCATTTGATGTTTCTACTGATACCTGATACAGACAGCAATGAAGGTTGTGTACTCAGAAGTTTTCTTAAATATTTTATTAATGTATTGCTTGAAAAACTGTCTTAACATTCACAATTTCAAAAATTGTATTACTTAAAACTGGAAGAAATTGCCTATACCATCCTTTCCTGAGGAACATTTTGTGGATTTCTATGTGTTATAAACTATGGAGATATTTTTTGAGAAATTACATGTTAAACAACTTGAATTAACTCCATTACAGAAATATTCACAGCCTTTCATGCTAAAGAGGGTAGGTAAGTACATTCTACACAGTTTCCTAAATGTTACTTAACTAGGAAATTTCTCCCCATACATAGTTTTTATCATACTGTGGAATAAGGCTTTTACCAAATACCATTTGAGAAAATAGTACTCTGTAATATAAATAAAAATTTATACATTTTTCAATAAATTGACTCCATAGTCAAGGTACTTAACAAACCAAGGATGAAGAAATGTAAATAGCTAAAAACCCTTTCATTTTTCATGCAATTATTTTTTCATCCGTTGGTTAAATAATCATTTATAGTTTATCCTAAGAAAGGTAGAAGCTTATTCTCATTTCTGTAAAATGCCGGGGTTGCTTTAGGAATAAATTACTAAATCCCATGCTCTTCGTTTCACGTCTCTACAAATATCTTTTTTGGGTTGGATAAGAAGATAAGCTTATTTCTAAAAGGAGTTATAAGTAGTATGAAGATAAAATGCAAGCCATGGTGAGTGAACTGGAGAAACATTTGGCAATGCCTGAATGGGAATGAATGAACTCTGATGAACAGGTCTCTTCCGTTCTGGCCAAGAGAACCTGCAGTGGAGTCGACAGTGGCTACATGAAACTAGTACTTCTGCATTAGAACCATTTGCAAAGTGCACTGATGATTATTTAACAGACACTAGGAAGTGAATTATAGCTGGGCAACCCTCTGTATATCTAAGGGCACAAATCTCTCTTACCTGGTCTCAGCAAAACACTAGAAAACACAAAGGAGTATTTCAACTAAATAACAGTTGTAAATTCTGCATCAGGTGCACAGTGCTGCTGTCCTAGGGGTTTCCTGTGAGATTGGTGCCAAAAGCAACACAAATTACAAGTTGGTGATATAAATAACTACTTTCCTTCCACTTTCTTTAGACCAATATGTCAACATACACACACACACATACACATGCTCAGGCACACACACACACACGTACACTAAAAAAGTTTAATTCTTTTGAATTTCTTCTTTTATGATTGTGGTTTGTTTTAGAAATTCAGTTATTATTTGTTTTCCAGTATGAACTGGAGCTGATGACTAAGATTGCAAACAAATACAACAGCATTGAGCCTTTCATGTATGGGATAATAGTAATAAACAGACAAAAGCTCTGTCCCAAGGTACTTGTGGATGGTATGGATTACAAGCCAGATATAGTGCATAAACCTAGTATTGCATGATATAATCTCTCAAGGAGTTGAGACAAAATGTGAAATATCTCATTTTAAAAATATATTTATTGATTTTATATCATGTGCATAAGTCTTTCTGAAGGTTACAGATGCCCTGGAACTGGGGCTATAGATGGTTGTGAACTGCTATTGTACGTGATGGGAATTGAACCAGGGTCTTCTGGAAAAGCAGCCAGTGCTCTTAACCTCTGAACCATCTCTCCAGCCCCAACTTGAAGTATCTTACATGAAAATCATAAGAAGAAAAATAAATTTCTCAAAAGAAGATCCCCATGAATTTGGGTGGAGAGGAATCCGAGATAGGAATTGAGTGAATCGATGGAATTAACTGGAAGACAAAAGTGAATTGTGAAAAGGAAACAAAGTGACTTATTCTTAGCAAGCCCAGCAAGCCAGCATTATTAAATAGTAGCTATGGTATCAGTTAATTATGTTTCCCCAATAGTGCTATCATTATATATGACCAAGAAATAATGTTGCTAAATTTATCAGGCAAAGTAGCAAAATACAAATTGAAACTTACTTTATCAATTGCAAAAAAAAAAAAAAAAAACAAAAAACAAAAAAAAAAACAGTGGCATTACTGTGGTTTGGAAGCAATTTGGAACACACCTACTGAACTAAGCACACCACAAATTAATGCGTAGAGTTACTAGGGAGTGGGTGAATTCTTTAGTCCTAGTCTTTTGTCTTAAGGAAAGCTTTCAGGAATGAAAGTCAAATAATTGTCCTTAAGACCATGAAATGAATCAAAGCAACTGCAAATGGAGTTCAAGATTACAACAAAAAAGGCTTACTTCTCTCCCATTTTTTTTTCCCTTTTAGGCCATGCAGGCAGACTCCTCCTGTGTGTCATGCCATCCCTTAGACTGTCTTGTTGCTCTAACTTTGACATAACTATTCTCCTTTGTCCGGCTTCATCGTTTCAGCATTCTCTTCACACCCAGTTCCCAAGACTGCTCCTTGCATCCTCTTTCCTACTGTGTACAAGTGAATGTGTGCTGTGATTGTAAACAGAGACCCGCTGGTTAGCCAACTCATTAACAAAGGTCCTGTCTAAAGTTCTCCTGCCAAGAATGGCAATTTGTTTGCTTAAATACGAACGAAATACTTCTTTCCTGAGAAAAGTCATTCTGAGGAAATATTGATTGGAAGTGAACTCCTGCTAGATAATATACGTTCAATTTGCACATACTTGAATATATTCAAGTGCCCTCTCTCATTTTCAATAGTCAGGAATAATGGTAGTAGACAAGATGTTTTCAATAAACAGATGTTTTAAGTTTACCATAAAAGTGTAACTCACAAACGTTCTTATAATTATTTCCGAGTTAGAGAAACTTGTCCCCAGTTGATAATAGCCATCTGTACGTATGTATTATTGTAATATATGTAAATATTATATGTAAATTAATATGTAAATATTACTCCAAATATTTATAGATGTGGTTCCATACATGGAAATAGCTTTTCAAGCCTGGTGGTGGAAGCTCACGCCTTTAATTCCAGCACTCAGGAGGCAGAGGCAGGCGGATCTCTGTGAGTTCAAGGCCAGCCTGGCCTACAAGAGCTAGTTCCAGGACAGACTAACCCTGTCTCCAAAAGCCCCCCACAAAAGCCCTTCATTATGTTCGTTTAATTGAAATAATGTCATCAAATTATAACATGTATATAATACATTGTAAATATAATAAATGTATACATGTCACCCACATATCTTTTCGTAATGGACAGGATCTGGAGATCATCTATTTCTTCTGTGGTAGAATTTTAGCTTGAATGCTCTTTATATATAGAACTTCTGTGAGTTCTTGATTGCTTCAGCCAGGTCATGGCTTTAGACAGCCACATCACTTTTCCATGTCCTTGGCTCTTACATTCTTTCCAGCTCTTCTTCCCTGATGTTCCCTCCCTGATCCTTGGTGGTGGCATGGTTACTGTTGATGCTCCTCTAAAGGATAAACATTTAATATCTTATTCTCAGGACTTTCACAAGTTTTAGATATTTTCATTGACTTTTTCTACTACAGGAAGAAGCATCTCTGACCAAGTTGAAAGCAGACTGGGTTTGGGGATAAGCATAAATAATTACAAGCTAATTTGTTATTATTTAGCAAAACAACAGTAGCAACTTCTACTCTAGCACCTATTGTCATGCCAGCTTTTAACCAGGATTACATACTAGACATGGAGTTCTCTGTTTCTGGTTCTCAGCATGCTCTTGATGGCTAAGTTCCAATATTACATAATATAATCATTTGTCCCCAGTTTCTGCTTTTCTGTTTCATGTCTTTTCTCTCATTTTAGCCAGTAAGTATGACATTTTTCTTCCATTGTTGGTGTGTGTGTGTGTGTGTGTGTGTGTGTATGAGAGAAAGAGAGAGAGAGAGAGAGAGAGAGAGAGGAGGGGGGGCAGGGAGAGAGATGTATTCTAATCAAGGACAATAACTTTAGCAATTTGTACTCTTCCACACATCTCAGAAATTATGTATCACATATCATCTTGGATTTTAGCTTTTAAAACTTTCAGAGCAAAAGGCAACCTGATTTGGAATCAGACGGCAAACATTAGTAGATCACTTCATACAGTGTCTAAAGCCTTAAAGCATTCCCTGACTCTGTTCTTAAAGTTTATGTCAAACCTTAATATTCAACATGGGATTTTTACTTAGGCATACATAGATAAATATATTTCCAGGACACTATGTACATTTAGTAAAATGCGTGAATATATCAAATATGTTGTATCTCTGGAATCCAGGAATAACAGGGAAAGGAAAGAAATAATAGCATGTAGAATCTGGTTAGTGAGCTATAGGAACAATGGTGAATACATTCCAACTTACAAAGTCATAATGATGACATCCCCTCTCTCTCGTGTGTGTGTGGGAGTGTTTCAAAGAAGGTGAAGATGATCAATCTGGCTCTGACAAACCTACATAACAACTGAAAATTAGAGAGTAGTGTTGACCAATGGTGAAGGGTATTAGGAGGACATATAATTCTGATATACTTCAGCTTAATTTTGAGTTTCTTATAAAGCCAAAGCAGAACTCCAATTGAATGCATTGGTTCAATCTGAGATACACATTTTGAAATTATGACTAAGTGAGCTCACTGCCTCATTTATATGTCAAGGCTGAGTTTATGCATATGAATACAATATTATCTTGCAAGGAAACTTTGAAGTGGCTTGCAAGGAAATGCTTTCTCTGCATGCTCTCATACTGTGTTAAAACAGCAAAAGAGAAACTTTAGTACTGTTATATTTCTAACTTAGGTTAGCCTCTTCCCCTTAGAATAGGACGAAAGATGGGCATAAATTTTCTTGCAGATATTTATTTTCAGTGCTTAGGAAAACCCTCGCATAGGTAGACAATAAATACCCGCTGAATACATGAATAAACTAACAATACTCTATGTGTGTCTTATGAAAATGTGTGGTGTAATCTCAGAGTTAACTGAGGCTCAAGACGGGGCTGATTATATTTTTGTTACAGATTAAGGTAATGGAATAAGTAAACATCAAGCTGTCATCTTGAATTTCCCTACGAATCACAAAATCCAAAGTCTTCATCTGGCCTGACTGTCCAGTGCCACATCACAGTACCCCAGCTCCTCACATGTTTTAACAGGAAAAGAAATCACCTTACCTTCCAAAAGAAGATTATTCATGAAATATGATCTACAATTGTTCAGAGGTGTAAATATTTTGCTGTAGAAAGCCTTATTCAAAAAAGAAAAGGAAATCAAGAGGGAAAGAAATGGCTTTCCTTGAAATTATTTTTTGAAACATCATATTTTGTCATCAAGAAAGTTAATGAGGAAAAGGGTGCAGGAACTATCACTTCTCAAGGATTCTGTCTGTTCCGGACTCACTTTGGTTTACAGTGATGCTGCCAATTTCAGAATAATTATAAAGCATTTTGCTGAGGGAAGTGTGAGTAGCTGGGTTTCTTTGGAGGCAATTTAGACTAATCATGTGGTTGATGATCCTGAAGCATCCAGCGGGTTGGGCCTGCTCTGTCATGAACTCAGAGAAGTATTTTCCTTCAGACAAGTTGTGCAGAGGAATAAGTTTTTGAGACTTTCTCTTATTCAAAGTTAGGGACTTTGCTCAAGTAGGATTTTTTTCCTCTTTCTTCCTTAATCTTCACACCCTCCTCTTTCAGAGTGCTGAATTACCAAGGAAGCCAAGAGAAGATTATACTAAAAATGGGGCTCTCCGAATTGTGAACTTATTCAACAGAGATTTTTACAGAAATCTCAGGGGATTTTATTCAAAACGTAACTTGAATAGTTTTCAGTACTAGTGTCTGGTTTAGGAAAACTATCTCTAAAGTTCCTTTTTAGATTTCTTGTTTAGTGTGTCTAAAGATAGTTAACTACTGTAACAAAAAAAAAAAAAGTAGAATTCAAAGAGAAACTTAGGAATACAAATCTGTTGTGAAAGTTCTACATTTGGCATTTGGATATATGTAATGATTTTTGTTGATATGGTTTTGGAAACTCTGTGTTCAGACACTGCATACAAAAATTAACTTATTCAGCAAACTTATTTTGAGTACAAACCCTCTACCAGGCTTGTAAGGCTTTGCCGACAGCTTTGGAACGTAAGGATGGCCACTAGGTCCATCTTTATGCCTGTTTTCCTGAGAACCAACTGGAGCATTATGTAAGTTAGGGGAGGTTGGATATGCAAGAAATGAGAACACAACGAATTCCAAATGGAGCATGAGAATGCTGGGAATAAACACTTCTTTCATGGCCAATTTTCTTACTCTGGATCTTTCAGGGCAACCCCTCCCTGAGTTGACTCCTCCTAAATGGATTTTGCAGGTAACAGAATATAAAATAAAATCACTTCTTTGTTTTCATTTTTCTTTGTTTTTTCTTCTTAAAAGCTTTTATATTTTTTATACTTTCTCTTTTATTTTTTGAGAATTTCATGTATACATAAAATGTAGCCTATATATGTAAGATAGTAGGACTATCTCTGGGGGCATGAGTAGCTTCTCTAGAAAGCATACCTGAAAAAAACTGATATTCTCTCCCACTGCAGTCTTTAATTGAAAACAGCTCCTGAGCTAGGCATGGAATGTCATGGGGACCTTCACTATTCATTCCAGTGTAGGTCTGTCCTGAGTTTGTGTCGCTCTCAACCCAAAGAGTGCCTTTACTCCAAACAGCTTTAAGTCCATGTGTGCAATGGTGCTGGCATAGCTAGCAAGTACTTTTACCACATGGCCATCTAGCCCTTCTGGCTTTTACAGTATTCATACTCCCTCTTTCATGATGACACCTTAGCCTGGGGGTAGGTGGTATAATAACGGTGTTCCATTTAGAGTTGGGTACTGCATAGTCTCTTATTCTCTGCCCTTAAGAACTATGGATCTCTGTTAATTGCCATCTATGGCAAAAGTAAGAACTTTTATGACCGTTCCCTGTTTTCTATCCCCTTAGGCAACGTGATGATGTAACCACTCAGGAATATATTCATTATCTCTTTACCACTAAGAATTTTATCAAGGCATGTGAGAGTGGTTTTTGGTTTATATCTATAGTTTTGTAGTTGGGTTGGTGACTAGCAGGTAGAAGGGAACAAGGAAAACTAAGAAACAAGGAAGGAAGACAGAAAAGTAGGAAGTGAAGGAGAAAGGAAGGGAAAGAGGAAAAAGGATAGAAATCCAGGATCTTTGTTTATAAAAGTGGGGAAAAGCAAGATTCTAGCTAGACATAGCATTGAGAAATTGTTATGTGTTTTAGTGTGGGTAGCATGGAAGACCTACTTTTAGAACTAAAGTGGTGAGGCTTAGGATTCAGTTCTGTTCAGTCAAGGGAGGAGTCAAGGGGACTTAGTGAGGCTTCTCTATGTTAGCTGGTCAGAGATATTTTTTCAATGTTTTAGATGAGTCCAATTCTTGTACCCAAAATACTCAGTCAAGGAATCAAATTAACCTCTCCAGTGTTGAAACACAGTCCTGGGCATCTCCAATTCATGCTTTCTCTAAGTTGAAGTCACCATGCCAAATTTGCCCACATTTCCCCATCTTCCCTGTCTCATGATTTGTGTCTGTTAGACAATGTGCAGAAAATTGGTTACACATTTTTGAAAGCTATTTGAAGCCATTTCTTTTTTCTTTCAACTCATTTGGAGGGAATATTTAAAAAAAGCTTGAAGAACTATAAGGTGAACTGCTTTCTAGAGACAGCAGGGATTTCGGCGAGCATTTTCCTAGCATAAATGAGAATAAAGCACCTGAGAACAAATCACAATAATAAGAGAAAAATGGTGTCAACATTTGTTTTGAAAAAAAAAATAAGTGCATTGCAACTTAAATTTCTAAAACTGAGAGCACAAAAATTATACCTCCATTAACTTAAAATACCCTGGTTCCTAAAGATTTAGCTCCTGCCTACAAAATGCTTCCTGTGACATATTTAGGAGTTATGGGGATAATGGTTGTTAAGAAAAAATCTCTAGGAGGTTCCAAAGGGATTACAATGATTTAGGCATAAAATAGAAACTTAGCTGAGTTTGTAGCAACAGTGTGTTATGTATTTTAATGTTTTGGGGGAGGTGCTGGGTAGAGAGTAAAATGAGAGACTTTTAAAAACATGGAGCATATTTGTTAAAAAAAATAAAACTGTATCCATTATGCTGATGTTCATAGGTTTGCAGACTAATAAAGCTCTCCATGCATCAGCAGGCATCTGCCAGAGGTTGCTGTATTATTCTTTGAATATATGTGCATATATGCCTAACTCCTCATGAGTCCCATAATTATTGCATGATGGAAACATTTTGTTTCCCATGTTACACCCATGGTTTTCATTTATTTTAGTTTGGTAAAATAAACTTTCTCTTTCTCTTGTTCGTTCTGAAACTTCCTTTTAAAATAACACAATAGGAAATTGCAATAAGAATCTTTCAAATCATTAAAGTTGTTCTCCACAATAAAGTAAATTGGCTGAATTGAAGAAAAAAAAAACCTAACAGAAAACATCACCTACCCATTAATAATATGTACTCATGAGTATATGTGCTTGGTGTTCTTTTAGTGTCGGAGATTACTGAAATGAAAAGAGGCCAAAATGTCTCTGCACCTCCCCAGCTTATATCCAGTAAGGGAAGCCAATATCAAGCACATACATGACATACGTACACTTGTAAGCATACACATACCACAGTTCAGATACCAGCTATGAAGGAGATAAAATTGTCTGAGGGTTGAGCGGGTGTTGAGGGACTTATTGGCCAGAGAGATATTCATGAGTTGCTTTATTCATTACTGTCATTCTTTAATGTTTGAGTTTGAGCAAGATTAACTAATGTGACAACAGGAAGTGTAAATGAAATAAGTTTATTAACCAATAAATTGTCAGACTGATGACCTTACAAAATTACTCTTCATAGATTATTTCAAGCAATAGTTATTGTTACATAGCAATTTAAACATTATAATGTTCATTTTAAAACTAGAAGAACTGAAATTACAAAGACTGACTAATTTTCTCACCAGCATGCAATGACTAATTGAGTCAGGACTGATGTTAAGATCTAGCTGATGCAAAAGCCATGTTCTTTGTGTAATGCTGAGCTCTTTCTTGGAGGAAATAAATTCACCTTTTAATACTGTGGTTCTGTGGTTCCCAAATAGCTTTGTGCAGAATGAAATTTTCTTGACAATTGCCACCACTGTCTCTTTATAGAGACTGTATCAGCTTCTAGTGAATTTCCTATGTCCCGGGAATTGCTGGGCACTGGAGACACAGAGATAAAAACAGAGCTGCAGAACTCAAGGGACTCCTAGACTGGAAAAGCAGGACAAATAAAATGACAATTTCACAGTTTATGATGTATGCTAAAAATGAACATTGTAGAGATATAACTAGGACCTTAAATGTTAAATAGAAGAGAGGCCAGGGAAAATGTGCTCTCTGTCTATGTCTAGAAAATGCTAAGATAGAGGACAATGAGGACTACTGAGAACACAAGAACAATGGCAAAGGGTTTTTGATCCTACTGCATGTACTGGCTTTGGGGGAGCCTAGGCAGTTTGGATGCTCACCTTACTAGACATGTATGGAAGTGGGTGGTCCTTGGACTTCCCACAGGGCAGGGAACCCTGATTGCTCTTTGGGCTGACAAGGGAGGGAGACTTTATTGGGGGAGGAGGAGGGAAATGGGAGGCGGTGGCATGGAAGAGACAGAAATCTTAAATAAATAAATAAATAAATAAATAAATAAATAAATAAATAAATAAGAAAATACTAGAATCAAATGGTCTGGGGCACAATGCCATAGGGGCTTTATTAGTTTATTAATGTTATATATTAGGTTACTATGGTTACTATTAATTGCTAAACCTAGGTAACCATTAGCTATGAATTGTAAAAACAACAAAAAATTTTAGTACCCCATTTTGGTGGCTAGATCCAAAATCGGTTCATTAATCTGAACTTAGGGTGTTTGGGACTGGTTTTCCTTCTGAGATCTCTAGGAGCTCTCCTATCATATCCCCTTCTTTCTTCAAGCCTGCGATGGCTGTCAGTATTCCCTGTTTTATAACTTTATGTCTTAAGTCTTTGTTTTCTTTATTCACATTGCTTTCTTGCTCTGCTTTGAAATTTTCTTCTACTTCTCCTTTTAAAGATGCATGCTCTCCCACAGAAACAACTCATATGATAGAAAAGATTATCCTCATTCCCAAATCCTAAAATTACATTTGCAAGCACAACCACCCTACCTGCCATCCCCCTGCAATTTGGCCCCTCTCTGTCCCTTTCTCTTTCTCTCCTTCCCTCTTTCTCTCCTACTGCTTGCCTGCTGGCCTGCCATGTAAGGTGATGCTCACAAATTCTGGGGATTGAAATGTGCATATTCAGGAGGGGCCATCTTTGGCCAGTGATTGGGGTTAGATCTACAAAGACAAAGACAAATTAATTTGGAAGTCTTTAAGTACAAAAACTTTGGGTTCGAATGGAAAAGGTGATGAAGAACAATGGGTATCATGTGAGAAAGAAGTTGTATGGCATCCATACTTCAAATGCCTTATATCGCTTGTTCACTCTGCTGTTTGTTGTGTGGTTGGATAAGCATTGTATGGTTATAAAGATTTTTGGAAGTAGGTGTGAAAAATTACTCTACCACATTAGAGAGTTCCCCAATGTATTCTTTAAGTGTGTACTTGAGCCTTTCTGAGAAAAAAATGGAATCCATGCATAAAGTTGCATTATGTACACAATGTGCAGACTGCTAATATAAAACTGATAGTCATGCTCTTGAATAAGAGTTTAAAATTGATGCGATTTCTGTTTGTTCAATGTTTATAAAGTCATAAGCTTTAGAAATTCATCCAAGCGCCAACAGGTTAAATAGATTGTGCATAATTTTTTCATATTCACAATATTCCCAAATCATTTTTCATATATTAAATACTAGATAAAGAATATAAAATATACCTTTTGCATACCATGATATGTTATCCAGTCCCAAGAGTTCAGTCCTAAATGCACTGGTGTATGCACACACATACACAGAGACACACACCCCACATGAGTAACACTAAACACACTCCAGATTGTATTTCTACATTCATTGGGAATCTCTCTATTCATTTGTGTTATGTATGCACGTGCATGCACACACACACACACACACACACACACACACACACAGATATTACCAGTTATAGAAGAGCCATGGAGTTATGAGAAGAATAGGGAAGCAGCACGAGTTGGAAAGGGGGAGCAGGAGATTGAAGTGATGTAAATGCTTGTACAGAAATCTCAATAACAAAATCAATAAATAAAAAAAGTTATCTTCTTAGAAAGTGGGTAGTATTATTATAATGCAATTGGATATAGTGATAAGTTCTTCCACATTCATGTTTAAGGGACAAAACTTCAAATCTGAATTTACAGAAAACACAGTATTTTTCTCCTTGCTTCTTCCTGTGTAGCTCAAACATCTACAGTTCCCCTCACACCTTAAGAAAGAAAAGGGGGAAAATAAACTTTATTTTTCACTGATTATTTTTTGTCACAGCTAGAAGAACTAATATGAACTAAAATCCAGCATGTGGAAAATGTTTGTTTTTGTTGTAAGACTGGTGCTAACTTGAAGAGAAACTCGCCATTTAGCATATGGATTCTACCTTTTATTAAATATACAGTCACCTCTACCAGCCTATCATAGGCAAGCAGCCTTCTTTGGAACTGAAGCTCTTGCTTATTCAGGATTCACCTATGAAGAGAAATATGGTTGAATGAAGAAAATAGATCATTGAAGATGACAATTGTAGTATAAGAGCAATATGAGAGTGAATCTATAACTTTTTTATTCCAAAAATTGAATAGCAACAGCAACATTACTTTTTTCCCTGTTGTTGATATTCCAGGAGGATATGGCTGAGGTTTAGTTCTACTATTAGATTTATAGTGGAATCGTTCTCTAGAGAGAATTAGAAGCATTTTGCCAGCGGGATGATCTGACAAAAATTAATTTTTTAATTGTTTTTATTGAGCTATATATTTGTCTCCACTCCCCTCTCTTCCTGCGCCCTCCTCTCTAGCCTCTCCCATGATCACCATGCTCCCAAGTTACTCAGGAGATCTTGTCTTTTTAAACTTCTCATGTAGATTAGATTCATGTATGTATCTCTTAGGGTCCTCATTGTTGTCTAGGTTCTCTGGGATTATGAATTGTAGGCTGGTTTTCTTTGCTTTATTTCTAAAAACCTCTTAGGAATGAGTAAATATTATATTAGTCTGTATGGGTGTGGGTTACCTTACTCAACATGATACTTTCTAGATTCATCCATTTGCCTGTGAATTTCAAGACATCATTATTTTATTTTTTATAACCATTCTTCAGTCAAGGGATATTTAGGTTGTTTCCAGGTCCTGACTATTTCAAACAATGCTTCTTTGAACATAGCTGAGCACATGTCCTTGTGGTATGATTAAACATTCTTTGGGTATATACTCAAAAGTGGTATTGCAGGGTCTTGAGGTAGGTTGTTTATAATTTTCTTAGAATTCACCATTCTGGTTTCCATAACATGTGTACCAGTTTGCACTCCCACCAGCAATGGAGGAATCTTCCCTTTACCCCAATCCTCTCCAAAATAATCTGTCATCAGTGTTTTTTTTAATTTGGCCATTCTGAAAGGTGTAAGGTGGAATCTCAGAGTTATTTTGATTTGCATTTCTCTGAGCATTTTTAAGTGTCTTTCAGCCATTTTAGATTAGTCTGTTGAGCGTTCTTTGTTTAGATCTGTACCCAATTTTTATTGGATTATTTGTTCTTTTGATGACCAGTTTCTTGAGTTCCTTGTATATTTTGGATATTAGCCTTCTCTCTGATGTGGGATTGGTGAAGATCTTTTCACATTCTGTAGACTGCTGTTTTGTCTTGTTGACAATGTCCTTTGCCTTACAGAAGAAAAAAAATTAATTGTATTATGTCTTAATTTATTCTTTTTAGCCTTGTGAATACTTGGGTAAAGAAAAAAGTGGGGAATCCAGAATGACCTCTAGTCCTGGGGATGTGATTGTGCTGCAAATCTCAGGTCTCTACTGGTGAAGAACATGTGATTTCAAAAACTGCAATGAGAAATAGAGAAAAACAAAAATAAATGTAACAGAAAATGGGTAGAATATGTAAAGCCACTCATATGCACATATACTTTTCAATGATTTATGCTGTTAAAACCCTTGAGAAGATGTGAATTGACTTATTTTTAAATAAAACATGATTAAAATGTGTGTTTTTATCAATGAACTACTCCATAGAATTTCCAAATCATAAGCATAGGATGGGAAACAAGGATGATATAGTCCAAAATATTAATGGTTGTCACATTTTGACAAATGATATATGTTTTTACCTACTTTTCTAAAATTTACACTTTAAGAGGGTTAAATAGTTTTGTCAAACTTCTATAGTATAAAAACATTTCAGTGACTGTAGAGATGATCTTAATAATCAAGTTTCATGCTAATAAGAAATATGGAAATAAGCATCACAGAAATGAACAGTAGTCTGCCTTCTGCTTGGGACACACCCCATTCATCCATCAGTCCCTGTATTTTCGTCTCCCTCATTACTTCCATTATTCCTGCATGCCCTAGGCCTCCAGCTATCCACTCCAAAACCCCTGTGACTTCATTCAACCAATTCTTCTTTATTCCTCCATCCTCTGTGTACCTGAGTCCTTCTGAGATGTCTGCAGAGTCACCCAGGAAATGTGCAGCTTTTAGCTAAGTAATATGAAAACCAGGATTGCAGTGTCCTTTTTTCTCGGTAGGAATTTTTGACACATGGGAAGCTCGGGAGAAACCTTCTGGTAACTGGAATCAAAGCATAAATCTTAATCTAAGGAGACATAGACCAGAACCTTACTGTTTTTGCATGCCTATGTAACCTTGGTTCAGTTGTTTAACATTTTTTGTAAGTCTCAACTTTTCTATTGCACTAGAGATCTTAATGCATGTCAGGTTTGTGTGTGTAACAGAATTAGTAGGTACAGTTAGCTAAACTAAATGTGCTAAGAGAAAGATTTGCAACAAGCTGATACTATAAGCATTATGGGTAGAGATAACACAGAGTATCCTATTACTTCAATTGCATCCTGCCTCATAAATTAACAGTGACTTCTTGATTTACTCCTTTCTCTAATTCAAGTTGAATTTTCATTAAAATTTATGTTTCAAGAACACTGAGTATATCCACATATGTTTAACTTTGGTAGGTCAGTCCTTTTTTTACTTCTAATCACCCAATATCTGAAAACATATGTCTTATATTTGATCTGCCAAAAGTGCATAGTAAAGATAAGGCCTTAAAACCCTTCAAAAACACTCTAAATTATTTAAATCACTACTTCCAGGAAATCTCGCACCCTTCCAAAATGTACCTCACAGGCATGTGAAATCAGAATTTCATCCCAAATTAGCAAAAACTGAGTAGGTTAAAGTTGAAAAACAATGAACGAAATAATGAAATGGCCATGGATTTTCTCAGACCCCTAAGAAAACTCTGGAATCATTGTACATCTGAGAGACTGCAGAGATGGGGGGGGGGGGCAGGTAAGTACTGGTTTTTATGTTTAAATGAGTTTTTCTGAGGATTGGAGGATTTCTTATTCTATGTGTTTCATCTTCAAAATGGCATTGCTGAGTTCCCAGTAAAGGTTACTCATGAATCTGAGGATTTGCCTTTCTGATTCAGAGTTTACTGGCATTTGTTAAATGTTTGGCTTTGTATTCATCTTTCCCTTTGACCATGATTAAAGTAAAGCATTGTCTCATTTATTAAGTAGCACTTGCTGGGTGATTCATAGTCAGACATTTGAACTTAGTCCCTACAGTGGTTCTAAATATCTCCAGCCCGAACCTCCCGAACAATATTCTTTCTACCTGTTGTCTCCCTGCCCTCACCATCATCAAAGATTATGCAGTAGTTATGGGAAGCAATCATCATTGCTTTTCCCCAAACCGACCCTTCACACATAGTCTGATGTTCTTTCAGGAAAGAGAGGCCTGCAACTTTGATGGCCCACCTCTTTATTACTCCTCCTGGTTTTGTTTCTATAATGACCACATTTGGGAAACATGGAGTATAAAGGAAACTGCTCCCCCAATTATGATCACTAAACATTCCTTCTTAGATTCTTATGGAAAAGGTCAAGAAATTAATTTTGGATGAACATTTTCACCTTCTTGGCTGGTTGCTGCATTAATGATCTCGTGACAGATCACTCCTTAAACTGGCCCCAGCACAGGTCAGAGTGGAAAGAGAATATTCTCTATTTAATGAGGCAAGGATCAAGGCACTTAATATTTTATCATTGGCATATAGATGGAAGGAATCACCCGGGAGTTAAAAAAAAATGCTTGGAGGTGCATAGTATCATATATGGGGCTGTACGTGATCTACGAAGAGAATAGCAAACGTCCGTGTAGCTAAGCATTTTATTTTTGCTTAATGCTTTTTATACAGCTTTAAAACTTATCATTGCATTGTTACATGATGCTGAAAAGAGGTTTATATTTTTATTAAAATGTGACTGAATTGCAATAATTGAATAATGACAATATGTATTCTCATAAAGTATCAGTGGTAAGTATTTGGGTATAATAACATGGTTTTTCTAATACTGGAAAATATAGTTTCATATATCTGAAGATTCTATAGGTTGCTCCACACTTATATGTAACCTAAATAAAAATATATCAGCTAAGAAAGTAAATAAAATAATACTTCATATTTCATTTGCTTGTTTATTTTACAAGACAAGTTTTCCTTGTCTAGCTTTGGCTGTCCTAGAACTCTTTAGACTAGGCTGGCCCCCAGCTCACAGAAATCCACCTGCCTTCGCCTCCCAAGTCAAGACATTGCCCAGCTGAAATAGTACTTCCTTAAATTGCATCTATATTGTTTATTTTTATGCTCCTAGTTTTTTCCATCACCAATTTTCATAAATACTTTCCTCAACTGGATCCTGAGCATTTTAACAGGTTATATTATGTCTTTTATTCTAGGACAATCCCCTATCTTTTTCTTATTTCTTAGCCTTGTCTTCTGAGATACCACATCCGTTTTCTACTTTTCTCACAGTATCCTCTAATTGGTCGCTCTCCATTCTCTGACTCTTTCTAAAATGACTTTTGTGCCATGTGTTTTGATCATACCCCTCTCTCACCTTCCCAGACCTAGCTAGCCTCCATTCCCCATCCATCTACTGTGCCTTTTTTTCTCCTATCAATACCAAGTTATGCTATCCAGATAATCTTGGATACATCTATCCATTGGAACTTAGTTGACTTATGAGGAACCATACCTTTAGAGAAAAGTGACTCCTCTCCCAGCAACTAAAAATTACTAATAGCTCCAAGGTTAGCAGAAAGCAATATGCTATCCTATTCAACTCTCCTCTATTTCAAAGCTTAAATAAAGGCATATAAAGCTTATTTTTTTGACAAGAGAACTTCTGGATGCTAATTACTTCATAATGTATCCAAACAAGAGGTAGGTAATGTTGGCCTAGTCCACTTTTATGGCTAGTATATTCTATGATAACTACTGTGTAGCTAGCTAGTCTTTGACTCTCTTCTCTCCAATATTAGCAAGCGACTTGAGGTTATGCTTTCATTGCTGTTCCTGTGGTGGTCTCCCAAGAAACCCTCCTGTAGTGTTACTAAATAATTAATGATCCTGACCTTTCTTCCAACTTATTTACTTTTTTATTGATACTTGGATTTTGGAGCTAACATTCTTCTGCTACTCTTTTTGTCTTCAGCTTACAGGGATGAATTCTGGTTTTATTTGAAAAAGAATGATCACTGTGTGATTCTGTAATTCAGATATAATTTTTCTGAGTATTAAGTTAGTATAAACTCATCTCTAATTATAACATGTGTATATAGTTTTCTTATTTTCTTTAGAGCTAGTTTTAAAATAAGCATTTTTTGCATTGCCTTAATTATTTTGTCTTTAGTACCCAAATTTAATGAAACTCAACAATAGCAGTCTCTATACCTGGCTCTTATGTTTTTCCATGACCCTTGTTATCCTCAGAGTATCCTTCGATTTTTTTTTCTCCTTACTTAATTCAGTTCAGAAATCAAGGAAGAGGTCCTGTTTCCTCTTCCTGGGGCACTGGATGCTAGGTTTGCTTACTGCTTCCTAAGTATCATTGCTTCTAGGAAATGCATATTTCAGGAGAAAATATTCAGATTTCTCTAAAAGCATGAGCTTTTAATTATCACTTAAATATTTGGCAAAAAAATTACAGCTATATCTGGTTTCTCTACTTTCTTATTTCTCTTTCACTGTACTGAGTGCATATATCATTTAGCTCTCTCTCTCTCTCTCTCTCTCTCTCTCTCTCTCTCTCTCTCTCTCTCACACACACACACACACACACACACACACATACACACACACAATATAAAAACTGTGTTCTTCTGTTGTTTCTAACTCTTTTATTCAATCAATATCTACACTGTAGTCCCAGCTAAACATTTTCAAAAAGTGAGTGAAAAATGCCAGTACTTATCATTCAAGATGGTTTTCCTATTTAGATAAATCTTTTAAAAAATTGTTTAAACAAATGTGACCATCTAGATTCAGAGACCTAGAGAATTCCAATGGAATTTGCTGTCCAGGGTAATGTACTAGTATTCCTTTTCCCTGTACTTGGCCTTGGCCTCACTTAGCAGATTTAGAAATCAATACATATTGACACATAAACCAAACCTGCTTGCTACTCCTGACCTAGGTCAATGGCCTACTGCTATGATGAGCCCTTCTGGCTTATATGTGAATTCATGGTGATGTATAGAGTGAAGTTTATGGCTAGGAATTCTGGCCATTGTGAAAATTGGCCA